>NC_042616.1:713873226-714210594 GCF_901001135.1 Rhinatrema bivittatum
ATATGGCCTATTTAGTCTGTCCATCTGCACAACTGCTCAACTTTACAATTCCTTCTACTCCCTCAGAGATCCCATGTTTGTCCCATGCTTTCTTGAATTCAGATATTGCCTTGAAGTGGTGGACACAAGAAGAGTATCTGAATTCAAGAAAGCATGGGAGCCTGTTCCATACATCCACTACCCTTTTGGTAAAGAAATATTTTTTTAGATTACTCCTCAGTCTACTCCCTTTCATTCCAGAGTCTCTTTTCCATTGAAAAAAGACCCACTTCCTATACATTGGTGCCTCTGAGGTATTTAAATGTCTCTATTGTATCTCTCCTACCTTGTCTTTTCTATAGGATTTACATATTTAGGTCTCTAAGTCTGACTCCATATACATTAGAATGAAGACCACAGACCATTTTAGTAGCCACTCTTGATGACTCTGTCTTGTTTATATCCTTTTGAAGGTTCAGTTTCCAGAACTGTATACAGTAGTCCAAATAAGGTCTCACCATGTTCTCATTGGTAAGCACCAGTACCAGTATCGCCCCCCCCCCCCCCCCGTATGGGTTCTCTTACCAGTTGATAGAACAGTTCTCCTTGCAGAGAATCCAGTATCTCCCTGCTTCTAGAAGATGCTGCAGCTGGGATGTCCCAATCAACATCCAGCAGATTGAAATCCCCTTTCATAGCAATGCAGTGAATATCCTCCATTAAATCTCTATTTCTTCTGACTGCAATGGAAGTCTGTTTATTATATCAATATAAATAGATGTCACTCCTTGTGACGTTAGGCAAGGTACAATGTTAGATTGTGAGACCACTGGAGACAGGGAAGTACCTAAAGTACCTGAATTTAATCCACTTTGAAGTGTCTGAAAAGCAGAATATAAATCAAAATAAATAAAAAATGTTGAATTCTCTCTTTCCAGATTAACCCATAATACCTCCTTCCTTTCTTCCTACTCTGTCCTTCCTGAATACATTGTAATCCTTGTTGCACAGTACACTTTTCCATGTATCATGTCTCCATAGCAGCCACTATATCCCAGCCAGCCTTCTCCATGCCTGCCTCTATATCTAGGACTTTATTTCCTATACTATGAGCATTACTGTATATAGCTTTCCAGATGTCGCCCTTTTTTCCATTTCTATGCAACCATTAAATGTTCTACTGACGACTTTGTTCATTCATTCCAGACCATTCTAGTTTAAAACTCCCCTCAGTAGCTTTGCCTTTTAGCGGGCACATTAGAAAATTTGGCCACTTTTTTTTTTAGGTATCATGTGCGCTGCATATCATTATCTTAGTGAATAGCATGATAAATGTAATTTTAGCATACTAAAACGTTTATGGCCTGATTTTTAAAAACCCCTGCGCGTAAAAAAAAGGGGGTTTCACACACGGCCGGGCCTTTTGCACGCCCTACACATTTTAGAAGAGGCCCAGCCGCACTCGTAACCTCTGTTATGCGCACAAGAGCCAGGCCTCTGTCGGGGGCGTGGATGGGTGGTCCGGGGTGGGGCGGAGCAGGAGGCCCTGAAGTAACTCAATGAAAAACAGGTAAACAAACAAAAAGGGATTTAGAGGGTGGGGAGGAGAGGGGAAGGGGAAGGGAGGTTAGGGTAGGGGGTAGGAAAGTTCCCTCCCAGTCCGCTCCTAAATTGGAGCGAACTGGGAGGGAACTGGGGAAGCCCCGATCTCATTGCTGCACAAATTTGCATATGTTCCCCCCCCCCCCAACGCTGCCCGCACATTCGCGCGTGGATTATAAAATCTGGCGCGTATGTGCGCGCGGCCCACGTATTTTAGAACATGCGTGCACCAGTGCGCGCATGTTATAAAACCAGTGCATCTATGTGCATGCGCCGGGTAGCACACCCACGTTTTAAAATGTACCCTTTAGTGTCTCTAGGTTTAATTATGTTTAATGTGAATCAATCCAATTGTATTTTACAGGTTTTACATGCTCTTGTTGTTCTTGAGTTTCTTTAACTTGAATCATACACCAGTCATCTGCAGCCAAGAATACTAAAAGCATCTCTGTTCTGGGCATTCTCGACAAGCCTGTGGAGAGGAGAGGCTCAGTCTTTACTACTGGCAGATACTGGATATTTTCATGATATGCACTGCGGAATACAAATCTTGGGCACTGTAGCTGAAAGCTTGCTTTACTGTTTTGATTGCTTCTCATGCCATGCTCATCCATATCAAGGCTAGTGCAGTTGCCAACTTTTGTTTGAATTCCATGGGAAAGTGTTTGGCAAATCAGATGTTGAAAATGTTTATCTTGTAATCTGTCAAGGTGAGTAAGCATGCAAATTGAATGCTGTCATTCAGCTTAAACAGAGAAGCAGCTATTACTCATGAAATCTGACAAATGTATTTTCAGACATGATTTGTCAGGTTCATGCTAATCCTTTGTTCTTATGCTGTCATGAATTACCTTCCGTGACCACGACAGCCATATGCTGAACAGAGACTTTGAACATGGTTTTTAGCCTTTTTTCATTAAGTCAGCACACTAGCTAGACTACAAAATACGGTTTCATAAATGTTTGACTGAGTAACTTACTCAGATGTTTTTATATATTGTCTTATGGGGACCATTTTCAAACTGCCCATATTATTGCAAAATCCAGCAAGATTTACTTGCAAACTGTGCTCTGGTTTTCAGAGGAAAAGTGTGTGCCTACTTTTATTTTGATAATTGCCTGAGGAAAAAGCACCTACAGAGATTTGCACCTCCTTTTTCTACAAGAAAATGTCTCCCAAGTAAAACCGTGCACTTACAGCCCGATTTTAAAAGGGCCAAGCACGTAAAAAACGGTTTTGCACGTGGCCAGGCCTTGTGCGTGCCGAGTGCATTTTAAAACAGGCCCGGCCACGCGCATAACTCCTGTTACGGGCTGAAGTGCCAGGACAGCACCATTAGCCGCTGTTCCAAGGAAACGTGTGCCAGCAGCCGGCCGGCGCACGGAGATTACTTCTGCTCCCAGGGAACCTTGAGTATTAAAATAAAAAAATTAGGGATAGGTAGGGTTAGATTAGGGGTCAGGGAGGAGAGGAGAAGAGGTAAGAAAGGTAGGGTTAGGGATAGGAAAGTTGCCTCCCAGTCCGCTCCTTAATTGGAGCTAACTGGGAGGAAACTGGGGGAGGCCCGATTGCGTTGCTGCGCATATTTTGCTAAAAATCCCCCCCTGCATGCGTGAGTCATAGGCTGCCCGCACATACACATGCAGATTTTAAAATCCAGCGCGCATGTGTGTGTGGCCATCGGATTTTATAACATGCGCACACCGGCACGTCCAGCGGGTCTTAAAATCAACCCCTTAGTTTTGAAAATCCAAAACTATGCACAAAGGTTTCTCCTCCAACCTAATCCCAATCCCATGATTGCCTGCACTGTAATGCAAGTAAAAGTGCGGGCCTTTAGGAACTGTGGGCATACTTTTGCCTGCAGACAAGGTGCGACATTTTCAGATAGGCGATTCACACATGCAAAATGCTTTTTACCTATGGAAATCTTAGAAAATTGATATCTTAAAGGGTAATTTTCAAAGACATTTCCACGGGTAAAACAGTGCTTTTTACCTGTGGAACTGGTCTGTTATAAAACTGTCTATTTATGTGCGTATGTCCTGTTTACCTCTAAGTTTCCCGGACTGAGCTGGAGGCATTCCTGGGGTCAGGACTAGGGAGGAGTTGGCTCTTATGTGCATACTTTAGCATTTTCAAAAGTATACACAACATTTTGACAAAATTGTCTGCAAGTGTAATTGTGTGCAGGTAGTTTGGATGGGATAATTTTCAAAGTGAACTTATGCATGTGTAAATTACCTTTGAAAAATGTAACTTATGCCCATATTGGCCATCTAATTTATGCAGCCTGTTATCAAATTACCCCATAACATCTTATAGTGCCTGATCCTACATAAATATTATACTAAGGATGAGAAACTAATTCAATAAAAAGCAGGACACTATTTTTAGGTTTTGTTTTGCACTCATGTCTATATTTCTGGCAGCCTGACTAACAATAAGAATTCATCATGTTAGCCCAAAAAATCTGAGAATATAGGAAATGCACTGAACTGTGGGTTTTTCATTATACAAATACCCTAGTGTATATAAAGAGCAAAGCCAAGAAATCCAAAAAGAATCAAAACAGGCTCCCTGTCCAAACTATACAGACTCCCTAGTTTCCTTTAGCAACTTGGAAGTAGATGCTGTGGGAACACCACTCATCAGGCAAGTTAGACTTATCTATGCTTTTTTTCTTCTCCTGACTGTTTTGTACCTTGCTGCAGAGTGCGTTGGTATAGATGGTCTCGTGTTCCCTCTTTGGTCTTATATAAACCCACCCTAAAATCCTAGGTTTTTGAGACTGCTGTTAAATTTTAACTCCTGATGCTGCTAACAATGGCTTTGTTGCTTTTAACCATGTTCTTTAGAAATTAAATTCCCAAAGTCTGTTTTGTCCTTTCTATTTGGCTTGGCTCTAAAGAAAAGGGACTGTCTCTATATGCATTTCTACAGCTGTGCATTCATCCAGTTGTGCTATAGAAATGATACATAGCAGTAGTAGAAGTGCCATCAAGATTTAGAAATTTCTGTAGCACAGTTTTCAAGATTTTGTCGAAATCTCAGGAGGTATTTATATTTGCCTATAATTATGTCTACAAAATGCTAACTTATTAAAATGTATTGGTTTTTTTTAAATGTTCTTTTAAAATAATTTCTCCAACTTATTGTTTATATTGTTTTATTTTTATTTTCAGGTTGTCTTCGCTTTTCATTCTATCTTTGCATTTCACACTTTTCCTGTCTCTTCTCTTACTCCACCCTCTGTCTCTGTACTGACCTTTTCTTTCTCAGAGATATCTATTTTTCCTTCATTTGCCTCTATTATTTCATTCTCCTTCTACTTAACCTTCACTGCTCACTCCTCTCATATTTATATCCCTCCACTTTAATTGCTCTCCTCCCATCATTCATTCCTTACTTCTCTCACCCCATAACTCCTATTCCATCATCACATTGTCTCACTCCTCCACCCATCATCCCATCCACTCTTACTGCTAAATATTTTTCTTCCCATTTAAGCATCCCTTCCTATCCCTCCTCTCTTCCCTACTTAGGTTTCTTTGCCACGTACATCTTCATCTCTACTTTTACCTTTCTCCATTGACAAGCAAGATTAATCAGCCATAACTTTCAGGTGACATCATCCAATGGTGCCAACACAATCCCAGTGTGCAGAGCTCAAAGTCTTTCTGAGCATGTGTGGGAGTTCCCACACATGCTCGCTGCCTCATGAAACCCTGTGGTTAGCGGGTGTAAAGCCTGGGGTTGGGTGTAAGCTTCACATGTCTATCACAGACACACATGCTGTCTGTAATTGCTGCCTGGGCCCGGACCGTGACATGCTCAACTGCTCCAGTTGTGGCCAGATGTCCCCACAGGTGCAATAAAATGCTAATTTTAAGATGTGAATTAAGGGGCTTAAAAAGGAGGTACAATTAAAAGTAATGGAGTTAAAAGAAATATAAAATTACCTGGATTTTGACTTTTTCACCCGGCTGAGTGCTGGCAGGGTAGTGCTAGACTGCAGGGACATTTATTTTATTTTCCTGGGTCTTGGAAGGGGAGAGGGGGGGTACTGTTGTGGCCCATGAATCCTTAAGGGATATCAGCAGTAAACAGAAAAATAGCATTAAAGCTGCAAGCAAAAGAGTGCTAAGTAGAAATGCTGCATTGTGCTAAACTGGCAGCCAGGGTCCATGCAGGCAGTCGGTGGCAGGCTACAGAGCTGCTGTGGGAGAATTTTGCTTCCTCTCTTGTGCTCTGAAGAGCAGAGCTAGAAATGTTTTTTCCCCAGACTGAAGTAGTGAAAATTGGCTGCTGTGCTTTAGCTGCATTTTGCAGCAGCAGCAGCCTTAGGGACTCTGCCACTGCTGAGAGGAGCTTGCGGGCGCTGCTGCTACAGGTGTGGGCCTCATTTTAGTGTCTAGAGGTCCCGGGCAAGCTCCTGGACAATTGAGGATGTGCAGGCTGTTTGCGCTGATGTCACTAATGACATCATTTCCGGGTTCTGCTGCAATTGAAATTAAAATTTGATTTAAAAAAGGCAAAACAAGTAAAATAAATAAAAACATCCAGTCCAAGGTGGGGAGGACACTAATGAGTTTTGAAGTCCCGGGAAGCAACATGGTGATCCCAGTGCTATTAAGTACTAAAACAAGAAAAATTGCCCAAATTAATTAAAACAGATATAAGTGGCATAATTGGGGATGCCCTAAAGCTTTAATATGACCCTAGGTGGGGTTCCTGTGGGCTAAATTGGGCCAAAAATGTGGCATTTTCTAGCATCAGAATAAAAGGCTTAAAAATATCTAAAATGGTTAAAATAAAATACACATTAGGGAATATAGTATAGGGGCTGAGGACCTTAAAGTGAGCTGTTATTGTTAAAATAAATAGTTTTGGCTGTCATTACTTTCCTTACATTTATGGAATAAATTAAGGAAAAAGTGAAGGTCAAAATTATCAAAATCCTAATAGAACTCTTTAAAAACAGTTAAGTAATATAGTATTTTTCAGATCTGGTCTGGGTTTTAAATGTGTCTAGGCGGTATTTGAGCAGGGGTCCCCAAGATTTCTAACTGTTCAAAAGAGCAAAACAAGCCATCTCCATAGCAACTGAACTGCCTCATGAGAGGCCTATAAAGGAAAACAGTATAAAGAGGCAGGCCCAGAGACACTTTGCAGCCATAGGGTGGTCAACTTATTTGGAAGGTACAGAACTCTTTCAATTAACCCTAAAACATTAAAAAAAACCTCTCCTGCCACACTTCTATCAAAGAAGTGAGGTTTTGAGGCATTTAATTCACTTTAAAAGCTATCATGAAACATAGCATAAGAACATAAGAACATGCCATACTGGGTCAGACTAAGGGTCCATCAAGCCCAGCATCCTGTTTCCAACAGTGGCCAAATCAGGCCATAAGAACCTGGCAAGTACCCAAAAACTAAGTCTATTCCATGTTACTGTTGCTAGTAATAGCAGTGGCTATTTTCTAAGTCAACTTAATCAATAGCAGGTAATAGACTTCTCCTCCAAGAACTTATCCAATCCTGTTTTAAACACAACCACACTAACTGCACTAACCACATCCTCTGGCAACAAATTCCAGAGTTTAATTGTGCATTGAGTGAAAAATAATTTTCTCCGATTAGTTTAGCAAATGTTGCTTACCTGTAACAGGTGTTCTCACAGGACAGCAGGATGTTAGTCCTCACATATGGGTGACATCACAGGATGGAGCCCAATCACGGAACACTTTTGTCAACATTTCTAGAACTTTGAGTGGCACCTACTGGGCATGCCCAGCATGGCACTAAACCTGCAGCCAGCAAGGGTCCCCCTTCAGTCTTGTTTAAAGCTACAGGAAGTGCCAAAAAATAAAATAAGAAAATGTAACGAACCCAATACATCTGGGTGGCGGGCGGGTTTCGTGAGGACTAACATCCTGCTGTCCTGTGAGAACACCTGTTACAGGTAAGCAACATTTGCTTTCTCACAGGACAAGCAGGATGGTAGTCCTCACATATGGGTGAGTACTGAGCTGAGGATGTCCGAGAAATGCACCAAATGTATCAAAGATGTGCAATAGGCACAAGGACTGGGGTGAAATTTGGTAGAGGGCATCCTGAACCCTAACGAGCAGGTGGAAGGGTGTTGGTACATCAAGTTGCGAAAAGGTTGCGCAAGACAGACTGGCCGAACATGGAATCTTGTCTTCCAGCCTTGTCTAAGCAATAATGGGCTGTAAAGATATGGAAAGAACTCCAGGTAGCAGCGCTGCAAATGTCAGGAAGCAGCACCGAGCGTAGGTGTGCTACTGAAGTCGCCATGGCCCTCACAAAGTGTGCTTTAACATGGTCTTGAAGTGGAATGCCTGCTTGCTGATAGCAAAAAGATATGCAGACCGCTAACCAGGAGGAGAGAGTCTGCTTACCCACAGGCTGCCCCAATTTGATGGAATGGAAAGAGACAAACAATTGAGTGCTTTTCCTGTGAGCAGCTGTATGGTCTAGATAGAACGTGAGAGCCCGTTTACAGTCAAGGGTATGCAGAGCCTGTTCTCCTGGATTGGAGTGGGGCCTGGGAAAGAAGGTAGGTAGTATAATAGATTGATTAATGTGAAACTCCGATACTACCTTAGGTAAGAACTTAGGGTGAGTGCGGAGTACTGCCCGGTCCTGCAGAAGTTTAGTGTAAGGCGGATAGGTAACTAGGGCCTGTAACTCGCTAACTCTGCGAGCAGATCTGATTGCCAAAAGAAAAATCACTTTCCATGTGAGAAAGTGAAGATCACAGGATTGGAGAGGCTCGAATGGTAGTTTCATGAGCCGACCCAAAACCAGACTGAGGTCCCAAGAAGGGGCTGGAGGACGCAGTGGAGGCTTGAGGTGAAGCAAGCCTTTCAGAAAACGTGTTACGAGGGGTTGTACCGAAATAGGAACGTCCTCGACACCTTTATGGAAAGCGGCCACTGCTGACATGCATTCTGATGGAGGAATGTTTTAGACCTGATTCTGACAAGTGCCATAAATAGTCTAGAAACTTCGTGGTGGAACAGGTAAAGGGATCAAGGGATTGAGAAGAACACTATAACTTAAACCTGTTCCATTTGTAGAGGTAAGACTTTCTCATGGAAGGCTTCCGTGAAGCAATCAGGACATGGGAAACTGGCTCCGAAAGGTTAAGTGGCTGAAGAATTAACCTTTCAACATCCAGGCTGTCAGGGACAAAGCTTGAAGATTGGGGTGGCATAGGCACCCGTCATTCTGAGTGATCAGAAGCGGGTCCTTTCCAAAGAGAATTAGAGAATGAGTCCTGTACTCAAACTGGTATAGAATTGAACTAGACATGTTTTTTCAAGCTCATTTAATAATTAATCTTGCTTAAAAACTGTTACCGAACCGTATGGCACCCATGTAAAATGTAAGATTACAATAGCATTACTTTATGTGCCTTTTTGTAAACCGTTGTGATGGTACCCACCTTAACGACGGTATAGAAAAAGATTTAAATAAATAAATAAAAGAGAATGTGCCTGTGAATGGAGAGATCCTGAAGTATTAGAAATCACACTTGGTGAGGCCAGTGAGGTGCTATCAGGATCATGCATCCCTTGTCCTGACGTAACTTCACGAGTGTCTTTGATAGAAGTGGAAGTGGAGGGAATGCATATGGGAGACCGGTTGCCCATGAGAGGGAGAATGCATCTCTTGGCTGAGAGTGTTGGCTGTGAGTGAGAGAGCAAAAGTTCTCTACTTTGTGGTTTTGGGGTGACGCAAAGAGGTCTATGCGAGGATAACCCCAGCGACTTAGCTTGTCCACCAACACATTGTCCACTCCCGGCAAGTAGGTGACCCTGAGGTACATCGAATGGGAGAGGGCCTCCACCCATATCTGTGCAGCTTCCTGACACAGTAGGTAGGAGCCCGTCCCTCCCTATTTGTTGATGTATCACATAGTCACCTGGTTGTCCGTCTGAATCAGGAGGACCTGATTGGAAAGGTGATCCTGAAACACCCTGAGAGCATATCTGATTGCTCGCAGCTCCAGGAAATTGATTTGGTGTTTGGCTTCCTCTGGAGACCAAGTTCCTTGTGTCTGCAAATCGGTGACATGGGCTCCCCAGCTGAGGTTGGAAGCATCGGTGGTGAGAATTATTTGAGGGTCTGGAACCTGGAAGAGCAGACCTTGGAGGAGATTGGTCTAATTTTGCCACCAAGCTAGAGACTGACGAAGTGAGTCGATGATGTGGACAGTGGTCGATAGAGGTTGGACGGACTGAGTCCATTGTGACCTTAGAGTCCACTGCATGACTCTCATGGCCAAGCAGGCCATTGGGGTAACCTGTACTGAGGACGCCATGTGTCCCAGCAGGATGAGGAAGTGGCATGCAGTCGTGCGGTGCTGAGACTGTAGCTGGAATGCGAGAGAGATGAGAGTAAGAGCTCGCTGTCAAGGCAGAAATGCTTTTGCCTGCAATGTATCCAAGTCTGCCCCTATGAATGATAAAGTTTGAGATGGGACTAAGCAGGATTGCACATAGTTGATGAGAAATCCTAACGAAATCAGAGTGTGTAAAGTAAGACGTAGGGACGACAGAGCAGCTTGCTGAGTGGGATCCCTGATCAACCAATCATCAAGAGAGGGGTAGATGTGAACATCTTGAGTCTTGAGGAAGACTGTTACTATTACGAGGCACTTGGTGAAGACTCGTGGTGCAGATGCCAGGCCGAATGGTAGCACTCGGTACTGATAGTGCTTGAGGCCTACCAGAAATCTCAGGAACCTGCAATGAGATGGAGTTATCGCAATGTATGTGTACACGTCTTGGAGATCGAGAGAGCAGAGCCAGTCTCATTTTTGCAGAAGAGGAAGGAGGGAACCCAAGGTTACCATCTTGAACTTTTCTGGAGGTACTTGTTGAGGGCACATTGGTCCAGAATTGGACGAATGCTGCCTGATTTTTGGGGGATTAGAAAGTACCGGGAATAGAATCCTAGGCCTTGTTAGGAGTAGGGCACTGGCTCTATTGCTCTGGACTGGAGGAGGAGGGAGACCTCTTGCTCCAGGAGTAGTGAGTGGTCGGATGTTCTCCACATCGGTAGAGGTGGGGAGTCCGATGGACCTACTGGTCTGAGGTGATTGTGTACCACCTGTTGTTGAAATGGCACAATCGACCTCCCACTGGTATGTGAGGCAGTGGAAACGGGCTGCTGCTCTCTATGCAGGAGTCAAAAGCCGGAAGCAGGGCCCGGCTGAGGAGCTGCTTGTGGCTTTTGTTTATGAGGTTGACGAGACTGGGCCTTTTGGAAAGGTCTCGTGGAACGAGTTCTGGACGGTGGTGGATAGGACTTCTTTGGACAGAAGAATGACTTTTTAGTATCCTTCCTGAATGGTTGATTGGAGGAATACTCAGAGGGCATCAGAGAGAGCTGGCGAAGGGTCTCATGATGCTCCTTGAGTTCCGCCTCCGTCCCCTGAATCTGTTCGCCAAACAGATTGTCTCCTATGCAGAGCAGATCAGATAATCTGTCTTGTACCTCAGGACGCAAGTCCGAAGACTTAAGCCTGGCCCATCTTCTTGCCGAAATAGCAGTTGCAGAAACCCTGGAAGCAGTGTTGAATATATCATAAGAGGATCTTATCTCATGCTTCCCTACCTCAAAACCCTTGTGTACCAGGGTTTGAAGCTGTTCCTGGAATTGCTGAGGCAGGGACTCTGCAAAGTCCTGTATCTGCTTGAATAAGACCCTGTTGTACTGGGTCATATACAGCTGGTAAGAGGCGATCCGAGAGATTAGCATTGATCCCTGGAAGACATGCCAGCCAATGGCATCCAGGAATTTCTGTTCCTTACCTGGGGGAAAGGAAGAGTGGGGTTTTGATCTTTTTGCCCTCTTTTGGGCAGATTCTACAACCACAGATTGGTGATCCAGCTGAGGTTTCTGGAATCCTGGGGCTGACTGGACCAAATAAGTGGTATCAGCTTTTCTGTTGACTGGAGCAACAGAACCAGGGTGTTCCCTGTTCTTTTTGAGGAGATCCAAAAGACCCTGGTGAATAGGGATGGAGGTTATTTCCTTGGGAGCATCCAGGAATTGTAACAGCTCCATCATTTGATGCCTGTCATCTTGTTCAGTCTGCAATTGGAAGGGAACCAATTCAGACATTTCCTTCACAAAATTTATGAAGGATAGGTCCTCTGGAGGAGAACGCTTCCTGCTTTCAGTAGGAGAAGGTGGCGATGGCAAGTCATCGGTTTCTGGAGATGAATCATCAGTCCAGGTATCATAGGGATCAGCACCTGTCCCCCTAGGAACCTGAGAAGGATGGAACAATGGAATTCCTGAAGGTCCTGGTATAGGGTGTGAAGGCATCGAGGGAAGAACTGGAGGCACCAATGAAGGCATCGAGGGCACCGGTGCAGGCATTGAGGGCATCGATGGATGGATCGGTGGCGCCGATGGATGCATCGGCATTGATGGTTAAGACATCGGCAAAACTCCCGATGGAGGAATGCGGAACGGTGTTTCTCCACCCAATGACAGGGTAAGCGGGGAAGGCACCGGAGCTATCGGTGACCCAGGATCCATCGGTGGAAAAGCGGCTATAAGCGCGTCCATCTTCAAGAGCAGAGGTGCCAAAGCTGCCGGAATGGGATTGATGGTCGGTTCCGCGGCCGGCACAGATATCAGCGCCGGGGGAAATTGGAGTCTGTGCAGTTTGGAGTTTGAGAACAGAAGAGAAGTTCCATTTTCTCCATTCTGGCCTTGCAATCTTTTGGTGTCATTAAGGCACATTTGGTGCAGATCAAGACATCATGCTCGCACCTTAGACACATTACACAGACTTTATGAGGGTCTGTTATGGACATGGTGCGAGTACATCAGTAAACCTTTTAAAGGGCCTGAGGCGGGAACCCAGCTGCAGACCCGGATGCTGACATCAGATCCTTCAGCGTATAAATGATCAGGCCTCGCACTGAAGCGTTGCCTTTGCAACAGGTCTCCTCGGTTCCCTGTTTGGTTCTGAGTACTCGTTGCCTCCATGCTTCCTTGATCTGTGTTCTAGTTTGTCTCCGAGTTCCTGTGTCTTTGTTCGTTTCGTCTGTACTTTGACTGACTTCCTTGTACCGACCTCTGCTACATCCAACCTTAACTGCCTTCTCCAAGCATGACTTCTGCTTCGTCCAACCTTGCCTGTCTTCTCCAAGCCTGACCAATGCTACGCCTGACCACGTCTGCCTTCTCCGTGCCTTGACCATTACTACACCTGATCACGCCTGCCTTCTCTATGCCTTGACCATTGCTACGCCTGACCATGCCTGTCTTTTCTGTGCCTTGACCATTGCTAAGCCTGACCACACCTGCCTTCTCCATGCCCTGACCATTGCTATGGATGACTATGCTATAGACTCCTTGGTGTCCAGAGTTCTACATTGCTTGCTACTCCTTCCAGTTGCTGCCAGCTCACTTTCAAGTTTGACAGTGACACCTTTGTCCCTATCCTATGGACTTGGACTCCTAAGGCTCCGGCCTGTCTTTGCTCAAGCACCTTCAGTCAATCCTTGTTCCTTAGTGCTTGGGTTCCTGTACGGGGACCGGTCTAGGATAGAACTACGCCACTTGCCGGCTGCTGTCTCTGGGCTGAACTACTTGCCTTCGCCCAATCTCGAGGCCCACCTAAGTCCTGCTGGCCCCAGCACCCAAAGGCTCAACCCGAGGGGAACATGGGTTGGTATAGATGAAGCTCCAGTGGCCTCTAGCTTCAGTCCACTCCACCTGCTGACGGTGGGGACCTATAGGCCCTCGCCTGCGGGTTGTATCAACCCCACCTCAGCCCAAGAATCCACCTCCAGCGCAACCCTAACCTCTTTACTCTTTCCTCATAGGGGAGCTGATCCATTCCCTTTATCATTTTGGTCGCCCTTCTCTGTACCTTCTCCATCATAACTATATCCTTTTTGAGATGCGGCAACCAGAATTGTACACAGTATTCAAGGTGCAGTCTCACCATGGAGCAATACAGAGGCATTATGACATTCTTAGAGAAGATAAGGCCATCGAGGAAAGATTAAATGATTTCTTTACTTTCTTTGCTTCTGTGTTTACTGAAGAGGATGTTGGGGAGGTACCCGTAATGGAGAAGGTTTTCATGGGTAATGATTCAGATGGACTGAATCAAATCACGGTGAACCTAGAAGATGTGGTAGGCCTAATTGACAAACTGAAGAGTAGTAAATCACCTGGACCGGATGGTATACACCCCAGAGTTCTGAAGAAACTAAAAAATGAAATTTCAGACCTATTAGTAAAAATTTGTAACTTATCATTAAAATCATCCATTGTACCTGAAGACTGGAGGATAGCAAATGTAACCCCAATATTTAAAAAGGGCTCCAGGGGCGATCCGGGAAACTACAGACCGGTTAGCCTGACTTCAGTGCCAGGAAAAATAGTGGAAAGTGTTCTAAACATCAAAATCACAGAACATATAGAAAGACATGGTTTAATGGAACAAAGTCAGCATGGCTTTACCCAGGGCAAGTCTTGCCTCACAAATCTGCTTCACTTTTTTGAAGGAGTTAATAAACATGTGGACAAAGGTGAACCGGTAGATATAGTATACTTGGATTTTCAGAAGGCGTTTGATAAAGTTCCTCATGAGAGGCTTCTAGGAAAAGTAAAAAGTCATGGGATAGGTGGCGATGTCCTTTCGTGGATTGCAAACTGGCTAAAAGACAGGAAACAGAGAGTAGGATTAAATGGGCAATTTTCTCAGTGGAAGGGAGTGGACAGTGGAGTGCCTCAGGGATCTGTATTGGGACCCTTACTTTTCAATATATTTATAAATGATCTGGAAAGAAATACGACGAGTGAGATAATCAAATTTGCAGATGACACAAAATTGTTCAGAGTAGTTAAATCACAAGCAGATTGTGATAAATTGCAGGAAGACCTTGTGAGACTGGAAAATTGGGCATCCAAATGGCAGATGAAATTTAATGTGGATAAGTGCAAGGTGATGCATATAGGGAAAAATAACCCATGCTATAATTACACAATGTTGGGTTCCATATTAGGTGTTACAACCCAAGAAAGAGATCTAGGTGTCATAGTGGATAACACATTGAAATCGTCAGTACAGTGTGCTGCGGCAGTCAAAAAAGCAAACAGAATGTTGGGAATTATTAGAAAGGGAATGGTGAATAAAACGGAAAATGTCATAATGCCTCTGTATCGCTCCATGAATACTGTGTACAATTCTGGTCGCCGCATCTCATAAAAGATATAATTGCGATGGAGAAGGTACAGAGAAGGGCTACCAAAATGATAAGGGGAATGGAACAACTCCCCTATGAGGAAAGACTAAAGAGGTTAGGATTTTTCAGCTTGGAGAAGAGACGACTGAGGGGGGATATGATAGAGGTGTTTAAAATCATGAGAGGTCTAGAACGGGTAGATGTGAATCGGTTATTTACTCTTTCGGATAGTAGAAAGACTAGGGGGCACTCCATGAAGTTAGCATGGGGCACATTTAAAACTAATCGGAGAAAGTTCTTTTTTACTCAACGCACAATTAAGCTCTGGAATTTATTGCCAGAGGATGTGGTTAGTGCAGTTAGTATAGCTGTGTTTAAAAAAGGATTGGATAAGTTCTTGGAGGAGAAGTCCATTACCTGCTATTAAGTTCACTAAGAGAATAGCCACTGCCATTAGCAATGGTTACATGGAATAGACTTAGTTTTTGGGTACTTGCCAGGTTCTTATGGCCTGGATTGGCCACTGTTGGAAACAGGATGCTGGGCTTGATGGACCCTTGGTCTGACCCAGTATGGCATTTTCTTATGTTCTCCGTTTTATTCTCCATTCCCTTTCTAATAATTCCCAACATTCTGTTTGCAATAGCTTGGAACTATTTTCTTTCCAATGACATTACCAGATGTAAAAATAAATCTTACAGTTAAAGGATCGTGGATAATAAGACAGTTGGCATGATAGAGAGCAGAAGGTCTTTCTTTTCTCGTCACAGAGAATGCTCTATTGCCAAAAATTAAACAAAAACACAGAGGAGAATAGGATTATACTGTAGAGTGAATGAATATTATTTAAAATTAATTAATTTCCTGGATCTGGAAGTAGTTCAGAGGTAAACGATAGGATAGCCTTAGCTAAAGATAAACTTGACTAACCCATATTTTAAGGAAATGAAAGAATGCAATAAAAGAAAGTTCAAATGTCATAAATAGTGAAATGGTATTCACATATAGTGGAATGCATTCATAATTCTCTAGAACAGAGTATGAAAATATTAATAGAATGTGGCATTGCTTGTTAGGATTGGCACTGAAAAATACCAACTGATGACAGTTTTAGTGAGCAAGGCCCAAATGCTCTGAAGATCAGAGTCACATAGCAAGAAAGTCTCACATAAAGTATTTGAGGAACCCTTTTCATATTTATGATTGACATTATTAATCTGGAAAACAAGTTAAGATTGATATAGAAATAGGTATATAACCTATGAGAAAGTGCTAATAGGGTATTTAAGAACATAAGAAAAAGAACATAAGAAAATGCCATACTGGGTCTGACCAAGGGTCCATCAAGCCCAGCATCCTGTTTCCAACAGTGGCCAATCCAGGCCATAAAAACCTGGCAAGTACCCAAAAACTAAGTCTATTCCATGTAACCATTGCTAATGGCAGTGGCTATTCTAGTCTAAGTGAACTTAATAGCAGTTCTAAAATAAAATGAGCAAAAATGATCTAATTTGTTGCAACTTAATCGTAAGTGCCTCAAGACATGAAGAAATATTGCACTTAATCACAAAACAAAATCTTCTCTTAAACTAATGTCTTTTTTATCTCTTTTATAAGGCCTTCATAATAGGCACTACCGGTGAAAACATACCTTCTTTGCCTTATTTTTAATCATCAGCCATAT
This sequence comes from Rhinatrema bivittatum, assembly GCF_901001135.1. Classification (NCBI taxonomy): domain Eukaryota; kingdom Metazoa; phylum Chordata; class Amphibia; order Gymnophiona; family Rhinatrematidae; genus Rhinatrema; species Rhinatrema bivittatum. The sequence continues at coordinate 713,889,746 of NC_042616.1, forward strand.
TATTATCGGCAAATTTTTTTGTTCTGTTTTTTTATATGCAATTAAAAACATGATCAACAAAATCTCTGATAATTCGCTGATAATATGGCACATTTTCAAAAGGGCCCAGCCACGTGTGTAACTGCCGATACACGTACAAGTGCTGGGCCCTTAAAAAGGGGCGGACTGGGGGGGCCATGGTCTGGGCAGGGAGGGGCGGGGCAGGACAGCACCGTTGTATGCTGTCCCGATGACTCACCCGCCGGCAGCCAGCCGGCATGCGCAACTTACTTCAGCTCCAGTCCTGAAGTAAGTTCCAAAACAAACAACAAAAAAAAAGAATAGATAGGAAGGGTTTAGGGGGTGGGGAAGAGGGAAGGAGTTTAGGTAGGGGAGAAGGGAAGTTCCCTCCCAGTCCGCTTGTTAATTGGAGCGGACTGGGAAGGAACAGGGGAAGGCCCGATTTCGTCGTCACACGTAATTTACTAAAATCCCCCCCCCCCCCCTTGTCCGTGCCGTGCGCACACCTTTTCAAATTTACCCTCTTGTGTCTATAAGAATTGGAAGGTGGTTAAAGAAAAGGCACTATTGGTGTTAGAAATTGACTCTACAGAAGACATTGAAAAACAATAAATAATAGAAACACAGAGAATGAGAGAGAAAGTGAAGGGAGTGATGTGTCATATACACCTTAAAATTGCTTCAGCACACTCACCACCTCTGTGCTGAAGCAAGTTTAAGGAAATTTCAGTTATTCATTCTTTTATATCATCTAGCCAGACTAAGTACAACAAGGGCTGGATTTTAAAAAGGTTACGCGCACCGGGCCTATTTTAAAAAGGCCGGCGATGCGCGTAAAGCCCCGGGACGCGTCTAAGTCCCGGGGCTTGCAAAAAAGGGCGGGGAGGGGAGGGGCCAGAGGCTCCAGGCACAGCGGCCATTTGCTGCTGGGCTTGGGATCGCGCACCAGCCGACTGCCGGCGCGTGCTACTTACTTCAGCCCCAGGGATGAAGTAAGTTTGGAAACAACAAAAAGAAAGCAAAAAAGGTAGGGGGGAAAGGGCGGGGGAGGTAGGGGAAGGGAAGGGAAGGTGGGGTGGGGGGTAAGGGAATGGGGGAAGGCAGCGCAGCTTGGCACACACAAGGTGCACAATTGTGCACCCCGTTGCGCGCGCCGACCCCAGATTTTATAGTATGCGCCCTGCCAGTTCTTTGAAGGTTTACCTTGGTTCCAGCCCACTGAACCATGGAAGCCCTGTGCTCATGCATACCTTAGACATCTCTTGCCCACTCTGGCATCCTGATAAAATAAATTGATGGCCTGCAACTCTTCCTCCACATTCTTCCCTCCCATTCTGACAGTCACTCCCCCAGCGTATCCACAATACTCTTATGCGTAGCCTATCAGGAGAGGTATGCCATTGCTGTTCCAACACTGCATATCTCCTGCTGGCTGTAGGAGGCACTAAACAAAAACTAATGGTTGTTCATTTATTCACTTCACTTTTAAAGAAGGGACCAAATCCCCTTCAAAACTAGGCGACCAATCCCTTTCTTTTCCTTCCCCCTATCTACCCCTTCATGTTCTTCTCTTTCTGATTTACATCTTCATCTTTCTCTCTTCCTCTTTCGCACCATTGTTCCTCGTATGTCCTGATTGTTCCCTTGCAAACTGACAAATCCCACTATGGACTTTACTCATGGTCTCCCAAAGAAGAGACAATCAGATCAGGTACAGGTCTAGGCATTTACTTCAGGTTATTCTGGATAACAGATACAAACAGGTTAGCTTTGATGTTCGCAATAAGGAACCAATAGTTCCAGCCCTGAATCAAGGCTCAACAAAGTCCATAGGTGGAAAGGCCTGGTCTCAGTGTGGGGCAGTTAGGGTCACAGGTAGGCATATCAAGTCCAGAGCTAGCAAGCAGGACTGAAGTTTCCTGGCAAGAATCAAGTCAGCCTTCATTTTGTTCCCAGCAAGCCCTTTGTACTGGTCTCCTCCAAGCAGTCCAGTTCATCACGGGCATTGTTTTCATTGGCTATCCTTGAAGCTGTCCTCCCTGGGGCTTAGGTCTTTTCCCTGTGTCTTTGATTAGTCCACTTGTCAGGGTATCCATCCATTCTCTGACCTGAGTCATCCCAGCGGCAAGCAGATCTCACACAGTCACACTAACTTTACACTGCTGATTTCAGGGAGTCTGGACATAGTGGAGGCATAAAGAGAAAGAAAATTATGCCACAACTTTTACTCTTAGAATTTTAAAAGATTTAAATGAATAAACTGTATATAAAAAGGAATGTTTTCAGATTTTACAATTTTCAAGAGCTAAAACTCTTATGAGAGCTACACTTCCCTCATTAGACCAGTGCAGAATAAGCTATGGATTATGTTGTCTGAGTATGCAAGTAAATTACAGGTTGCAATATAATAGAGATGTTTATTTTTCAAATATGAAAGTGTCATAAAGAAAACGATGGCAATATGGGTAGGGAGGGAGGGAGGTGATGTGTCCAATGAAAAGACATCACCTACAACTTGTTTGTTCACTTTGATTTCGACATATCTTTACTAGGGATGTGAATCGTTTTAGGACGATTAAAATTATCGTCCGATAATTTTAATATCGTCTTAAACCGTTATGGAACACAATACAATAGAGATTCTAACGATTTATCGTTATAAATCGTTAGAATCGTGAGCCGGCACACTAAAACCCCCTAAAACCCACCCCCGACCCTTTAAATTAAATCCCCCACCCTCCCGAACCCCCCCCCAAATGACTTAAATAACCTGCGGGTCCAGCGGCGGTCTGGAACGGCAGCGGTCCGGAACGGGCTCCTGCCACTGAATCTTGTTGTCTTCAGCCGGCGCCATTTTCCAAAATGGCGCCGAAAAATGGCGGCGGCCATAGACGAACACGATTGGACGGCAGGAGGTCCTTCCGGACCCCCGCTGGACTTTTGGCAAGTCTTGTGGGGGTCAGGAGGCCCCCCCCCAAGCTGGCCAAAAGTTCCTGGAGGTCCAGCGGGGGTCAGGGAGCGATTTCCCGCCGCGAATCGTTTTCGTACGGAAAATGGCGCCGGCAGGAGATCGACTGCAGGAGGTCGTTCAGCGAGGCGCCGGAACCCTCGCTGAACGACCTCCTGCAGTCGATCTCCTGCCGGCGCCATTTTCCGTACGAAAACGATTCGCGGCGGGAAATCGCTCCCTGACCCCTGCTGGACCTCCAGGAACTTTTGGCCAGCTTGGGGGGGGCCTCCTGACCCCCACAAGACTTGCCAAAAGTCCAGCGGGGGTCCGGAAGGACCTCCTGCCGTCCAATCGTGTTCGTCTATGGCCGCCGCCATTTTTCGGCGCCATTTTGGAAAATGGCGCCGGCTGAAGACAACAAGATTCAGTAGCAGGAGCCCGTTCCGGACCGCTGCCGTTCCGGACCGCCGCTGGACCCGCAGGTTATTTAAGTCATTTGGGGGGGGGTTCGGGAGGGTGGGGGATTTAATTTAAAGGGTCGGGGGTGGGTTTTAGGGGGTTTTAATGTGCCGGTTTTGCGATTTTACGTTTTTTCGATTTTTTACGATTTTTCACGATTTTTCACGATTTTTCACGATATTTTACCCCCCCAAACGGCAACAATACGATTCCCTCCCCCTCCCAGCCGAAATCGATCGTTAAGACGATCGAGGACACGATTCACATCTCTAATCTTTACAAGAGAAAGTTTTTTTTTGCCACACTTTCTCTGACCTAAGCTTTGTAAGGAAAAAAAAAAACACCCTTACCTTCAAAAGGTGTTTTTCAAAGAGACATGAGATGAAAATGAAAAAGAGAGATGAATTGGTGCATCAAACGCCGTAATTTAAATTTAAGCTTCTTCCTCTAATTAAATTTTTCCTTTTCGAGTTTTGTGTTCCTGTGCTATTGCTCAGCTGTAGCTCTGCTTCAATTGAAGTTGCTGTTGTACTCATTAATATTCACTGATAAGAACAGAAAAAAGGAATGGAGAATAATAAAATCTGACATAGTACAATTACAAAATATACACAATAGTTGCGATCCTATCAGAAAGAAAGCTAAAAAAAAAAAAGCCTCCTTTCCTAAACATCATAGAGCAGTGCTTTTCATTGTCATAAACACTTTTAAAGAGACAGTTTTGTTTTCTCCACAGAGTATTGTAGAACTTGCATTTTGAAAACCACATGACATAACCAGATCTTATTTACTCCTTGGGGAATTCTGCGCACAAAAATGTAAAATTATGTGCATAACTATGTAAAATTATGCAAAATTGTACATATTTTATTTTGGTCAAAATAACACAATATACATCATAAAGGTCTACATTCAAATGCCATTTAGACGGATAACATAATAGTTATCCGTCTAAATGGCTTACCTGGCTATAGTTAGCCCTTATCCAGATAAAATCTAGCCATGTAACTAGTTATCCTGCTAGAATATAGCAGGAGAAGTCAGGGGCATTTGGGGTTGGGCAAGAGGCGGTCCGGAGAGGAGTGGAGTTAGCTAGATAAGTTAGCTGGCTCCATTATTCAGAGTTAGCTGGCTACCTTATCCGTCTAACTCTTGTCAGACTGTAGGGCTGTCCTAAAGTTAGCAGGTTATATATAACGGGCTAACTGTTGCAGTCTGCACCGCTTCCCCTCTCTTCCCCGTGACCAGCGCCTACCTCCGCGTCTGGGGACGCCGCACTCCGCGGTCTCCAGGACCCAAGGACGCGCTCAGTTCCATGTGGCATCCGCCATTTGCCTGTCTCTCTCACCGCGGCCTCGCGCGCGCGCGCGCGAGTACGGCCACTTTGAGCGCCCAGAACCCGGAAGTCAAGCCCCGCCTGTGCTGATGACGTCACGCTCTGAGACAGATATAACCAGCGTCCGGACGTTCCATCATCGCCTTGCAACGAGGTTCACTACAGTCTTGTAGTTCTGAGTTGAGCTTCATCTTGCTGAGTTCCTGCCGCTGACCTTGGAGTTCCTAACTACGCTCTGCCTGCTGCCTGCTGCCTTGACCCCGGTTTGTTCCTGACTACGCTCTGCCTGCTGCCTGCCTCGACCCCGGTTCGTTCCTGACTACGCTCTGCCTGCTGCCTGCCTCGACCCCGGTTCGTCCCTGACTACGCTCTGCCTGCTGCCTGCCTCGACCCCGGTTCGTTCCTGACTACGCTCTGCCTGCTGCCTGCCTCGACCCCGGTTCGTTCCTGACTACTCTCTGCCTGCTGCCTGCCTCGACCCCGGTTCGTCCCTGACTACGCTCTGCCTGCTGCCTGCCTCGACCCCGGTTCGTCCCTGACCACGCTCTGTTGCCGCCTGCCTTTGATCTCGGCTTGTCTCTGTTCCTGCTTCAGCCTTCAGTCTTGCCTTCACCTGCTGGCTGCGGACCCCGCTCCAGGTTTCTACTTGCTCCTACTCACGTCTGCTCACTTAGAGACTCTATTGGACTTCCTGGTTCTCTATTGCTGGACTCTCTCTCTAGTACCCAAGTCCCAAGGTGCTAGAACCCTACGGGCCCCTCCTGGGGGGTTCTGGGTACCTGGGTGAAGATCTTGTGCTAGACTCAATTACCATTGGACTTCCTGGTTCTCTGTTACTGGACTCTCTCTCTGGTACCTAAGTCCCAAGGAGCCAGGACCCTACGGGCTCCTCCTGGGGGGTTCCTGGTTTCCTGGCAATCACCTGGTGAACACTTTGAGCCTTGGCTCCGCCTCCCGGCCTACCCCGCCTCTCGTGGTAGGTCAGCCCAAGGATCCACTATTCCACAGCAGTACCCAACTGCAACAGTAACTTTAAGATAGCTGGGTATAATCAGCGGCATGACTGCACCACTGAATATACACTTCTAGTTAGCCAGTTATGTATAGTTGGAAAACTAGCACAGTTGCACAGTGGCTGAATATGGACCCCCCACAGTCTTTGAATAATTGATTCAAAGATGCAGAGTTTTAAATATTTTGAGTAGAATTTTCCTAGAAGTACACTATACGAATGTCCCTTCACCCTCTCTCCCTGCTCCCCTGGCCAGACACCTTTCACTCTGCTATCTCAGGCTCCAATTACTCCACCCTCCACTATCTCACCCTTCCCCTCTAGGCTCCTTCTACTCTATGTGTTCACCCCCCAGCCCTCCAGTCCCAACTCCTTCTACTCTATGTGTTCACCCCCCAGCCCTCCAGTCCCAGAGTTTAACCCCTCTCTCGTACAGCCCCTCACACAGGCACCTTCTGTTCCTCCCTCTCATACTGCCCCCCACACACAGGCTCTCTCTCTTTCTCTTGCACACACACCCTCTCACAGGCTCCCCCTCTCTCTCTCACACCCCTTCATAAAGGCTCCTTCTCTCTCTCTCACTCACAAACACACAGACCTGCACACAGGATACCTCCCTCTCTCTCTCTCTCACACACACACACACACCCAGGCTCCCTCCCTCACACACATGCACACACACACAATCCCTCTCTCATACACACCAGCTCCCAAACATTCACTTACCTACACACTCTCTTACAATCTCTCCTCAAATACACACTCTCTCTCATAGGTTCCCTATTTCTCTTGCACACATATCCTCACATAGGCCAAGTCTCTCTTGCACACATCCCTGCACACAGGATCCCCCTCTCTCTCTCACACACACATACACACACACAGGGTCTGTCTCACACACACCCATTCACACAGGTTCTCTCTCTCACACAAACACCCACCTTCACACACACATACACACACGCAAATACACACGCACACAATCACTTTCACATACACACCAGCTCCCAATCTCTCCTCACATACACACTCACTCCCACAGGCTCTCTCCCTCTCTCTCTCACACACACACACCCACAGGTACCCTCACATGCATCCTTCCTCTTTCTCTCTGCCCATTGTCTTTGGCCATAGGATGGGCTCTGCCCACAGCCCCACTGGGTCTTTCACCTTTGCCACGAGCAGGATGGGCTCTGTTCATGGCTGCTGAACCTTGTTCATCTTTGCTGTGAGTGGGATGGGTTCCACTTGCGACCCACTGGGCTTCTCTCCAAATTCTTTGCAAAAAATAAAAATTCTATGAAGGAGGGGAATTCTGTGCAAATTTCATGTTGCACAGTTGTGCAGAATTCTTCCAAGAGTATTTATTGAGGTAATTGTCAAATTGATGACATTTAGACAAAGTCTGTGGGTAATTTTTACCCCCTGGATTTTGCACTGATATTCAAAGCGAAAGTAGGTGTGGCTTTTCACTTTGAAACAAAGTAACTGAACATTTGCAACTTGTTTTTTTCTGTGACTACTGTACTTATTTTATGCAAATTTCAAAATGAAATCGTGCTTGTTATTTTCCTCCCAAGATCTAGACATTTTCTTGGGAACGCCTCCTCTGAATGCGACTAAAGGTATGTGCGTTGCTCCATAACATATGTACTTTTGGCTACCATTTGGGGGAAGGGGCAGTTTTCAGATAACCAGTTTAAACAGGTAAAATGCTTTTTTTTACTCATTTTATTGGCTTTGAGAATTGCCCTCTATATCCTATCGAACCCTCCCTTCCTGTTTAACATGACGCTCACATTTTCTGTCTCAGATGTATACTAACAGTGCACATATATCCAGCATGGGGGTAATTTTGTAACCACCTGCACGCATTCTCTATAAAATATGTGCATGTTACCCCAATTTTCAACAGGAAAGTAGGCACATATTGTACTTTTCTTATCAAAATTACCCCACCAAAACTATCCACTCACAATTATGCCTGTTAATTTGTATGCATAATTTATTTGGGAAATGTTACATGCATACTCGTAGGTGGAAACACTTTCTCAGCTCCACCCCCGGCAGCACTTTTGCTCAATATGGGCAAACTTAAGCACAAATAGAGGATTAATTTCAAAAAAATGTGCACGATGGCATATAGACACGTACATGGCTACAAGCGGATACACACAAGTATTTTATAACCCATGCGTAATAGGGATGTGAATCGTTTTAGGACGATTAAAATTATTGTCCGATAATTTTAATATCGTCTTAAACCGTTATGGAACACAATACAATAGAGATTCTAACGATTTATCGTTATAAATCGTTAGAATCGTGAGCCGGCACACTAAAACCCCCTAAAACCCACCCCCGACCCTTTAAATTAAATCCCCCACCCTCCCGAACCCCCCCCAAATGACTTAAATAACCTGCGGGTCCAGCGGCGGTCCGGAACGGCAGCGGTCCGGAATGGGCTCCTGCTCCTGAATCTTGTTGTCTTCAGCCGGCGCCATTTTCCAAAATGGCGCCGAAAAATGGCGGCGGCCATAGACGAACACGATTGGACGGCAGGAGGTCCTTCCGGACCCCCGCTGGACTTTTGGCAAGTCTCGTGGGGGTCAGGAGGCCCCCCACAAGCTGGCCAAAAGTTCCTGGAGGTCCAGCGGGGGTCAGGGAGCGATTTCCCACCGCGAATCGTTTTCGTACGGAAAATGGCGCCGGCAGGAGATCGACTGCAGGAGGTCGTTCAGCGAGGGTTCCGGCGCCTCACTGAACAACCTCCTGCAGTCGATCTCCTGCCGGCGCCATTTTCCGTACGAAAACGATTCGTGGCGGGAAATCGCTCCCTGACCCCCGCTGGACCTCCAGGAACTTTTGGCCAGCTTGTGGGGGGCCTCCTGACCCCCACGAGACTTGCCAAAAGTCCAGCGGGGGTCCGGAAGGACCTCCTGCCGTCCAATCGTGTTCGTCTATGGCCGCCGCCATTTTTCGGCGCCATTTTGGAAAATGGCGCCGGCTGAAGACAACAAGATTCAGGAGCAGGAGCCCGTTCCGGACCGCTGCCGTTCCGGACCGCCGCTGGACCCGCAGGTTATTTAAGTCATTTGGGGGGGGTTCGGGAGGGTGGGGGATTTAATTTAAAGGGTCGGGGGTGGGTTTTAGGGGGTTTTAATGTGCCGGTTTTGCGATTTTTAGATTTTTCACGATTTTTCACGATTTTTCACGATTTTTCACGATATTTTACCCCCCCAAACGGCAACAATACGATTCCCTCCCCCTCCCAGCCGAAATCGATCGTTAAGACGATCGAGGACACGATTCACATCCCTAATGCGTAATGCGTATCATATACACACGTTTTATAAAATATGTGTATCTCGGCTTACATGCAAATAAATGCAATGTATTGAAACCACATATATCAATGCAATGAATGCATGCACTTTTCCTACCTATTTAAAAAATATACACGTGCTTATTTTACACACTAAAGTATGACTTACATGCATAAATCGGCCAATTTCAAAACGTAGGTGTCGAAGAAATGAACCAGTTTACCAATTTGCCCACCAATTTGCTCAATCCTTTTTCAGGTCATCGAGACTTTCCTGGTTCTTCAGCCAGACCTCTTACCCAGTCAGTACTACACAATAAACATGTTTAATATCACTTATGCCAGATCATTAGCAGTATAAAAAAAACATACGAGTAAGTTGGAAAATGTACACATGTAAGTGTTGGCCCAGACACAGAGGTCCCCAGACCACTTCTTTTTTGTATACATGTACTCTGAATGAAGAAAGCTGGAAAGCTATGAGCACAAATGCTCATAGTTTGGGCAATAAAATCCCAGATCTGCAAGCCCTAATGGTGGAGTCGGACTTGGACATTGTTGCTGTCACGGAAACGAGGTTTACGGAATCTCATGACTGGGATACGGCAATACCAGGCTATAACTTGTTAAGGAAGGACAGAGAGGATAGGAAAGGGGGAGGAGTGGCTCTTTATGTCAGAAACAATATCCAAGCATCTGAGCTGCAAGGAAGATGGGGCAAGGAAGAAGCACTATGGGCCGACCTAAAAAAAATTGGGGCATCCATTTTTATTGGAGTGGTTTACAGACCTCCAAACCAAAAGGAAGAGCTGGACAGAGATCTGGTTGAAGACATCCAAAAGATAGGAAAGAAGGGAGAAGTGGTGATCGTTGGAGACTTTAATATGCCAGATGTAGACTGAAGAATCCCATCTGCAGAATCTAATAATAGTAGAGAAATAGTGGATGCCCTGCAAGTAGCTTTGTTCAAACAAATGGTAATGGAACCCACGAGAGAAGGAGCTATATTCTACTTAGTGCTCACTAATGGAAATAATGTCTCTGATATCCAGGTGGGCGCCTATCTCAGGACCAGTGATCATCAAACAGTATGGTTTAATATCACAAAAAGGATACGGAAAAGAAGCACAAAGACCCAAGTTTGCAGTTCAAAAACACGGACTTTGATGAAATGAGGAAGTACTTGGATGAAATGAGGAAGGACTTTGATGAAATGAGGAAGTACTTGGAGGAAGAACTAAAAGGCTGGGAGAACGAGAGACATGTGGATCAACAGTGGACCAATCTAAAAGGAGCAATTACCAAGGCAACTAATCTATATGTTAGAAAAGTAAAGAAAAGCAAAAGAAAAATGAAACCTATCGGTTCTCAAAGGAGGTGGCTGACAAAATAAAGGCTAAAAGAACAGCGTTCAAGAAATATAAAAGATCCCAAAGGGAGGAGCACAAAGAAGAATATCTGGTAGAACTGAGGGAGATGAAGAAATTAATCAAGACAGTAAAAAGTCAAGCGGAAGAGAGGATTGCCAAGGAGTTAAAAAAAGGTGACAAAACATTTTTCAGCTACATCAGTGAAAAGAGAAAAGTTCAAAGTGGTATAGTGAAATTGAAAGGTGGAAAGGATCAATGTGTGGAGAGAAATGAAGAAATGGCAGAAATATTAAATGAAAACTTTAGTTCTGTGTCCACTAAAGAGGACCCTGGAGAAGGACTCTCACTAGTTAACAAGAAACTGGAGGGGAGTGGAGTAGATGCAACTCCATTTACAGTAGAAAATGTATGGGAAGAGCTGGAGAAACTGAAAGTGGACAAAGCCATGGGGCCTGATGAGGTTCATCCCAGGATACTGAGAGAGCTCAGAGATGAGCTGGCGGGTCCGAGTGGTGCCGAGTGATTGGAGAAGAGCGGTGGTGGTCCCGCTTCACAAGAGTGGGAACAGAGAAGAGGCTGATAACTACAGACCAGTTAGCCTCACTTCGGTGGTGGGAAAAGTAATGGAGTCACTGTTGAAAGAGAATAGTGAACTATCTACAGTCGGGAGAATTGTTGGACCAGAGGCAGCATGGATTCACCAGGGGAAGATCCTGTCAGACAAATCTGATTGACTTTTTTGACTGGGTAACCAAGGAATTGGATCAAGGAAGAGCCTTCGATGTCATCGACTTGGATTTCAGCAAAGCTTTTGATACGGTCCCGCACAGGAGACTGGTGAATAAAATGAGAAGCTTAGGAGTGAGTGACAAGGTGGTAGCCTGGATTGCAAACTGGTTGACGGACAGAAGACAATGTGTGATGGTAAATGGAACTTATGGTGAAGACAGAGTGGTTTTAAGTGGTGTACCGCAAGGATTGGTGTTGGGACCGGTCCTGATCAATATCTTTGTGAGCGACATTGCGGACGGGATAGAAGGTAAGGTTTGTCTTTTTGCGGATGACACTGCAACAGAGTGGACACGCTGGAAGGGTGGAGAGAATGAGACAGGATTTAAGGAACCTGGAAGAGTGGTCGAAGATATGGCAGCTGAGATTCAATGTCAAGAAGTGCAAAGTCATGCATATGGGGAGTGGAAATCTGAATGAACTGTATTCGATGGGGGGGAGAAAGGCTGATGTGCACGGAGCTGGAGAGAGACCTTGGGGTGATAGTGTCTATTGATCTGAAGTCGGTGAAAACAATGTGACAAGGTGATAGCTAAAGCCAGAAGAATGCTGGGCTGCATAGAGAGAGGAATACCAAGTAAGAAAAGGGAAGAGATTATCCCCTTGTACAGGTCCTTGGTGAGGCCTCACCTGAAGTACTGTGTTCAGTTCTGGAGACCATATCTCCAAAGAGACAGAGACAAGATGGAGGCGGTCCAGAGAAGGGTGACCAAAAAGGTGGAAGGTCTTCATCAAATGACTTATGAGGAGAGATTGAAGAATCTAAATATGTACACCCTGGAGGAAAGGAGGAACAGAGGTGAAATGACACAGACCTTCAGATACTTGAAAGGTTTTAATAATCCAAAGACAACGACAAACCTTTTCCATCAGAAAAAAATCAGCAGAACCAGGGGTCATGATTTGAAGCTCCAGGGAGGAAGACTCAGAACCAATGTCAGGAAGTATTTCTTCTCGGAGAGGGTGGTGGATGCCTGGAATGCCCTTCCAGAGGAAGTGGTGAAGACCAGCACTGTGAAGGACTTCAAAGGGGCGTGGGATAAACACTGTGGATCCATAAAGTCTAGAGGATGTGAATGAAGAGTGGGTAGCTCGCGGGAATGACGGCTACTGCCTGGAAATAATACCCTTATTCAATAAACATACACACGGTTAATGCGACTCCAACACTGCTCTAAGACTCCAAAATTGCTCTAAGCTTCAATGGCAAGAGGAAATGTGGAAAAAAGGATTTGCATTCACAAAAAGCGGGAAGTAGCTTGCTTGTTACGGCGGTTACTACTCCAAACCAAATAAGCCTGATACTTCACTTTCAATGTATATCCAGCATAGTTCTCTCCTTCAATGGCAGGGGAGAAAGTCTGATACTTCACTTTCAGTGCATATCCAGCATAGCTCTCTGCTTCAACGGCAGGGGAGAAAGTCTGATACTTCACTTTCAGTGCATATCCAGCATAGCTCTCTGCTTCAATGGCAGGGGAGAAAGTCTGATACTTCACTTTCAATGCATATCCAGCATAACTCTCTGCTTCAACAGCAGGGGGAATGAAGAAAAGTGGATCTATATACAGACAACAAGCAACAAGGACTGAATTACATAGTCTGGGTAAATAATAAGCATGGGTGTAGCTTGCTTATTGTGGCGGTTACTACCCCTAATTAATTAAGTTAGATATTTCACTTAGATGCAGTTCCAACACTGCTCTCTACATTAATGGTGGGGGTGGAAGGGAAATAGAACCAAAAGGTTACTAAGAGCTAAGAGAAACAGATAAGTATGAGAAAAAAATGTGTGAAGCTTGCTGGGCAGACTGGATGGGCCGTTTGGTCTTCTTCTGCCGTCATTTCTATGTTTCTATGTTTCTATATGTAAAAGTGAAAATACACACTTATTTTTAACTTTTATAAAACATGGAATATGCGAGTTGAGGCTACTTGTGCGCATATATGCTCATTTTTACATTTGTAAAGATTTGAAAATTCATCCCACAGGCTATCTTTGAATAAGTTTACCTGCATATCGGGCAAACCGTTTTATAATGGGCCATTTCAGCCGGTAGAGCACTGTTTTAACTATGGAAATACCTTTTGAAAATTACCCTTCTAATGCACATGCATATAATCACTTTCACAAATACCCTTTCTTTATGTTCATATAGAGCCTTAAGAAAAAGAATGAAGATCATTTTTTCATGCATATATGTACACATGAAATCTAAAGTATACGTATACTTTTGATGTTTATAAAATATGGGGCAGATTTTAAAAGCCCTATGCGCATAAATCCAGCTGGATTTAAGTGCGCAGGGGGGTTATGCTTCGCCGAGCCTATTTTGCATAGGACCGGCGATGCTCACAAGCCCTGGGATGCACGTATGTCCCAGGGCTTGAAAAAAGGGGCGGTTGTGGGCGGTCCAGGGTGGGGTGGGGCTTGGCCAGAGGGCTTCATAGGGCCGCCAGGCCGGGGGATTGTGCACTGGCACTCGGCCAGCGCGCACAACCTACGCCTGCCCAGAGGCAGGCGCAACTTCTAACCCCAGCGGGTTAGGTAGGGGAAGGGAGGGGAAGGTGGGGGGGGTGTGGCGGAGGGAACAGGAAAAGCCATCAGGGCTCCCCTAGGGCTCGGCATGCGCAAGGTGCACAAGTGTGCATCCCCTTGCGCGTGCCGACCCCGGATTTTATAACATATGTGCAGCTGCGCGCGCATGTTATAAAATCGGGTGTAGATTTGTGCGCGCCGGGTTGCGTGCACAAATCTATGCCCATGTGTAGGTACTAAAATCTGGCCTATGTGAGTACAATCTAGTTACATGCATATATGCTAATTTTACATGCATAAATTCTTGAATATTCAATACTTATTATACTATACATACAGCTGTAAATCTTAAAGCTGAGAATGCTCTTTTTAATTCCTTCACATATATTATGAGACCATCACCTAATGCTGCTCATGTTCAATTGGTTGAAGGTAAAAAGGTATTTGGAAGAATTTCTTTTAACTCTTTCAGGGAATATAAGAAATGCCATGCTGGATCAGACCAAGATGCATCATCGATTCCAACATTCTGACTCCAACAGTGGCCAATATAGGTCATCGATACCCGGCAGGTCCCAAAAAATAGATCTATTTCTTGTTACTCACTCCCGGGATAGCAATAGCTTCCTCTAGCCTGCCTACCTAATAACATATTATGGTCTTTTCCTCCAGAAACTTGATCAAACCTTGACTATGACCTCCGATTTTCATTCACTTATAGAGTTACTATACAGTAAGGTGCATATATACTAAAGGTTTTCTCCCATTTTGTTTAAGTTTGGGAAAAAGTAGGGCACAAACAGTTATACTAACAAAAGGCACCTAAGAGCAAAAAATGAGCCAAGATTAACCCAACTAATTTTCATAGACATGGTACGTATTGTGTTTGAATATCAGCTTGTCATGAGGCTAAAATGTCGTGCATGCAGTCACACAGTGTTGAACAATGGTGTACAGTATGCGCATTAACGACATGCCTATTATGCTTGTACAAATTTTAAACTTAAATGTAACAACTTAGTTGTTTTTTAGCACCTATTATTTATTTATTTCGTTCACTGTTTCCGTTTATCACCCCACTGTTTATTGTAAACCGGCATGATGTGATACCCTCACGAATGCCGGTATAGAAAAAAAACTAAAATAAATAAATAAATAAATAAATAAATAAATGTACAAGCATAATATCTAACCATTTCCGTCAGTACTGCCTCTTTTTAATGTGGTTAAAGGTACATGTACTGAGATTAAGCACATCTACTTGCATTAATCCACATTAAGCGCTAATGTGGATTAAGCGAGTCTACTCGCATTATTGCCTATTTTACACACATAGGTCCTGACTAATCCCAACTAAACCTTTGAAACTTTACCCCCAAAAGTGCAAGGAGTCTTCAGGTCAGTTTGCTTGAACAGTTTTGATGTAGCACATCTTTTGCTTTAAGACTACAGTTTTTTCAACTTCAGGAAATTAAAGGAAAACAAATCCAAGGGAAAACTAAATTCTAGAAGCAAAACCTTGTGCAAAAAGGTGCTGTGGAATGTTTGCCCAGTTCTTAAATATAGCTCTTTCTGGTCAAAACTTTGTGCAGAACTTTTTATGTGCACTGTTATTTTTTCTTCTGTGGCTGTCAACCAGTTTGTTTTTTTTAAAGAGCACTTTGCCTTTCTAAGGAGGCTTTCTGCCCAGCATAATAAAAATAGACACAAATAAAGCTAATTGATCGCATACAGCATAGTGGAATGTATTTGTTTGGCATATTTCTGAGTTAATCGTTAATGCAGGAAATGATATATGTTAGGAAACTGTAATAATTTTTACCAGTTTTAAAAGTAGTAAACATTAATGTCTGCGAGTCGATTCAAGCAAACTGGAGCACCCAGGCCCTTTGTACTGTCTTGGAGGTAGTGTTAAATGAAAACAGTTGTCGTGCCAATAACACACACACATGCATGCACACAACTGAACCCAGTTTTACATTCTGGGAATGCCCCCAATGGCTGAAACAAAATTCTAATCTCTTGAACTTGAGAAACATTTGTTGATTTGATGTGGTGATGTGAACATTTTTGTAGAGTCGACGGGCCATACCAAAGAACTGCAAGTAGAGACAGTGAGCCTTATTTTAATTGGAGCAATGATTCTACACAATATCTGAGCCATGACCAAAAAAAATGAATAATGAAATCATTTAAAATCCTGCTGGGAGTTCATTGCTCGTTCACTATGATGAAATGAAACATTAGCTAAAACTGATTGCCCCTCATATCGAAGATTATTACTATCACTCATCATTCAGGGACTGGTTGGGTCAATAAAGCACTCAGTAGGCCGTTTCCATCTCTCAGACTATGCTATCTTACAGGCATTTGGTAGTATATTTGCATTATTCATCATCTCTTTAACTGTGTAATACCACTTCATAAATTACTCTGATAAGGAGAACAAGGATAAAACAATTGATAAACACAAAAAAAGAATGTGTGGCATAAAATATATGTAATGTGTATCTTCTTGTAACACTGGTGAAGTAAGTGGACCCCTGTGGCTGTGGTGTGGTTGGCACCAACTAGTGAGAGAGCTCACTAGGCCCACACTGGCAGCTGGTGGAGAAGCCCATAAGAAGGACCGGCTAGAGTTTCACCTATACCAGCTGCCTCTCCCGCAGGTTGAGCCCTTGGGTTTTGGTGGCCGGCAGGACTTAGGTGGGTCCTTGGGGTTATACAGAGCAAGAGTCCGATCTGAGCAAAGCTTATGGCAAGCAGCAGACAGTAGAATGGGTAACAGGCCAGAGGTCAGGGCAGGCAGCAGACAGAAGAACGGGTAACAGGCCAGAGGTCAGGGCAGGCAGCAGATAGCAAGAGTCAGAGGCCAGGACAAGGTCAGAATCCAGGTAGTCAGTCATAGACAAACAGGACTGATAAGACAGACAAGACCAACAGGAAAAGCAAGGAAGGGAACAAGCAGGATCTGGGAACAAGAACAGGTGGACAAGGAACAGAACACGGAGGAGGCTAGGAAAAGACAAGGAACCAAGGACAAGGAACATGGAACAAGGAAAAAGGCTAGAAAGAGACAGGCACTGGAATACAAGAGCACCAGGAGACTTGTTGCTGAGGCAATGGATGACTCCTCTGACAGGGCCTTATAAGGAAAAAGCCTGGTAATGTCATCTGAGGGCACCGTGGTTATTTTTCTGCCACAGACCCTTTAAGAAGGCATACGTCAGGTGTGCACATGCCTACAGGCAGCCAGGAGAGAACGCAGTCAGGCAGCATATGGGCCATACAGCATGGCTGAAGAAATAAACGAAGCATCCCTGCTGCAGGAAGCCTCGGGCTTTGTCAGGAGTTGCTGATGGCGTTGGGTGAGTGAGGCAGCTCAAGGAGCTGTCCCGCAAGCTGCCGAATGTAACACTTCTCTTGCAGTAAATCTCAGATAGCAAGGTCACAAATCATGAAGCCTTAGCACAAGCTTAAAGTTAAACAAAGATTCCAACATGTTACAAAATAAGTCCTATGGACATAAAAAGTCCCTGGTCCCAGATAGAGTTTTGATCAATGGCTCTGTTTCCAAGAAGCCTATATGTGAGAGAAAATGGCCACCATCAATGATATGTTACATTAATGATATGATGCATCTTATTTAACATCCTGACATTATCTCTAGCCACTTATTTCTATAGCATTGTGTTGCATTTGGCCGGTCGCACTCACCTCATGCTGGGAACTGTGGGGCTTCCTCTGATGCTGCGACAGCCCTGGGAGCAGAGATGTGGTAGGCCGCAGCACAGGCCCAGCCGCACTGTGCGAGGGATGCCACTCCAATGAGGGACTCTACCTAGGCACCCGTGCAGCTTGGCTGGATTTAATGGGCCTGTGGTGGGAAATCCACTATGGCACCCCCCAATGACGTCACCCATGCCTCTCCATTAAAGGTGAGCCCAGACCATGCACTGACGCTAAGCAACAGGATGACTGTCTGTGTTGCTAGTTGTTAACAGGTCCTGTCTCTAGCCTTGTTTTCTGAGCGTAATCCTGATAAGAACATAAGAACATGCTATACTGGGTCAGACCAAGAGTCCATCAAGCCCTGTTTCCAACAGTGGCCAATCCAGGCTATAAGTACCCAAAAACGTCTTAGTGTTTGGGTAATTGCCAGGTTCTTGTGGCCTGGTTTAGCCTCTGTTGGAAACAGGATGCTGGGTTTGATGGACCCTTGGTCTGATCCAGCATGGCAATTTCTTATGTTCTTATGTTCTTGTCTATCCCATGCTACTGATGCTAGTAATAGCAGTGGCTATTTTCTAAGTCAGTGTGAGTAATAGCAGGTAATGGACTTCTCCACCAAAAACGTATCCAAACCTTTTTTAAACCCAGCTACACTAACTTCACTAACCACATCCCCTGGCAACAAATTCCAGAGTTTAATTGTGCATTGAGTTAAAAAGAACATTCTCTGATTAGTTTTAAATGTGCTACATACTAATTTCATAGAGTGCCCCCTAGTCCTTCTATTATCCGAAAGAGTAAATAACCGATTCACATTTACCCATTCTAGACCTCTCATGAATTTAAACACCTCTATCCAGTGGCGTAGCTACGGGTGGGCCTGGGTGGGCAACTGCCCACCCAGTTTGGATCCAGGCCCACCCAACTGGAATCAGAAGTGGAGCACCAGACCTGCAAGGCTGTCACGGGATCCAGGGCGGATTGGCCTATCGGGAGATCGGACTTCCCCCGGTGGGCCGGTCTAGCTGATCACGTGGCTTCCTCTGCTCCTGCTCACATTAAGGGGCAGATTTTAAGAGCCCTGCTCGCCTAAATCCGCCCAAATCCGGGCGGATTTAGGCGAGCAGGGCCCTGCGCGCCGGTGAGCCTATTTTACATAGGCCTACCGGCGCGCGCAGAGCCCCGGGACTCGCGTAAGTCCTGGGGTTCTCCGAGGGGGGCGTGTCGGGGGGCGGGCCCAGTCGTCGCGGCGTTTAGGGGGCGTGTCGGCAGCATTTTGGGGGCGGGTACGGGGGCATGGCTACGGCCCGGGGCGGTCTGGGGGCGTGGACGCGCCCTCCGTACCCGCCCCCAGGTCGCGTCCCGGCGAGCAAGAGGCCCGCTGGCGTGCGGGGATTTACGCCTCCCTCCGGGAGGCGTAAATCCCCCGACAAAGGTAAGGGGGGGGGGTTTAGACAGGGCCGGGCGGGTGGGTTAGGTAGAGGAAGGGAGGGGAAGGTGAGGGGAGGGCGTTAGAGGATTCCCTCCGAGGCCACTCCGATTTCGGAGCGGCCTCGGAGGGAACGGGGGTAGGCAGCACGGCTCAGCGCGCGCCGGCTATACGAAATCGATAGCCTTGCGCGCGCCGATCCAGGATTTTAGCGGACACGCGCGGCTACGCGCGTATCTACTAAAATCCCGCGTACTTTTGCTTGCGCCTGATGTGCCAGCAAAAGTACGCCTATTTGCGGTATTTGAAAATCTACCCCTAAGGGCGCCACGTGGCTATTTCGCAGTGACGAGCCCTGCAGCATGCTGCCAGCCACCGCCAGAGACCAGGCCGGCAGGGCCAAGAAAAGAAAATCGGCACAGCCAGCCACTGCCGGAGACCAGGCTAGCGGGGCCAAGAAAAGAAAATCGGCACAGCCAGCCCCTGCCGGAGACCAGGCCAGCAGGGCCGAAAAAATGAAAATCGCACTGCCAGCTGCTGCCAGAGACCTGGCCGGCAGGGCCGAAGAAAAGAAGACCGGTGCTGCTAGCCGCCGCCGGAGATGAGCTGTTCAGCTGGGGGCCTTTGTCTGTATATGTATTTGAGATCGGAAGGGTGCTTCTGTTTGTGTGCATGTGAGAAAGGAATGGAGCTCCTGTGTGTGTGTATGTGGTGTGTATGTGAGAAAGGAATGGTGCTTCTGTGTGTGTGTGAAGTGTATGTGAGAAAGGAATGTTGCTTCTCTATGTGAGAGTGTAATGTGTATGTGCTTCTGTGAGAGTGTAATGTGTATGTGAGACAGGGAGAGTGCTTCTGTACGTGTGTGGTGTATATGTGAGTCAGGGAGGGTACTTCTGTGTGTCAGTGTGTATGCGAGAGAGAGATGGAGCATGTTTTTGTCTGGCTTGTGGCTGTGAGAGAGAGGGCATGTGTGTGATTGAGCCTGTTTGTAAGTGAGATAGAACATGTGTGTGGTTGGGGGCTCGTGTGTAAGTAAGAGAGAGCGAGAGCATTGTGTGATTGAGAGAGACTAGCCAGAGAGGTAACGTGTGTATGTGTGAGAGAGCCTGATCAGGGAGATGACTGGTATGTGTGTGCTTGTGTGTGTGTGTGAGAGAGAGAGGGGGACTGGTCGGGGAGATGATTGGTGTGTGAGAGACAGAAACTGGTCCTGAGGGTGTGACTGGTGTGTGTGTGTGAGAGAGAGAAAAGAGGCTGGTTGTGGTCCCTAAGGAAGAGGACCGTGAGGACAGCTTCAGCAGCTACTGCTACTTCTGGTGTGGCCTGCAAGGGAAAGGAGTAGGAGAACTGCTGGAGAGGGTAAGTAAAGATGGCTTTTTAAGTTCATTTTTCTTGATTGATTACCATTTTAATTATTGGGTGGTATGTGATGTGTATGCTGTTTGAAACATTTTATTGGTGTTTGTTTGGTAAAGCTTTTAAAATTTGCATGAGTCTTTAATTATTGGATATTCTATTCATCAGCTGTTTTGAAATTATTTTATTAGTATGATTTTATAATTATGATTAATGATTTATATATCTTGAATTTATTGATTGTTTCATGAGGAATGGTGACATTTTTGTTTTTCCATTGTTGCACTGTATAGAGTCTGGCGTGATGCATTTTACAGTTCAGTTTTTGTCTGCACATTTCTATTTATACTTTTTGTGGCTTTATTCTGTATTTGGTGAGGGTTTGTGTTCTGCATGCAAAGACTGAGATGAAGCATTCTTTTAGCATGTGGTTTCTCTGTAGGGATCTGTAGTAGCTTGGCCTGTTCTGTTTTCCTGATAGGAGGTGTATTGATATTTTAGATTCTGGTGTAATATTTGTGGTATTCTTTTTCATAGATAGGGTTGTTATTCTTTGAGTGTTGGCAGATAGTACTGTGTTGATATGGGAGGACCATGCCGAAATATATCACAATAAGTATGATGCCATATGAATTACAAGATGCAAAGTTTTCTTGTTGGTATCAGAACAGTGCATGAAATTATCACAATGTGTATATTAATTTTACCTCAGAATGTCACTTTTCATGTAAAATATGTTATAAATGCATAATTTAAAATTGTGTATGGGGAGGTGGGGGGAGGGCGCCAAGCTGTAAGGTTTGCCTAGGGTGCCTAATACCCTTGCTTAGCAGCAATGTCCCCCCCCCCCCCCCAAAGTACCCCTGCTGGAAGTTTTTAATGCTGGTAAGTGCTTGAAATAATTGAGGTAAAATGTTTTAAAGTTTCATGCATGATGCATAATGGCTGCTGCAAATTACTTAGAAAGCCATTCTAAGGTGCAGTATATGGCATTATTTATCAGTAAGAAAACAACTAGTAGACCTGCATGCCTACAGCCCACCCATGTTAACCTTGTGCCCACCCAAAAAATTAATTCTGGCTACGCCACTGCCTCTATCATATCCCCCCTCAGCCGTCTCTTCTCCAAGCTGAACAGTCCTAACCTCTTTAGTCTTTCCTCATAGGGGAGCTGTTGCATCCCCTTTATCATTTTGGTTGCCCTTCTCTGTACCTTCTCCATTGCAACTATATCTTTTTTGAGATGCGGCGACCAGAATTGTACACAGAATTCAAAGTGCGGTCTAACCATGGAGAGATATAGACGCATTATGACATTTTCTGTTTTATTAACCATTCCTTTCCTAATAATTCCTAACATTCTGTTTGCTTTTTTGACTGCTGCAGCATACTGAGTCGATGATTAAAGTATTATCCACCCTGATGCCTAGATCTTTTTCCTGGGTGGTATCTCCTAACATTGTGTAACTACAGCAAGGGTTATGTTTCCTATATGCATCACTTTGCACTTGTCCACCTTAAATTTCATCTGCCACTTGGAAGCCCAATCTTCCAGTCTCAAAAGGTCCTTCTGCAATTCATTACATTATTTAGTTTACTATTTTTTTTAGTTTACTATTTTATTTTATTTATATTATGAAACTATGTATTTACTTCCTTTTCTCTTTTGGAAATCAAATATTTTTAAAAGAATATTTGTTAGCTACTGAAAATCGG
This sequence comes from Rhinatrema bivittatum, assembly GCF_901001135.1. Classification (NCBI taxonomy): domain Eukaryota; kingdom Metazoa; phylum Chordata; class Amphibia; order Gymnophiona; family Rhinatrematidae; genus Rhinatrema; species Rhinatrema bivittatum. The sequence goes on from NC_042616.1 coordinate 713,911,759, forward strand.
TTTGATATGTTTGCATGAAAAATTTGGTATATAAAAATTATTAAATAAATAAAAATAAAATCACAATCCACTTGAGATTTAACTACTCTGCATAATTTTGTGTCATTCACAAATTTGATCACCTCACTTGTCGTAAACCTTTCCAGATCATTTATAAATGTATTAAAAAAACACTGGTCCAAATGCAGATCCCTGAGACACTCCACTGTTTACTTTTTTCCACTGAGAAAACTGACCATTTAATCCTAATCTCTGTTTCCTGTCTTTTAACCAACAGTTATCTTCTTAAACCTGTTACGTAAGAGGTTGTTAACTATTGCCCACAAATTAGGCCCTAGTAGCTACTAAAGAAAGGATACTAACACATGCACACCTCGGCTCTTTGCAAATGCCTCTCCCTCCCTCCTGAACTCATCCATTGCCTGTCCCACCATATACCTTTACGCATCTCTTCTCTATACGTGAGTAGCTGCATTCCTAATTTTAAGTGGTGCCATTATTTCTGGGTCCCTGGGGTATGCAAAAATGTGTGAAGGGTGCACTGAAAATGTATTTAATTTTCTTTTTCTATGTCGATGTGAATATTGTGGCTCGTTGCTACTGTATGTGGAGATGGCGATTGCGCTCCAGCACTTTCGTCCACTGCAGATGCACTTCATGCCTGCATGCCTCATCTCCATACCTGAGAACTCTCCGGATTTGGCCCAGAGACTCCGGAATTCTAAAAGAATTACCGAGTCTCCAGGCCAAAACTGGAAATCTCCGGGTACTGCAGCAAAACTAATCTGCTTGCACCCAGAAAGAAGAAAGGAACATCACTGGTCTTGCGTAGCTGAAAAAGGAGGAACTTGACAGTGATTTCTACCATCTCCAGATTTTTTTAACTCTTAACTTTGCTTCCTCGTGACACCACCTGCTCCTGCACAGCCTGTTTCCTGTATCCAGCCACTTGTCCGCCCCATCCTGTTTGCCTTGGCAAATCGACATTGCGATTTCCTGCCCGTTCATCAAACGAGGAGTAAGAAACAGGTAGCGTCCACTTCCACAGCACAGGAGGAGAAGGAAGAGGCTGCTGCTGCTCCAGGAGCCCAAGTTAGAATCTGCTCTTGCTAGTGTGTTTTGAAAGGGGGGGGAGAGAGAATGAATGAGCATGTCTGAGAGAGTGAGTAAGTGTGTATTTGTGTAGGAAGAAGAGATCTGAGAGTGTATGTGGGTGAGTAGGAGAGAGCTGAGTGCAAGTGAGCATGGGTGTGAAAGTGAGTGGGCATGTGTGTATGGAAGAGGGAGAGACATGAGTGAGTGTGTGTGTGTGTGTTGGTGGGAGAATGGCAGAAGTAAAGGTGTAAATGAACGTGCGAATGTGAGAGAATGAGCAGTTAAAGTAAGTGTGAACATGTAAGAGTGTTTATGAGAGCAAATTTGTTAGCATCCCCCCCCCCCCCCCCCGGCTAATCCTTGGTAATCTCAGGGTGACTGGAAGTCAAAAGTTCCCAGATATGCTCATCTCTTTGTAGATGCCTCTCCCTCCTCAACCACTGGCACATTTCTTGAAGGTGAAATAAACTACTTGAACTGATAATACATGTCTGGAGTTGTTTTTTAATGTTCTATTATTCATTTTCTACTTATTTGTTTCTTAACACTTACTCCATCTCCCAAACCCTCCTCTCACTAGGTACTCAAGAAACACAGGGACGTGAATTTTCCACAAATATTTCTTTGTTAAAAGTCTCATAATGTATTTTCATGTAAACAGGTAAATAAAAAAATGAACAGGAGAGGGGACATCTAGGGACTAAAGATTGTACATAACTGTAAAACAAAAAAATCCCCGGGAGTTAGGGAGGGAGGTAGGAGGGTGCTCAGGACAGTGGCATTCTTTTCCCCAGGATTCTTATTGCTGCCCCAAGGAATTGCAAGGCCCATAGGTGGGCATCCAACATCCTGAGTACCTCTCTGCTCTGCCGCCATCCCCTCCAGTAAAGCTGTAAATTCTCGCCTGGTGAAAGGCTCATCATCAGAAGCATTTGCTCCTGATGATGAACCTCTTGGCTGCTGAGCTGAGGAGGGATGAAGCATAGGGCCATGCATATCTACCTCAGTCAGCAAAGGCTGGCCCGTCTGGGTCTCTTCATCCCTAAATCCCAGGGCAAAATGGGGAGGAGGCCCTATAGGAAGGGGAAAGGGGTCAGGACCAGCTGGAGGCCCGGGATGTCCCTCTTCTCAGAAGGGTGACTCGATCACAGCTGCTTCCTCCATAGGTGTGATGGGGGGGGGGGGGGAGGAGCATCCTGCTCCTCCCCAGTAGTGGTTGCTGATTGTGCAGGGGCTGGTGCTTCCTTCTCGCCATCATCTTGTCTTTCCACCTCTTCATCAGCACCTTAAGACAAAAGCATGCGTGAGAATGATGTCCAATTATAGGTACACAGAGACATTTTCTTTTTATGGGGCCAGTGCCCAGTTTACTTACCGCCAGTCCCATCCTGCTGAGCATGCAGCTGATTGAGCCACCTCCTCTTCCAGAGGCACAATAACCAGGCCTTCTTCTTCAGGTCCTCAATCTATAGGAAATAAATAGGATAAGAACATTGAGTGTGCTCTGTAGCTAGTAATGTCTCCTCCATACTGGTATGAGACAATATATGCTACTATTATGTGATTTGAGTAGCGGCTCTTGCCAATCCATTAATGCACATAGATGTTATGTGATGGCACCTGCACCTAAAATATACCTGAACACATAGCCTCTATGAAGGGCCATGATGCTCCGGGTCACTAGTCACATAGATGTGCAATGCAACTAGTGGGAATATCCTTGTGGAATACCAAGAACCCTGCAACTGCTCCTAATATATGCCTTCTAAATGCTTGGCTTTCCTATAGTGAATGCTTCTCAACTCAGTCACTGGGGCACACTACAGCAGGCAGGTTTTCAGGAGATCCTCCAGGAACATGCACGATATAGATTTGCAGAGAATGTCAGCAATGCATGTCAGATTGTCTCATGCATATTCCTTATGGGTATCCTGAGAACTGACTGCCTAGGTGTCCCCTGAGGACTGCCTTGAGATGTATTGCTACAGATATCAGCATGAAATCATTTTCTTATCCCTGAGAAAGGTTCCCTGACCAAGGGTCCATCAAGCCCAGGATGCTGGGCTTGATGGACCCTTGGTCTGACCCAGTATGGCATTTTCTTATGTTCCTTACAGCATTATTATATTTGTGCCTATAAGGCTTCAATCATTCCATGTAAATCTGGCCTACTATATGTCTGTTACCTAGTATGACATAGTCAACAAATGAACATTCATGCTAGTAATATCAGGTTAAACTAATTCAGTCTCCATACTTACCTATTTAATATCACTCTATATGGTGGCTACTGGGGGCCCCCCATGCATAACCATACCTTGACACCTCCCCAGTGGCCCCCTTGTGCACTAGCTTAGCTAATCACAGTAACCACATTCTACTTGCCCCTCATTAGTAAGAATCCTGCTGGTTGAAGTTCACCAGCAGGTCCCTCCAGTCCCTTCGATTGAGCTGCAGGTGCCTCCTATGGCCAGGCACAGGAAGGAGCTCTCCCTCGGCCTCCACCAGGGATGCCAGATGGGTGACATCCCTGGCAGTGAAATTGGGTTGCCTGGTTCATGCTGGCATAGTAAGGCTATACACCCATATACAGGAAGTACCATCCAATCTACGCGCATATACGCGTGTACATTTCCGCAAAAACTAACGCGTATTACCCATTGTGTATGCATACTTGCATGCATGATACAAAATACTTTTGCTTTGGTGTGCGTGCCCACTAATGTGTTTATTGGTGCACGCATGCTCCTCTTAAAATTAACTGGTGAGATTTCTCACTCCTTGTTCCAAAGCAGCAGGAAACTGGTTGATCAGGAATGCTAATTCCCAAAAGAAATTGAATCACTAATCCCATGTCTTGGTGGTCTAAGTTTTTTAGTGAGCTTAAAGTAAAACACAGCAGTCTGCACCTCCAGCACCTTTTGGCATACTTCCACCAGCATAGCAGCCTTGTTGCTATCACTCCGTTAACCTGGAGTAGAGCACTCTAGGCTCATCCAAGTCCCAGTACACCCTATTTTGGAAGGGCTCACATAAAATGCATCCAGAGGGGAGCTCTGAAATGCACCACTCCCTGTTTGAGGGAATGTTTTTGTCTTATGTAAGGTAAAAGGGCTTTGCATTTAAATCCCCTCCTTCCAACTCAACCCAAACATCGCAATGACAACCCTCAGCCAGAAGCCAGCTAACATGCACCCTATGTCTGGCCACTAGATATTGCCAGCCCCAGTAGCTGTGAACACTGCCTCTGCATTATCCTCAGCCCCAGCTGGCAGCTGACTCAGGGAACAAAACACCTGATCCAGGAATCAAACCCAAGACCTCTGCATGGCAGTGGATAGCCACTGAGGCCTTGTCCACCCATCCTCGGTGATCCTAATTTAAAGCCTTACGCAGTAGGTTTGCCAGTCTATTTGGAACACTCGCACCCCTTCTTCAAAAAGTGGACCTGATCTCTGTTTGGCAATCCTTGGAACATCATCCATAGTCCATAAAGCTGAAACCTTCTTGTTGCACCATCTATATAGCAATCCATTCGTCTCCGGAATGTGAGCTGGCTTGCCAGGGCCTTTATTCATGGTGGGGGGAACTGAGGACTATGTCTGGCAGAGTGAAGTATGACTATAGTGAATGTGTGTTTGTTATGCACATGGTCAGAAGATTCCTTTAACTGTCATTATGTGCAAGGCTGCATGTGAGCTTGGATGATGGGTATATGTGAAACTATATGTATGTTTGTCCAGAATTTGCACACTTCTGCAGTGTGTATGGGAGAGAGAATGCAAAGATAATGTAAGACAGGCAGGGAAGTGAATGACAGTGTTAGGATGATTGTATAGAATAGAGGGCCTGGCCAGGCATTTCTAAAAAGACAAGTGTTACTGTCAGGGCCAGTGCAAGGGTACTAGGCTCCCTAGGTGAACCTTACAGTATGGAGTGTCCCCATCCCCCTGGACCTCCACATACATAATTAAAATGTATGCATTTATAATAACAACAGATTTTAATTGAAAAAGGGCATTCTGAGGTAAAAATATCACTTACAACAATATGTATATGTTATTTAGACATACTACTGTGATGCCAATCAGAAAACCCTGCAAAAAAAAAAAAAAAAAGACACTTTCAACCCATATGGTATTAGGTCTATTGTAACGCATATGGGGGTGGGCTTGGCCCTCAGAAAACTGTGAGTAAACCTCCCATTTATTTTATATTCCACTTCAAAGTGGATTGCATTCAGGTACTGTAGGTATTTCCCTATCCCCAGGGGGCTTACAATCTAAGTTTGAACCTGACGCAATGGAGGGGAAAGTGACTTGCCCAAAGTCACAAGGAGTGACTTGGACCCTGGTTTCCTGGTTCATAGCCCACGGCTGTAACTACTAGGCTACTCCTCCTCTTCATACCACAACAGCCCTAACTGTCAGCACTCCCCTGCCTATGAAAAGGCACACTGCAAATATTACACCAGGCCCTAAAACACCAATATACCTCCTATTAGAAAAACGGAACAAGCCAAGTTGTTATAAAACTCTCCACAGAACTACAAGCTGGCAGAATATCTCATTTCAGTCACACATGCAGAACACAGATAGATCCTCACCAAAGAGATAAAGTATAAATAGAAATATGCAGACAAAAAACACACTGGAAACAGCAACAAGCCAGACTCTGTATGCAATGCAATAATGGAAAAACAGAACCATCACCATGCCTTGTAAAACATCTAGCAATATAATAAAGAAATATAAAACAATCATAACAGTAAAACCATCCTAATAAAAAAAATAAATATTTCAAAACAGCTGATAAATAGATTAACACTGTATAGTTAAACCCTCATATACACATTTTATAAAGTTTCTCAAATGCCAATAAAATATTTCAAAATAGCGACACATCAAATAAAACCCAATAATTAAAACTAATAAGGATTTTAAAAAATCCTGCCTACTCCATATCTGGGAACTTTTGATTTCCAGTCACCCTCAAATTGTCATAGACTAGTAGAGGAAGAGGTGAGCATACAAACATTTTCTTCTCTTTCTCACATAACACATTCTTCATCACATACACACTGTTGTGGCCATGGACCCCTGGGCCAAGGTGGAGTTGGCGCAACCAGCAGAGAGGGCCCTGCAGGTCTCCTCTGTCGGTAGGCAGAGTGGATGGAAGCAGAGGCCCAATTGGAGCATCACCTATACCAGCCCATGTTCCCCTTACGTTGAGCCCTCGGGTGCCAGGGCCAGCTGGACTTAGGCGTGAGCCTCTGCGGAGGTGAAGATCCGAGGTGTCCGAAGAGGTGCAGACCATGGACGGTGTCCAGGCAGTGATCAGTGGTGGGCGGAGTTTAAGCACTATTCCAGGGAGGCGACCTATTGCCGAGGTGTCAATGTGTTGCTGGGCTGGCCTTTTGTAGGCAGGGGGGACCTGATGTCATCCAGAGGTGCCATGGGGATTTCCCACCACTGGCCCTTTAAGTTAGGGCAGTTCGGGCACGCAAACACCTAGGGTACTCCCCCTGCAGACATCAGCAACAGTTCCAGCAGTGGCATTGGCCTAGCTCAGTCACAGCAGGTGGCTGTGTCTTCGATGGGGGACACAGCCGTGGCATCAGGAGGCAACTGGAATGGGCCTGGGCTGGAGGTAAGAGTGGCGGTCCTCTTACCCAACCCATGGACCGCTGAGCGCAGCATACACTTGTTTATTCACACATGCTCACACACACACATACTTTAACTTTCCCTCACACACACTGTAACTCTCACACTCACGCTTACTTTCGCACATAGGTTCATACATTCACATTTTCTCTCTCTCACATGCCCTTTCTCACACACAAGCACACACACACAAACACACTCTCTCTTTTTCACATGCTCTCTCTCTCACACTCACATGCTCTCTCTTGTTCTCCCACACACTTGTTCTTCCTCTCCACATGCAACCATACACACACTCACACATGCTCTTTCACACAAACTTACACACACACACATCATTTCTCCTTCTCTCGCTGTCTCTCTCACATACACACTTGCTCTCACAAACACTCACAAACACATATACACACTCTCTCTCTCTCTGTCTCCCTGGAATGTGCAGACAGTAGCAGCCTCAGCCTTGGGGCCTTGAAGCATTGGGAGTATGATGCCTCCTCTCTCTCTCTTTGTGACCCAGATGCTTCTCCTTTCTTTGGCCACTGGTCTTGCTCCTCTCTTCAGCTGTGTGGGCCTGGGCGCTGCTCTTGCACCTCTCTTCAGCCGCTGCTTCTTCTTCTGCTTCTGCTCCTCTCTTCAACCGGGATAGCCTACCAAGTGCCGACGCTGCTCTGCCACAGCCTCTCAGTCCTGCTATTTTCTTCCGGCCCCATGGATCCCAGGTCTCCTGCTCTTTCTGGCCTTGCGATTGAACCTCCTCCTTAGCACCTGGATGGGTCCATAATATTCTTGTGCATCCCCCCAATCAGGAAGGAGACCCAGTTGCTGCAGTACTGCCAGAAATAGTTGGGGGTGCTGCTTCCACATCGGAGCAGAGCCAGTGAATATTCTGAGCAGCCACCTCCAAACCTGTGGCACTCTAGGTGGCTGCCTAATTTCCCCCAGCCCTGGTTGTTGCTTCCTGCTCATCCCGAATATCTTTTTGAACACCATGAATATTTTTCTTTAATGACAGTTGCTATTGGGCAAAACATGAATAATCTAAGATATTTACTTACTTTTTGAAGCTCAAAAGCAGCAGAGATATATTGAGCCCTGGGTGAATATTTGAAAAAAAAAAACTCCTTGAATTTCTGTGAATACATGCAGCAAGACCATGGATCCCTAGGAGGTCTGAAGAGCAGCACTGTATAGCCCACATGCTGTATGTGTGTGCTTTGAAGAAGGGAACTGTTTAGCTAGTCTGTGGGTGGGCTTACATTGTTTTCTTATCAGCAGCACCCTTCTAAAAATAAGATTCTTCTCACTATAAAGCCCCTCACATTCCTAAAACTGAACCTCGATGACTTGAATAACACGAGATGAGAAGCAGCTCACACATGCATTCTGGAAAAAGGCTGCACTCTGTGTGTCTGGTTCTCATAAAGCCCACCCACAGAAATATATGAGAAGCACTGTAGGAGTGATTCCGTCAGTGATTGTACACCAGCTAGCGTTGCAGTTACAGAGAATGAATGGTAATACCAGGATTGTAAAAGCAGCCAGGAAAGGTTTGTGTCTATATGTCATTGCTAAAGAACAGGTCTCATTTCTAACATAAAGCAGACTTTTTGTCCAGCCACTAGAATGGCGATGCCTGGCTAGACAATATATTTTGGGGTAAATTTTCAAAAGCTTAGGGCCCTATTTACTAATTATTTTTCCCATAGAAACAAAATGGGAGAAAACCTTTAGTAAATAACCCCCTTAGTTGGGACCAACACATGTAAAAATGAGGAGTTGAGAGCATAAATTTAATTTTAACTGCCTAAGAATACATGCGTAAATTAATAACGCGCACAAATTTGGATGCATAAAAGAGAGGCATTCTTGGGGTGTGAGGGGTGGGGGGTAGGCTGGGGTACTGTTTCTGTGATATGTTATAAATCTATGCATATATCTTAAATTTTCAAACCTGAGTAAATTTTCAATGGGTTTCATGTGAAAAAATAGCGTGCACATTCTATTTTTTAAATGTTGAGAATAACACACATTTTTGGTTTGGTGGGTTCATTACTGAGGGGCATTTCAGGTCATGGTTGCCAATATGTATGAACTATATGCATATATATATATATTGCCAAACTTGTTTGTATGCTTTTACACCAGCTAATTGACTGGCTCAAGTGAACTCAGACTTGTCCATTGTCTGCAGTTTTTGGTTGGGAGTCTGGGTGAAGTGTTAGTAGTCTAATCCACTGCCTCTCGCCACGCAATGGGCCACAGACAATTTCAGCAGTTTGTCAAGCACTCTGTTTTTAATCATTTGATGTTGTTCCTCATTTTACTCATAACATTTTATTCAATTTAATTAAAAGAAGAAGAAACATTGGGAGTAACAGGACACTATTCATGCAACAGGTGTTCTGTGTGTGAACAGACCTTTAGTGGACAGATTCTACCTTTTTTTAAAGGGGGCATGTTTAGATTAAGGGCGTATACTGATTGTTCTGCAGTGGGGGTTATTTACGGCATTTGGTGCCCATGCCCTTTACTTTATATCGGCAAGACGAAGAGATGTTTACGAACGAAAATGGTGGAGCATAAAAGCTCCATAGCGAGACAAAGAATTGAAGCGCCGCTGGTCCAACACTGTATAATGTTAGCGCATGAGTTTTCCGATCTTAGATTTGCGGTTATAGAACAACCGAAGCACCCACAGAGAGGTGGAAATTTTGACACAATTCTTCTGCAAAAGGAACAAAAATGGATTCATTATTTCAAGACAGTGACCCCTAGTGGGTTAAATAAAGAGATCGACTGGTCGGTATTTTAAGTAAAGTTTTTTGAAGAGCCATTCCTTGAAAGTTGATTGACAGCTGGTAGTTCCAGAGGAGTAACTATAAAAACTTAGGCAGGAAGTGGAGACACAACTTTGAACGCCGACACGCCATTACTGCAATAGTGAAAAACCGGCAGAACTTAACTTGTGAGTAGAAAAAATGTTTTGAGAGTAGAAAAAATGTTTTGAAGACAGGAATTTATAGTGATAAAGGGGATAAAGAGCATTTGAAGATGATATGTGTAGTGGGAAGTGTGTAGTGACACGTGTGTTGGTGGTGAGATTCTTTTAACGTTCTTTTTAATGTTTCATGTGTCCTAGGTCAAATTGATTGATTAGAGCGCTGGAAAGGCAGAATACAATTTGAAACTGAGATTAAGATACAAGGCATCCCCTGAAGAAGACTGGAAACAGTCGAAACATGGCCCATGTCGGGACAGTTTTGAATTAACATCCACAGTGGGGCTAAGTATACATACTTCAGGACAAAATGACATGATAAAAATCTACAGCGATTGTGATAGTGACAGTTTTGAAGTAAAATCTATAGGGCGGTTGAATACATAACTCTTAGGATTGAATGATATTAAAATGTAGTGTTGTTAGTGACATTAAATTATAAATTTTAGGATTTAGTACACAATAGTCTTTTTGGTTTGGGGGTAAAAAATAAAAACTAAAATTTTTTTTTAATTAAATTGAATAAAATGTTATGAGTAAAATGAGGAACAACATCAAATGATTAAAAACAGAGTGCTTGACAAACTGCTGAAATTGCCTGCGGCCCATTGCGTGGCAAGAGGCGGTGGATTAGACTACAGTTGCACTATTACTGATGGTGTTGTTCCTATTGATTTGTTATTAAAACATTAAAATAGCAATAAAAATAGGATAAAATATATTGAATATATCCTCTCTGTTTAGATTGATTTAATTATTGGGTGAGGATACAGAGCTTCTGTGTGAGGATTTGGTAAATGACATTGTGGATCTCAAATTAACTTTCAGTTGATGTAAGGTAAGATGGAAATAACAAAAAGTATTGTTCAGTCTCTTGCAGAATTGAATGCTATTTTGTTTCAGAAAGTAGGAGAATCTGATTCCTATAAAACTTCGGTGGCTAAAGACAACATGATTATTTCTAGAAGAGCTGAGACTGCAGAATTTGATTTGTCAGCAAAATATTAGACTTATTAACTTTCCACATTTTAGTAATGTTTCAGGTGTTATTTAAAAACTATTTAGTAGATTGTTTTAATTTCTCTCATGAGATTCTGCCACCTATTGCTAAGTCAATTTATGCTGCTAAAGTTTCTTCTCCTTTATAAACATTTTCTATTACTCAAAAGCTTGAGACATTGACTGTTACTGCAGCTTCAAAAGGGACTTTGCTGGCTACTCTCATCTTGCAGCCTGATAATTTGATAATGTGTCTATTTTTTGTGCTTTGCCTAAGGATAAGAGTGTCTCCAGATGTTTCTCATATGATTTAATTCAAACATAAAAATTTCTAACAATACAAAAAAAAAGAGGGCAACTTTTATTCTCAGATATCCTGCCAGATGATGTATTGTATATAAAGATTTTCACTATACTTTTTGGGACCCTAATCAATTGTCAGAGTTTTTAACTAAACTTGATTTGTCTCTTCCTGAATCGCAGATGTCTGCAGCGCTTAGTTCTTTTCTTCTGTGGAATTAACCAATCCTTAATCCTTAGGTTTTTTCTTCCTCTTGCATTGTATTTTGCTTTCATAAAGGCATGGATCTACTTACTTCTGGGCAAATATTGGACTTCATGAGGATGACATTCAGCATCATTTAACAGGTTAAGTTCCCATTTACGTAGCTAAGTGGTGCTGTTTGAATATATGGATACACTGAGTGGTTGCCACTTAGCCAGCTAATCGCTTATCTGGCTATACAATAAGCTAGATAAGTGAATGGTGGGACAGGGATGATGCAAAACAGAGCTACTTAACTGGCTAACGTATAGGGAGATTTATTAAGCTGTGTTAGGGCTATAACACATGTTAAACAGAGTATATTATGCGATGAATGCTGTATACCGTGCAATATAGCCTTATCAAAGTGATAATGCATGATATTCGTAATAAAGGGCATACTTTAGGCCAGATTCCCTCCCACATTACAATGAGCTGCTTTGCTTGGAATTTGCTTGCATGAATTTTGAAAATCTGTGCAAAGCAGCTCATGCATGGCTAATCCTATGTAAATAAAATAACATGGCTGACTTAGCAATTTGTCAGCGACGTTATTTTATCTACAGCTTTTGGGGAATCACTAATCTACCACGGGAGCATCGAGACCCTAACGTGGGTTCCGATGTTCCCATGGTAGTTTTAAAGGGCCCTGCAACCAAAACATAAAATGACTCAAAAAGTAAAAAAATGTGACTGCAGGTCTAACTTGACCCCTTCTCCCCACTCTGGGACTGCCAATCAAGGCGGCCCTGCTAAAAGGGGTAAAAAATTAATTAAGAGGCCAATATTTAGTAGGATCTTTAGTGGACAAGTTATCCAGCTAAACTTAGCTGGATAAATTGTCCCGTATATTCAGTAGGATAAAAGTTCCTACTTAGTCGGATATCTTTAAAGGATATCCGGCTAAGAGGCGCTGTCAAAAAAAAAAAAAAAAGGACATGAAAGGGCCAGTGGCCTGATCTCCTTCCTCCCCCCCCCCCCCCCACCAAAAAAAAAAAAACAAACCCCATCAAGTTTGGCCATGTTGGTTTTTTTACACCTTAAACCACAAGCCACGTGACCTTGCAAGTCCTCCCTATTATGTTCAAAACAATCGCTAAACGGAGAATTATATTATTGCAATGTACACTGGTGTCCGGTATCACTAATATGAGCTATAACCATATGTTGGTTATAGCTTGAATATTCGTGTGTACCGTTTTAATTTTTATAATTCCTGTGAAATGTGAGTGCTCCCAAATAAAATCTTAAGTGTTTTAAAAAATTTTATATCATGAAAAATTTGGCTTATTAAGCTATTTATTAGATGAAGTATAAATTGTCTAAAGGTCACTCTCTCCCTCGCGGTCAACCCACTTCGCCTGTTTTTAAAAAGAAGTCTCCACACTTGTTACAATCCAGGACAAAGTCATCGCTAATTTCGTTTGATTGACTTTTGCGAAAAATGGGGCCGTCTGCCCGACACTGTCAGTATTTCGGCGAGAACCGTCTTCCTCAGGGACTAGGAGAGATTTAAGATGTCATGTTCCACCTATGGAGGAAGCAGCTGTGATCGAGCCACCCTTCTGAGAAGAGGGACAGCCCGGGCCTCCAGCTGGTCTCCTGACCCCTTTCCCCTTCCCATAGGGCCTCCTCCCCATTTTGCCCTGGGATTTAGGGATGAAGAGACCCAGACCGGCCAGCCTTTGCTGACTGAGGTAGATATGCATGGCCCTATGCTTCATCCCTCCTCAGCTCAGCAGCCAAGAGGCTCATCATCAGGAGCAAATGCTTCTGATGATGAGCCTCTCAGCAAGCGAGAATTTGCAGCTTTTCTGGAGGGGATGGCGGCAGAGCAGAGAGCTTTGCATGCCTACCAAAAGAAGGTGCTCAGGATGTTGGATGCCCACCTAAGGGCCTTGCAACTCCTTGGAGCAGACATGACATCTTAAATCTCTCCTAGTCCCTGAGGAAGATTGTTCTCGTCGAAACACGGACAGAGTCGGGCAGACGACCCCATTTTTCGCAGAAGTCAATCAAACGAAATTAGCGATGGCTTTGTCCTGCATTGTAACAAGATAAGTGTGGAGACTTCTTTTTAAAAACAGGCGAAGTGGGTTGACAGCGAGGGAGAGAGTGACCTATAGACAATTTATACATCATCTAATAAATAGCTTAATAAGCTAAATTTTTCATGATATAAAAATTTTATAAAAATGTAAGAAGATTTTATTTGGGAGCACTCACATTTCACAGGAATTATAAAAATTAACACGGTACACATGAATATTCAAGCTATAACCAACATATGCTTTTAGCTCACATTAGTGATACCGGACACCAGTGTACATTGCAATAACATAGTTCTCTGTTTGGTGATTGGGTTTTTTACACCTTGTCAACCTTTTCAATGTGGTATAAACTAGAGGTTTTCAGGCCTGGGCTTCCATCCCCTGTACCCCAATGTTTTTTTTCCCTTGCCACCCTGTGAAGGAGTGAGGCTTTCGCACCAGCCCAGCAAACTGCCAGAGGAAAACAGGAGAAGCTGTCAACCCTGGGTAGTATCAGGCAGCACTAGTTTAAGAAATAACTTAAAGGAATCCTGGGGCGGAGGCAAAGGGGGTATCTCTGTGGAGGGAGGAACCAGCTAATCGGATAGGTCCTCCCCAGCCAAGAGGGACACCTTGGATCGTCCAGTGGCAAGGAAAGGGCCGGTCCCACCGGGAGGAATCAGGACGAGAGCCAGAAGGGCCCACCCAGGGAAGGGAGGAGCTACCAGGTGCACCGGAAGATGAAGAGGAGGAGATGGAGTTCATTCCAGCAGGAGAGAGCCAGGAGGAGGAAGGAGACAAGCCCACCCTTCGGAGAAGGAAGTTAGTGACGAGGCTATGGAAACTGAGTGAGCCAAGGGACTTATAAAGTGGAAAAGAAAAGAAATTGCATTCAGGTACAGCACACTTTGGAGCAAGAAAGGTGTCTGCGGGAGGTTGTGGGAGAGCTGACCTCAGTTAAAGAATTTGTTTGGGGGTAGTCAAGCCCTACCACAAATGGGAGGTGTTTAAAACTGCTCAGCTTAGCTTTTTGTGTTTGTAGCTTTGCAAACCTATGTACTGAGCAGTGCTATAATCCAAAAGAAAAAAACGATTTCATTCCTTGGAAGAAGACTATGATTAACTGTAAGGGGTTTTTTTTTGTGTTTGTTGCTTTGCAAACCCGTGTGCTGAGCAGAGCTATGGTGTAAAGAGAAGAGAGAAAAAAATACACACACCCCCAAGCAACGGCTTCACTCCTTGTGGAGGAAGACCTACCAGTAGGCAGGCGCTGAAAGAAAGTTTACCTCATTTGCAAGAAGGGAGAAACCCTGTCCACTGCTCCAAGGAGAAGGATTGGGCACTCCCTGTCTTATCCGAGCTGCTTGTGGATAAAGAGTGTTTGGTTTTTTTAGCCTCGCACAGAGGCGCACGGACTTTCATACACCTTTCCCTTCAAGTTTTGTCAAAGAGAGCCCTGAAACCCTGCAGGGCGGGGCAAGAGGCGGAAGTCCCAGCCATGTTCCAGTGTATCGGGGGTGTTGGGCGGCAGCGGATCTTCACACACCCTCAGTGCTAATATACGAAGCCACCCCCATCCCAACCGACCCTCCCCAATCTCCCCCCCCCCCCCCTCCTTATACCTGAAAGACCCTGCTGGGAATAAGGGACCCACTTCCTCACTCCCGGTGCTTCCATCATGTGACAGGGACAAGGCCTGTTCGGTGCCATTGTGGAATATGGTGCTGACCAGGCCTGTGGCTAGGAGGTGCCCCAGATCCTGAAGAAGACCATGGATGCCTTCTTTAAGGTAATGGGGTATGGGAGGGCGGTCCGGGAGAGGGACCACTATACTAATAACTTTTTTTTAAAGCTTGGGGGTAATGTGAGTGCTCATAGACCCTCAGTCTCAGAAAAACACTTTTTGACACATCACACAAGAAGTAATTATTCCTATTCTCCTACATTTTTAATTTTTAATCATAGGCAGCCTTTAACAAATGACATTTGTGGTACAACCTTGTAGTTGTTTATCTAGACAATTGGATGTTGTAAGCTAGATAAAATTGTGAAAAGATCTGGAGCACAAAGTCATAGAAACGTATCTAGAACAATGAGAAGATAGGTTGACATTCCATCTAAAGTTATAAAAATCATTCTTAGAACAGACAAGGCTGCTAATTTATTTATTTATTTATTTGTAGAGTTTTATATACCGTTATTCGGTAGAGCCATCATAACGGTTTACAAAATATGCAATTATCATACAAAATGGAATTATCATACAATCAAATGCCACAAAATTCCAAGAAAACATTTGCATAATAGATGAGGATTAATTAACTTGGGGAATAAGAGTAAATTACTATACAGCCATTCAGATTATTAGTTTATATTATAATAGAAAGCCAATCATAGAAATGTTGACAATTATGTAACCTAGCTTAGTGGTTGGAAATATACAACAATGCTTCATTATCAGTAGAGAGGGAGTTTATGCTGGTGCCTTGTGTGCCTAAGATTTATATTATTTTATAGCATTTAATAAAAAAATGTTTCTCTACTGCTAGTGGTTTTAAGCATTATTATTTCAATGAACCACAACAGAGGTCTGGGGGGAAACACTATACTACCAACAGTGGTTTTTATGAGTTGGGGGTTGTGGAGAAGGGGTGAGGCCACAAGAACCTGGCAAGTACCCAAACGCTAAGAAGATCCCATGTTACTGATGCCAGTAATAGCAGAGGCCATTCCCTAAGTCAACTTGATTAATAGCAGTTAATGGACTTCACAAACTTATCCAAACCTTTTTTAAACCCAGTTACACTAACTGCACTAACCACATCCTCTGACAAGAAATTCCAGAGCTCAATTGTGCGTTGAGTGAAAAAAGAATTTTCTCCAATTAGTCTTAAATGTGCTACTTGCTAACTTCATGGAGTGCCCCCTAGTCCTTCTATTATCTAAAAGTGTAAATAACCAATTCACATCTACTAGTTCAAGAGCTCTCATTATTTTAAAGACCTCTATCATATCCCCCTTCAGCCGTCTCTTATCCAAGATGAACAGCCCTAACCTCTTGTGCCTTTCCTCATAGAGGAGCTGTTCCATCCCCTTTATCATTTTGGTTGCCCTTCTCTGTACCTTCTCCATCGCAACTATATATTTTTTGAGATGCGGCGACCAGAATTGTACACAGTATTCAAGGTGTGGTCTCACCATGGAGCGATACAGAGGCATGATGACATTTTCCGTTTTGTTAACCATTCCCTTCTTAATAATTCCTAACATTCTGTTTGCTTGTTTGACTGCTGCAGCACACTTAGCCAACGGTTTCTAAGTATTATCCACTATGATACCTACATCTTTTTCCTGGGTGGTAGCTCCTAATATGGAACCTAACATTGTGTTTCTACAGCAAGGGCTATTTTTCCCTATATGCAACACCTTGCACTTGTCCACATTAAATTTCATCTGCCATTTCGATGCCCAATCTTCAAGTCTTGCAAGGTCCTCCTGCAATGTATCACAATCCGCTTGTGATTTAACTACTCTGAATAATTTTGTATCATCTGCAAATTTGATAACCTCACTTGTCATATTCCTTTACAGATCATTTATAAATATATTGAAAAACACCAGTCCAAGTACAGATCCCTGATCTGTTTATCCTTTCCCACTGAGAAAATTGACCATTTAATCCTACTCCCTAATTCATGTCTTTTAACCAGTTTGTAATCCACAAAAGGACAACAACTCCTATCCTATGACTTTTTAGTTTTTTTAGAAGTCTCTCATGAGAGTCTTTGCAAATGCCTTCTGAAAATCCAAATACACTACATCTACCAGTTCACTTTTATCCACATGTTTATTAACCCCTTTAAAAAATGAAGCAGCTTTGTGAGGCAAGACTTTCCTTGGGAAAATCCATGTTGACTGTGTTCCATTAAACCATGTCTTTCTATATGCTCTGTGATTTTAATCTTTAGAATAGTTTCCACTATTTTTCCTGGCACTGAAGTCAAGCTCACTGATCTATAGTTTCCTGGATTCTTCCTGGATCCCTTTTTAAATATTGTCCACAATCCAGTCTTCAGGTACAATGAATGATTTTAATGATAGGTTACACATTTTAATTAATAGATCTGAAATTTCATTTTTTAGTTCCTTCAGAACCCTAGGATGCATACCAGCTGTCCAGGTGATTTTCTACTCTTTAGTTTGTCAATTATCTACTACATCTTCCAGAATCACAGTGATTTGGTTCAGTACATCTGACTTATCACCCTTGAAAAACATCTCTAAAACTGGTATCTTCCCAACATCCTCATTAGTAAACATAGAAGCAAAGAATGTATTTAGTCTTTCTGCAAATCACAAGCAGATTGTGATAAATTGCAGGAAGACCTTGTGAAGCTGGAAAATTGGGGATCAAAATGGCATATGAAATTTAATGTAGACAAGTGCAAGGTGATACATATAGGGAAAAATAACCCATGCTATAGTTACACAATGTTAGGTTCCATATTAGGTGCTACTACCCAAGAAAGAGATCTAGGCGTCATAGTGGATAACACATTGAAATTGTCGGTTCAGTGTGCTGCAGCAGTCAAAAAAAGCAAACAGAATGTTGGGAATTATTAGAAAGGGAATGGTGAATAAAATGGAAAATGTCATAATGCCTCTGTATCGCTCCATGGTGAGACCACACCTTGAATACTGTGTACAATTCTGGTCGCCGCATCTCAAAAAAGATATAATTGCGATGGAAAAGGTACAGAGAAGGGTGACCAAAATGATAAAGGGAATGGAACAGCTCCCCTATGAGGAAAGACTAAAGAGGTTAGGACTTTTCAGCTTGGAGAAGAGACGACTGAGGGGGAATATGATAGAGGTGTTTAAAATCATGAGAGGTCTAGAACAGGTAGATGTGAATCAGTTTTTTACTCTTTCGGATAATAGAAAGACTAGGGGGCACTCCATGAAATTAGCATGTGGCACATTTAATCTAATCGGAGAAAGTTCTTTTTCACTCAACGCACAATTAAACTCTGGAATTTGTTGCCAGAAGATGTGGTTAGTGCAGTTAATATAGCTGTGTTTAAAATAGGATTGGATAAGTTCTTGGAGAAGAAGTCCATTACCTGCTATTAATTAAGTTGACTCAGATAATAACCACCACTATTACTAGCAACAGTAACATGGAATAGACTTAGTTTTTGGGTACTTGCCAGGTTCTTATGGCCTGGATTGGCCACTGTTGGAAACAGGATGCTGGGCTTGATGGACCCTTGGTCTGACCCAGTATGGCATGTTCTTATGTTCTTAAGAGCCCCTTTAACCCCTTGGTCATCTAACAGTCCAATCTGACTCCCTCACAGGTTTCTTGCTTTGAATATATTTTTTTAAGTTTTTATTATGAGTTTTTGCCTCTACGACCAACTTCAGTTCAAATTCTCTCTTTGCCTGTCTTATCAATGTTTTACACTTAACTTGACAATGCTTATGCTTTTTCCTATTTTCTTCCAATTTTTGAAGGATTTTTTTTGGCTAAAATAGCCTCTTTCACCTCCCCTTTTAACCATGCCGGTAATCGTTTTGCCTTCCTTCCACCTTTCTTAATGCGTGGAATACATCTGGACTGCGTGTCTAGGATTGTATTTTTAAACAATATCCATGCCTGTTGAACAGTTTTAACCTTTGCAGCTGCACCTTTCAGTTTTTTTTCTAACTATTTTCCTTATTTTATCAAAGTTTCCCTTTTGAAAATTTAGTATTGGAGCTGTAGATTTACTTATACAGCTTAGTTAGCTGGGTAGCTCTCGGACAGTTTTTTTGACTGTCTATAGTTAGATGAATAAACATATCCAGCTAACTCTTACATAGCTGACTATTTTGGGCAAGTTAATTGGATAAGTCTATCTGGCTAACTTGCTCAGCTGGTAGTGGATAGTAACTGATTATTGGCCTTTCTCTTTATGAGCTGCCATATTTTGTGGTTCTCAGCTTGAGGTTTATATTTTGTGATAATTAATTTGTTTTTCCTTATGTATTTTTTTTCTTTTTGAAATCTCTTATAATGTTTGTGTGACCTTGCATATTTTTATAACATTTAATAAAGATAAACCTTTTAAAAACCCTATCACAGACCCTCACAGCCATCTATTGATAATATATCGCCCAGAACTACTCGTCCAAAAAACCCAATATTTACTTTTTGGGGTCTGCCATCCAGTGCTGGTGCCGGCCATCCAGTGATGGCACCGCTGCCATCCAGTGATAGCGCCGGCCATCCAGTGCTCCCTCCATGTGACAGGGGCCGGCCAATGGCACGGATACCCTGTCACATGGTAAGGGCAAAGGGCCATCAGTGCCATTTTGATTAGTGGCAGCCGACAGGCCGAGAGCGGGAGATCGCTTCCAGGACCCCCACTGGACCACCAGGTACCTGTAAAATTTTTTGGGGGGGTCAGGAGGGTGGGGGAAGCTAAGGGATTAGTTTTAAAGGGTCAGGGTGGGTTTAGGGGTTATTTTTGTGTGCCGTTTTTCCCGTCCTCCCCCAAAACGATAAGAGAACCCCCATGAACAATTTTGTGGGGTTTTCCTATCGGTTTCGGGGAGCCCCCGATTTCTGACGATTTTTAAAATATCATACGATATTTTCAATCGTCAGAAGCCTGGTTCACATTCCTATTACATAATTATGTGGAAAAATACAGTCTCCGACTGCATCAGAGGCAATCTTATACTGTCCAAATGTAGTCTTAAACAGCACTTTCAATGAGACTATGGGATTGTTAAACCACAGTTGCTCTACCTTCCGCATTATCCTTCTAAGAAGTACCAGTTTTTGAGAATACCATGGTACATGTGGCCAAACCTTTTTAATACTAACAAATTTTAATGGAGTAATTTTGTCCAATATTTCATAGAGATGCATATTAAGAAACTCAAACAATGACAGAGCATCCACTGTTTTATTAGACCATTCTAATAACTTCCATTGTGTATCACAGGCTGAACTATTAATGGCATTTCTAATTACTAGTTCTGAATACATTACTTTAGATTGAATAATCTTGGGCAATGAAAGGCTAGTACAAATGAAAAACTGGTCCAACCAAGGGAAACATTTGGAGATGTGATGCTATTATAAACTAAATATGATTCAGAAACAAATATTAAATCAAGAATGTGTCCTGCGTTATGAGTAGGTGCCTGAACAAGTTGAGAGACTTGAAACTAAAAATGCTGAAAGAAACTCTGCCACATACCAAAGTGATCTTCATCTATGTGAACATTAAAATTACCTGTATTGATGATATCCTTAAAATGTAGATACAAAGTAACAAGGTCTTCGGCGAGCATAAGAATTTTCTCAGTAGTGGCACAAGAAGGGTTATATATATTATGGGTGAATTTTAAAAGAGCTATGTGCACCAAAACTGGGAGATATGTTTGGGTATCAGCCTGGCGTGCACCACGCCAATTTTAATAGGTGCCTGGGTACACTCGTATCTCCCGATATGTGAATAAACATTTTTTTCATAAAAGGGATGAGATGTGGACGTGGTCTGGGTGGAGCATGGGCTTCCAGGAAATATGAGTGAAACCAGTGTGTAAGAATTTAAGCACACCAGTATGCTGAGGCCCCTATCCATGCAAATTTACTTCTGCTGTGACAGCATGTAAGTCGGGAAACAAAAAAAACTAGGCTAGTCAGTGGGGTTGTAAAGGTTGGGGCTAATAGGGTAAAAGGAAGGGAAGTTAGCTAGGGAGTTTAGGAAGTTCTCTCCTTTACCAGAGCGAACTGAGAATGAACTGGGGAAACAGGTAATTGAATCAGCGTGCGTATCTGCTCAACCCCCCCCCACACACACACACACTTACAAGATTGAGGTGGCATTTGCATGCACATGCGCATCAATATGGAATCATGCACACATGTACGAGCGTATAGCCAATTTTATAACAGGCGTGTGTATACATGCATATGTTATAAAATCACCGTGTCCATGTATGCGAGCCGGCAAATGAACGGACATGTGCACACGCGAGTGGGTCTTAAAATTCACCTTTGAGTTTGTACCCTAAGAACCAGGACCTCACTTTCTTTAATGGAGGCAAAAGTTAGATGCTCAAGGATCATGTCTTCCCTATGAAAAATTAACACTTCTCCATCTTCTTACCCATCCTTAGCTGATGATAAGAAAACCCAGGTGGGCACAATTGAATTACTATGTTTTGGTCTTAGTTATTCACAAATTGCCCAAATGATAATCTAACAGTAACACAGAAAGCAACTTCCAATTATTCTTTGCAGAACAGGCATTAATACAGCCTATCATGATCATGTCATGAGACAATACATTGATATTTGAGAATTTGAGATAGCATGAGAAGATGGATAAACAAGAGTACATTCCCATTTAGGACTCAGTTTAGCCTTCCTAGAAAAGCCACTTGAGTATCTCCCTTTCCCTAAGACAACTTAAATGAACATGATTTCAGTAGATCATGACAGATACTGACTGAGGGTTAAACAATAAAATAAAGTTCATATCCTCACAAAAACAGGCACATTAATGGATACACAAAATGTATGTATTTTATTTATTTATTTATTTAAAAACTCTTCTATACCGTCGTTAAGTTAATTCACCATCACAACGGTTCACAGAAAGGCACAAAAAGAAAAACTATAATTGGTATAGATTATAAATTAAACATGTTCCAACATAGAACTGTAACATTTTAATAATAGAAACTATGTGTTGAATAAAGCTTATATGTTGGTTAGGAAGCTGTAAAGCGGTTCAAATCTATGTTAATATGTATTTGGAGATATAAAAGAAAAAACTGATTGCTTGGTGCGTCCTTATCTAGCGACTGTTTGCCTCCTTCTCTTTGTCTTTCAAGAAAGCTTGTTTATAAAGCCATGTTTTCAGATTAGTTTTAAATAGTTTCAAATTTGTCTGCAGCCTTATTTCAAGTGGCATGGAGTTCCATAGGACAGGTCCAGCCAGTGACAGTGCTCTCTCCCTTACTTGAGTGAGGTGTGCTGATTTAACAGAAGGGACAGTTAGTAGGGCCTTATTATCAGATCTCAGGTTTCTGTGTGGTACATGTACGCGCAGAGCTGTGTTAAGCCAGTTGGCTTTTTCATCATGGATTAGTTTATGAATTATACACAGTGCCTTGTATTGTATTCTTTGTTCAATTGGAAGCAGTGTAGTTCAGCAAGTGTTCCTGTGATGGGGTCTCTTTTCTTTTTGCCTGTCAAAATTCTAGCAGCGGAATTTTGCAATATTTGGAGTGGTCTAATAGTAATTTGAGGTAGCCCTAATAGTGGAGAGTTACAGTAGTCTATGCTCGCGAATATCATTGCCTGTAGAACTGTGCAAAAATTGTTCAGCGTTAGTAGGGGTTTTAGTCTTCTAAGGACCATTAGTTTGGCATAACCTTCTTTTAATTTCTGTAAGATGTGTTTCATGTTTAGCTCAGGGTCCATTATTACCCCTAGATTCCGTACTTTTATTGCTATTGTAGGTTGTATAGGGTGTACATTTTTTTGTTCTAGGTGTAAGAATTCAGTTTTATCAATGTTTATTATGAGTTCCATTTGATTTAGGAGCTGCTTGATTATTTCAAGATACATATTGGCTAGTTTCATTGTTTCTTCAATAGTGTTTACGATGGGTAACAGTAGTTGTATGTCATCTGCATATATGCAATGTATGATTCCAAGTCCTGCGAGTAGGTGACATACTGGGAGGAGGTAAATGTTGAAGAGAGTTGCGGACAGGGTGATCCCTGTGGGACTCCTGTTTGTAGTTTGACTTTGTCTGATAGTGTGTTTTTGATTTGTACTTGGAAACATCTATTGCTTAAGTATGACTCAAACCAGTTTATTGTTTTGTTATTGAGTCCTATTTCTTTTAGTCTATTGATTAGTATTTTGTGGTTTACAGTGTCAAAAGCTGCAGAGAGATCTAACAGCACCAGAATGTAATGTGTTCTTATATCAAAGCCTCTTAAGATATTGTCTGATAGGGCTAGTAGTAGTGTCTCAGTACTGTAATGTTTGCGGAATCCATGTTGTGCAGGATATAATATGTTATTACTTTCTAAGTGGTTTGATAATTGTTTTTGGACTGTTTTTTCAATTAGTTTGGCTATTAGGGGTAAGTTGGAAACTGGTCTATAGTTACTCAGAGTTAGGGGGTCAAGGTTCTTTTTCTTAATGATTCGTTTGATTATGGCTCCTTTCAGGGTATCTGGCATTGACCCTTCATCTAGGGAAAGGTTGATGATTTTAGTTAGAGTTGGAGCTACTATGTTGGCTAGTTTTTTTAAATTCCATTAAAGGTATGATGTCAATTGAGTGAGGGGCAGGGTTCAGTTTTTTTTATCATGTTTTCAACTTCAATGTGTGATATTTCTTCAAACTCTGACCATATGTTGACGTCCCTTGTGGGCATTTTAATCTTGTGTTTGGTTGTGGTAGGGATTTTTTTTCTTAAGTTTTCAATTTTATCTTTAAAGAATTGAGCTACTTCATTGCATTGTTTCTCTTGTAAGGTCAGATGATTGTTTGTGTTGTCACTGGTGAGGTTTTTAACTATGTTAAATAGGGTTCTAGCATTATTTGCAAACTTTTCTATTTTTGAGCTGAAATATTTCTTTTTAGTTTCAAGGGTTACTTTTTTGTAGTAGGCCAGTTGTTTTCTGTATTTTGTTAAATTCTCGGTTGTTTTGGTTTTTTTCCATTCTTTTTCTTTCTTTCTAAGCATCCGTTCTACTTCTTTGATTTGCTCGTTGTACCATGGATTTTGTACTAAGGGACTCAGTCCTTAGGTGTGGCCCTTTGGGGCAGTCCCTCGAATGACCAAGCCTCCTTCACAGGTGCAGGCAATAATGCCAGAGGAGGAGAAGGTGGGATTAGCGAAAACCACAAGCAGCAGCAGCAGCAACTTCAGTAGGAGAATGTGCTGGCCAGGGATAATTCAGTTGCAGCAAGGAAAAACTAAACCAAGCAACAGCTTCACTTACCCAAGTTGTAAATAAGTGCTACATGAAGTCAATCAACGAAGCAGCTGGTCCTTGACAGCCCCTTTCACAGGCATAAGCAGTGATGTCAGAGAAGGGATTAGGGTTAAACCCCCCCAAGCAGCAGGAGCTGGAGAATGTGCTGGCCAGATATGTTAGTTTCAGCAAGTGGAGACTAAAACAAGCAACAGCTTCACTTGCCCAAGCTGAAATTAAAAGCTACATGCATCAGTCCCAGAACAGATCCCGGAGGCACTCCACTATTTACCTTTTTCCATGGAGAGACATAACCATTCAGTCCTATTCTCTGTATCCTATACTTTATTTCTTTATTTATGTTTAAATATTTATATTCCACTTATCTACTAATCTAAGCAGACAACATCATTACATCCATAAAATAAGAGAAGATTCATAAAAATTGTTATAAAAATAAACAGTATTAAAATTAGGAAAAAAAAGCTGAATTACTTCTGTTATTCTTTTGTTAAAAATATGTCCAGATGGCACAGTAAGAGGCTTATACACCAAAAGCTTTAGTGAGCAATAATGCCTTTTTTTTTTTTGCTTCCTGAAAGTTTTAGAAGACTGCACTTTTCTTAAAACATCGGAAAGGGAATATTAGTTCACAGGGCCAACCACTGAAAACATCCATTCACAAGACTCTGCTACAGGGATCATACACATGTCTAGTAAATTAGGTCAAGTGGATCTAAATGTTTGAGAAGATTTATATAATGTAAGGTGAATTTTAAAAAGTTGCGTGTGTATAAATTAGAACTTATGGGGTAGTTTTTAAAGAAGCGCGCATGGGGTACATTTGTGCGCGCTACCTGGCGTGTACAAATATATACCTGATTTTATAACATGCGCGCGCGGCAGCGTGCGCATGTTATAAAATCCAGAGTTGGCGCACGCAAGGGGGTGCACACTTGTGCACCTTGCGCGTGCCAAATCCTAGGTGAGGCCTCGGAGGGAACTTTTCTTCCGCTCCCCCCACCTTCCCCTCCCTTCCCCTATCTAACTCACCCCCCAGCTCTACCTGAATTCCCCCTACCTTGTTTCACATTTTACGCCTGCCTGTGGCAGGTGTATCTTGCGCGCGCCGGCCGGCTGTCGGCACACCATCCCCCGGCACAGCCGCTGTGCCGGAGGCCTCAGTCCCGCCCCCGGACTGGCGCCACGCGCACGCCCCCGCCCCTTCCTACCCCTTTTTCAAAGCCCTGGGACATACTCGCGTCCCGGGGCTTGTGCGCGCCGCCGAGTCTATGCAAAATAGGCTCAGCGTGCGCAGGAGCAGGTTTTCGGGGTTAAGTGCATAACCCTTTGAAAATCTGCCCCTATGCGTATACAATAGCATATACAAGAGTATATGCTATTTTAGAAACCTCATGATACACACATAAATCAGGGTAGCAAGTAAATTTACATATGTAAAAAAGGGGCAGGCCAGGGGTGTTCCATGAGGGGCCAACATTTACTTGAGTACACTGCTATTTTATAAGCAATTTATACAAGGAAATGTGACACCTTTCTGGCATATATCAGGAGTAGGTGATCATATACAACTTAAAAGTGAAAAAATGACTGGGGGGATTTAGGTGAAATAAGGGGACTTATGGCTGAAGAGCCAGGAAGGTCTTCACAAACTGCAGATGTACTACTTGGCAAACTGGTAGACTAATTAGGAAAACTGGTTATTTCATTGCTGCACAAATGTTAGAAAATCCCCCAACCTCCATGTGTAAAAGCTGATTTACAGGGAGAGGGAGGGTAAACGCGTCTAAATTACGCATGTAAATTCATTTGCACTTCCCGTTAAAACTAGAAGTAAAGATATGCATATTTATCATTCGCACACACTTATCTGGCTAAGTAGCATCTTTTCTGCTACTTAGACGGACAAGTTCTGTCTTATTCGGCTAAGTAGCTGCACTTATCTGGACAAGTTATGACTTATTTGGCTGGGACCGTGTATGAAGCAATAAAAGATTATATGGAAAGGATGGCCTACATTTGTCTGAGGCAGGAAAGAGGATGCTAAGTAAAAAATTCCGATTATACATTAACAGGCATTTAAATTACAAAGTGGGGGGTGACAGGAGTTGGCCAGTGAAATTGGAATGTCGCCACCAAGCAATACAGGAAGTGGGAAGAAAAAGTAACAATATCAATCAGTTAAAAAAGAAACAACAGAAAAGGTGACTAGGAAGAGCAGCTGGAAAGCTATGACCACAAATCCCCGTAGTTTGAGCAATAAAATGCCAGACCTGCAGGCTCATTGCTGCTGTTACGGAGACATGGTTCACTGAGTCTCATGATTGGGATGCAGTCATCCTGGGGTATAACTTGATAAGGAAAAACAGACAGGGCAAAAAACAGGGAGGAGTAGCTCTTTCTGTCAAAAACAATATCCAAGGAACTGAATTGCAAGGGACATGGATTAAAGGAGAAGCATTATGGACCATCCTAAAAAGAGAAGATGGTGCTTCCAGTTTTACTGGTGTGATCTAGAGGCTTCCAACCCAAGCAGATGAACTGGTCAGAGACCTGATCGAGAACATCCAAAAGTTGAGAGAAGGGAGAAGTGATGCTTGTTGGAGATTTTAATCTTCCAGATGTGGATTGGAGCATCCTTTCTGTGGAATCTGCAAAAAGTAGAGAGATAGTGAATGCCCTTCAAGGTGCTCTGCTCAAACAAATGGTAATGGAATCCATGAAGGAGGGTGTGATCCTCAATCTAGTGCTCATAAATGGGGATGATATCTCTGATATTTGGATAGGGGCTCACCTGAGCAGTAGTGATCATCAGACAGTATGGTTTGATATTGCAAATAGGATACAGAGAAGTCACGCCAAGACCCAAGTTTGGAATTTCACAAATACAGACTTTGTCAAAATGGGATGTACCTGGAAGAAGAACTGGAAGACTGGGAGAAAATGGGTGAGGTGGAACAACTGTGGGCCAAATTAAAAGGAGCTGTTATACCCAATGGTCGCAGATGGCTGCCACCACTAATGCTCACCTCTTTCTTTGCTGCCTTGTCATCATTTGGGAAAGTGGTGGTCTCTGCCAGCTACCGACGACCATCCTGGCATTCCCGGGACAGCGTGGGCACTGCCGACCACCATCTTGCCTTTGGGATCACCTAGCCGCACACACGCATACGCGCACAGGCCAGTCTTAAGCATGTCTTGGGGGCGTCCCCTCCAGATGAGGTCTTCACTCTGCTATTGTTAAGCTGGCTGGCCCTGCCTATTGACGAGTTAGCAAGGAGTTCCCTCATTGCTGAATCTGCTTCATTCTTACGGACTTCCTGTTCCAGTTCTGCACTTTGGGGTGAGAGGCTCTGGGTACCCGCTCCTCGGGGGCCCTTCCTTGTCTCTGGCTATCTGCTCCTTGGAGAGCCTTCTGCCTTAGACTGCTGTCTGTTCCTGTTTCCTGGGACCTCTCCTTGAACTACCACTCTATGAGTACCTTGACTCCATGAACCACTGCTATACCAGCCTTATTGTGGGATCCTCTCCGGTGTACCCCATGCCTTGGGCCACTACCATGAAATCTCTAAGTGAGGAACCATTCCGATGTACCCTGTGCTGCAGGCCACTACCACATCACCACTACAAAGAGACTTCTTTGGTGTACCACGCTCTGCGGGCCACTACCGGATCTCCATGTCTGAGGTATTCCCTCTGGGTGTACCCCTCTGCTCCAACCATGTTAATTTCCCTGCACCTCCCGCTCCGTGGGCTGTGCCTTTCTACCTCTCTAATAAAGACTCTATTCCACAGCTGTGTCTGACGTCCGCTGAGACCGCATATCCCGTCAGTGAGGTTCATAGGGCTCCTCCCTGTGGGTGGTACCATCCCTCACCTCAGCCCAGGGCCCACACACCAACAAGTCATAACTGGAGCTATTACATAGGCAACAATTGATTGAAGAATCCAAATGTTACATAGGCAACAATTGATTGAAGAATCTAAATATGTACACCCTGGAGGAAAGGAGGAGCAGAGGTGATATGATACAGACCTTCAGATACTTGAAAGATTTTAATGATCCAAAGATAATGACAAACCTTTTCCATCAGAAAAAAATCAGCAGAACCGGGGGTCACGATTTGAAGCTCCAGGGAGGAAGAAGACCCTTGTCTTGTCAGGAAGTATTTCTTCACGGAGAGGGTGGTGGATGCCTGGAATGCCCTTCTGGAGGAAGTGGTGAAGACCAGAACTGTGAAGGACTTAAAAGGGGCGTGGGATAAACACTGTGGATCCATAAAGTGTAGAGGACGTGAATGAAGAGTGGGTGGCTCGCAGGAATGACGGCTACTACCTGGAGATAATACCCTTATTCAATAAACATACACACGGTTAAAGTGTCTCCAACATCGCTCTAAGCTACAACAGCAAGAGGAAATGTGGAAAAAAGGATTTGCATTCACAAAAAAGCAGGGAGTAGCTTGCTTGTTACGGCGGTTACTACCCCAAACCAAATAAGCCTGATACTTCACTTTCAATGCATATCCAGCATAGTTCTCTGCTTCAATGGCAGGGAAGAATGACTGATACTTCACACATATCCAGCATAGCTCTCTGCTTCAAAGGCAGCGGAGAAAGATTGATACTTCATGCATATCCAGCATAGCTCTCTGCTTCAACGGTGCAGGGGAGAAAGACTGATACTTCACGCATATCCAGCATAGCTCTCTGCTTCAACAGCAGAGGAGAAAGACTGATACTTCACGCATATCCAGCATAACTCTCTGCATCAACGGCAGGGGGAATGAAGAAAAGTGGATCTATATACAGACAACAACCAACAAGGACTGAATTACATAGTCTGGGTAAACAAATAAGCGTGAGCTTATTTGTTTACCCAGACTATGTTATGCTTACCCAGACTATGTTATGCTTACTACGGCGGTTACTACCCCTAACTAATTAAGCTAAATATTTCACTTATATGCAGTTCCAACACTGCTCTCTACATTAATGATGGGGGTGGAAGGGAAAAAGAGCCAAAAGGTTACTAAGAGCCAAGAGTAACAGAAAAGTATGAGAAAAAAAAAAGTGCGAAACTTGCTAGGCAGACTGGATGGGCCGTTTGGTCTTCTTCTGCTGTCATTTCTATGTTTCTATATGTAACAAATCTATACATTAGGAAAGAAAGGAGGAGTAGGAAGAAAAAGAAACCAATATGATTCTTTAAGGAGTTGGCTGAAAAAATGAAGGGAAAAATCCCAGCATTCGAGAAGTATAAAGGATCTCAAAAAAAGGAAGAATATTTGGTAAAAATGAGGCAGACGAAGAAATAAATCAGGAAAGCAAAATGTCAAGTGGAAGAAAGAATTGCCAAAGAGGTAAAGAAAGGAGACAAAACATTTTTCAGATATATCTGAAAAAGAAAGGAGGCCTGAAGTGGCACAGTGAAATTGAAAGGTGACGAGGAGCACTATGTGAAGAAAGATGAAGAAAAAGCGGAAATATTAAGCAAATACTTCAGTTCAGTGTTCAGTAAAGAAGACCCTGGAGAAGGATTGTTACTGGTTGACAAGACTGTAGATGGAGATGGGGTAGATGAAATTCTATTTACAGAAGAGAATGTATGGAAAGAGCTAGGAAAACTAAAAGAGGACAAGACCATAGAGCTGGATGAGGTTCATCCCAGGATACTGAGAGAGATAAGAGATATGCTGGCGGATCCGCTGCATGACCTGTTCAATAGATCCCTGGAAATGGGAGTAGTGCAGAGTTATTGGAGAAGAGCGGTGGGGGTCTCACTTCACAAGAGTGGGTGCAGAGAGGAGGCTGGAAACTACATGCCAGTTAGACTCACCTCGGTGTTGGGAAAATTAATAGATACTGCTGAAGGAAAGGATAGTGAACTATCTACAGTCAGGAGGATTGCTGGACCCGAGGCAGCATGGATTCACCTTGGGAAGGTCCTGTCAGACAAATTTGATTGATTTTTTTGATTGGGTAACTAAAGAATACAATCGAGGAAGAACACTCAATGTGATCTACTTGGATTACAGCAAAGCGTTTGATTCGGTCCCGCATAGGAGGCTTGTGAATACAATGAGAAGCTCTGGAGTGAGTGCCAAGATAGTGGCCTGGATTACAAACTGGTTGACAGATAGAAGTCAGCGTGTAATGGTAATATAACCTACTCTGAAGAGAGAATGGAGTTAAGTGGAGTGCCACAAGGATCGGTGTTGGGACTGGTTCTGTTCAATATTTTTGTAATCAACATTGTGGAAGGGATAGAAGGTAAAGTTTGTTTATTTGCAAATGATACTAAGATCTGCAATAGAGTAGACACACCGTAAGGAGCAGAGAGAACAAGAAATGATTTAAGGAAGCTTGAACAGTGGTCGAAGATTTGGCAGCTGGGATTCAATGCCAAGAAGTGCAGAGTAATGCATCTGGGGTGCGGTAATCCAAAAGACCTGTATGACATGGTGAGGGGTCTCCATGAAATGACTTAGGAAGAGAGATTGAAGAACCTAAATATATATACCCTGGAGGAGAGGAGGTGCAGGGGAGATATGATACAGACCTTCAGATACCTGAAAGGTTTTATGATGCACAATCGACAAACCTTTTCCATTGGAAAGAAATCAGTAGAAGTAGGGGATATGTAATGAAACTCTAGGGAGGATGTCTCAGAAGCAATGTCAGTAAATATTTCTTCACAGAGAGGGTAGTGGATGCCTGAAATGCCATTCTGGAGGAGGTGGTGAAGTGGTGAAGTAAAAAACAGTGAAAAATTTCAAAGGAGCATGGGATAAACACTGTGGATCTTTAAAGGCTAGAGGATAGAAATAAAGAAAAGAGTGCATGGGGATAGCCAACTTGCTAGTAGTTACCCAATCAACTAATAAACCTTTATACTGTTGATGCAACTCCATTATTGTTCTCTGCTTTAACGGCAGGGGGAAAACAGGAAAAGGGGAATTAGATTCAGACAACAACCAATAAGGACATTGATTTTTACAGTCTGGGAAAACAAATTAACATGGCGGTAACTTGCTGATGAGGCTGTTAATACCCTTAACCAATAAGCCTGATACATTTGATGCAACTCCAACATTGCTCTCTGCTTCTAATCCGTCAAGTATCGGGGGGTCCCCGAAAGCGATAGGGAAACGCCACAAAATTTTCTTGTGGTTTTCTTATCGTTTGGGGGGGGGGGGGGGGAGAAAGGGAATTGGACTCATCCAGCAACCAACAAGGGCCCTGACTTTGATAGTCTGGGAAACTAAATATGGGGGTGACCTGTATGGCGTGGCAGATGCTACCATAAGCTTGCTGGGCAGACTGGCTGGACCATTTGGTCCTTTTCTGACATCATTTCTATGTTTTTATGTAACAGCAAGACGCTTAGCCTGATAATTCTGAAAAGTGCTACTTGTCTTTCTAGCAATTGTCAAACTTTCCCAGCTAAGTAAAAGAGCTGGACAAGGCTGGGAAAAAGTGCTACTTAGAAGGCTGTCTTAAACCAGTACATATCTGGCTAAGTCAGGCAGTCTAAAAATACTAGGGGTGTGCATTCGGATTGACCGCATTAGTAAAACGCAACTCATATTTTTTTTTAACTTAAAAAATTGATTTGACATAAACGATCGGATTTCCCACATATCGAACATAGATATGTTCGATATGTGGGAAATCGCGATTGTTGAGCCAAAATAAAAATATAAACCCCCTCACCCTCCTTAATCCCCCCCCCCCTGACTTACCACAACTCCCTGGTGATGGAGCGAGGAGTGAGGATGTCATTTCTGCAATCCTTGGCGAGAAGCATGTGACGTCGGCGGCACGTCGAGTGACGCCGGCGTCACGTGATTCCCGGCGAGTTCGCGCCGGACGGCTCGTTCGGCCCAAAAAGAACTTTTGGCCAGCTTGGGGGGGCCTCCTGACCCCCCCAAGCTGGCCAAAAGTTCTTTTTGGGCCGAACGAGCCGTCCGGCGCGAACTCGCCGGGAATCACGTGACGCCGGCGTCACTCGACGTGCCGCCGACGTCACATGCTTCTCGCCAAGGATTGCAGAAATGGCGTCCTCACTCCTCGCTCCATCACCAGGGAGTTGTGGTAAGTCTGGGGGGGGGATTAAGGAGGGTGAGGGGGTTTAAATTTTTTTTTTGCACATATGTACATATACCCAACTCATTGGATTTTTTTTATGTCCATATTGGCCGCAAGTGGGACCCCCTTTCGGACATAAGAAATATGAACATAAAATTTTGCTCTGCACATCCCTGAAAAATACTACTTAGCCGGCTATGTGCCTATAAGAAAGGCATCACCTGAGTTAAAAGATTCCAAAATACCCCTGTCATGATAAGCAGATTGCTAATACCAACAAAAAACATACTTTGACATATCTGCATGCTAATGCCAGAAGTCTAAAAAGAAAGATGGGCAAGTTAGAATATATAGCACTGAATGAAGAGACAAAAATAACTGGTATCTCAGAGACATGGTAGAAGGAGGATAACCAATGGGACACTGTAGAAGACTAAATGCACAGTAGAATCCTTTTAGGTGGAAATTCCATATGTGATGGGGAAGAGTATAGTGATGTGGGTATACTACCATCCACCTAGCCAAAATGAATAGATGGACAATGAAATGCTAACAAAGATTATGGAAGCTAATAAATTTGGCAGAACAGTAATAATGTGAGTTTTCAATTACCCCAATATTGATTGGCAAATGTAACATCAATACATGCTAGGGAGGAAAAGTTTCTAGATGAAATAAATGACTGCTACATGGAGCAGTTAGTAGGGATGTGCATCGTTTTTCTGATGGATGAAAATATTATACGATATTTTCTAATCTGTCAAGTATCGGGGGGTCCCCGAAAGTGATAGGAAAACCCCACAAAATTTTCTTGTGGTTTTCTTATCGTTTGGGGGGGGGAGAAAGGGCACACAACCCCCCTAAACACACCCCGACCCTTTAAATGTAATTACTTAGAATTCCCCACCCTCCCGACCCCCCCCCCAAAACTTTCCTAAAGTACCTGGTGGTCCAGCGGGGGTCCCGGGAGTGATCTCCCGCTCTCGGGCCCTCGGCTGCCACTAATCAAAATGGCACCCGATGGCCCTTTGCCCTTACCATGTGACAGGAGCTATCGGTGCCATTGGCCGGCCCCTTTCACATGGTAGGAGCAATGGATGGTCATTTACTAAGCATTTTCCCCATAGACATCGAATGGGAGAAAAGCTTTAGTAAATAGGCACCTAACTTTGTATTTGAGGCAACGGAGGATGAAGTGACTTGCCCAAGACCACAAGGGAGTGGCAGTGGGATCTGAAGCATGGCTTTGCTGGTTCGTAGCCTGCTGCTCTAACAACTAGGCTACTCCTCACCTGAAAGTTCTCCCTTTTGCTGTTACAAAGTGTATTTCATGTAGGCAAGTTCAAGACTTCTAGTTGACTTAATATGATGACATGTGGACTGGCAGGATGAAGCCCAAGATGAAGTGACCAGTGTTTCATACAGCACTGAGACCTATGGCTAAGGATGTTTACAAGTAGCATTGAAGAAAGGTCTTCTGGGTAAAACAGCTTATGAATTATCGGGAGGTTTCACAGCTGCTGGACTCCCAGCAATGCCCGCCTTCAATCCCTTTAGCATAGGTTGTAGCTTTCTTTCTTTTTCTCCCTTCCCAATCCTGAACTTTTTTTATTCAGGTCTTCTTACTTTGCTTCCACTTTGCCTTTCACCGGCATTTTATTGAAACGACATCACAAAAGCAATTATTATTTCCAGGTAATGTGTGACATTGTGGACTGAGCAAATGGGGAGGATGAAACCACCGTATATCAAGCGGTAACCCCAGTGTATTCAGAGACTGAGTCAGTGGGACCTGTGCATTTTCTCTGCTACTGCTTGGCGCTGGGCGGCTAATTAAAAATAAAATAATCTATAAAACATAAAATGCATTCTGCTTCTGGTTTTAACGGCATTCCTGACAAGATTTCCCTCAATTCACATTGCACTACAGTTCCAGTGTGGAGAACTTGGGCACAGAGGGGCCAATTTATTAAAGCACACACTACAAATATTTTAGCATGTAGGCACTAAATGTTTCAGCGTGCTTGATAAAATCACTTTTAATATGCCATTCACTAGGATCATGATTTACAGTGCCTATGACAGCTAAAAAAAAAGTGGCTATGTTTTTTTTTATATGCACACTAGTGCACAAAATATGAAAGAGTAATAGCACCATGTTATTTACTGTCTGTACACTATTTTGTGGATGCACAGTGTTACTTTTCTCCCAGTTCCTCCCCCATCTCTCCTAAAATATAGAAAAAAGGGGGCAAGGACGAGGTCTTGTCAATATAGCATGCAGAAAGGGGAAAGCAACTGGACCTAGGCCCGGAAGATTAGAGTGAGGTGAAATAAGTGATTGTCGAACAATTTGGTGTGCCTTGTCTTGTTCTTGTTTCCTCTGCTGTTTCTCTTTCTATAGTTTGTCTTCTGGTGTGCCTGCCTGTTGGTTTCAGTTTGTTTCAAGTTTTGACAGTCTTTGTGTATGTCAAGTTGGATGCCCATGCAGTGCATGGGAATGGTGTCTCAATGCTGGTTTATTATTAGATTTAAAAAAAAAAAAAAAAATCACACTGTAAAACACAGATCCAAGAGAGAAGGAGTATGAGGAATATTTAATAGTCCCAATATTAGTCAAAACCACTGCTTCTTTATTTCTTTATTTGCATAAAGCAAAGCAAAAAACTGTAATCAGTATATAGATATAGATATATCCATTGGAATCAAAGTTTAGATAATAGGCAAACTTAGCACATTTAAGTCTCCCTATAGTCCAGCAAACACTAGAGGATTGGACCTTGCCTAGTCCACTTAAGGGACACTGGCTCAGCTGAGAGAACTGAGGATAGAGGAACTTTGGACTGTGTTATTTTTATAAGAAGATAAATTGGAGAATTTGTGAAGTGGACTTCAGTTATTTTTGGTTGCAGTAAACTTTTGTTGAACATTGCACCAGAGTGTCCAGCATCTTCATTAAGAGTCAGAGGTGCCCTAAAACAAGGACATCCTAAGTGTGAGTACTGTGGAGAAAGAAAAGCTAAAGGAATTGAGAGATCACATGTGTTGGAACCCACTTCTGTGAGTCTAGGACCTTGGGAGTTAAATCCTCCTCCCCACTGGATAGAACCCTAGCACTCCGGGGCCTTCAGTGGACTGAGTTGTTCTTGAAAGGAGAAAGACATAGAGTTGGTGTTATAGTTTGTGGGTTTGATCAGTGCCTGCCACAAATCCCCTTTGGAGGTCTCTGCCCGCCACCCCCTTTGGAGGTCTCTGCCCAGGCTGGAGATCAGTGCCTGGGCAGAGACCTCCAAAGGGGGTGGTGCTAGGCAGACCCAAGGAGCGGGAAGCGCGAGACAGTGTGGAGGCAACCCCGAGGGGCAGAGCTGCATAGCGAGGGAGGTACTGATGCAATGACGTAGGCTAACCCAGGGAGCGGGGAAGCCCGAGTCAGGTCTCCAGGTGATGATATAGACAAGCCCAAGGAGCGGGAAGTACTGGCAGGCACCAGTGGTTGAACAAGGGTACTGTCCTGAGGAGCGGGGAAACACAACAGTCTGAGGTGTCGAACATAGGCACTGCCCCGAGGAGCGGGGAAGCATTGACAGTCCTAAGTGTAGAACGTAGGCACTACCCCAAGGAATGGGGAAGCACTGACAGTCTCTGGTATAGAATGTAGGCACTGCCCCGAGGAGCGGGGAAGCATGGAGATAGAACTCCTAATTGGGGAAGGCATTCCTAGAGGCAGTTCTGAGGAGCGAGGAGCCAGCAGTATAGGACTTCTGGAAGGCACAGGGCCAGCCTGAGGAGTGGGGGAAGCCAGGAGACCAGGTCTCCATAGAGAGTGTGCATGCAGGCCCCCGAGGAGCGGGTACCAGCCAGGGTCCAGAGTCCAAGTAGGGTCCGGTAATGTCACCACATGTCCAACGGAGGCAGGAGCTAGTAAAGTAGCGATGGAACTCATTGCCAAGTTGGCTAGCTGAGGGTGAAGGCGGAGCTTAAGAACTCTGATCCAATGACCTCATCAATCAGGGATGCCCTTGAGGTTCCCACCATAGCAGCTTTAAAAGAAGGCCCGGTGGCGGATGCGCGCACCTAGGAAGGCCCAGAGTCGGCATGGGTGGCGGCGGCATCCCGACTGCCATGAAGAACCATGGGGTACGTGGTGGCAGAGACTAGCCCCTGCCACAAGCAAGCCCGGAGAGGGAAGCAGGACGTTGCAGGACGTGAGTAGACGCAGTCGCAGCTGTCTGCGACCGAAGGTCATAACAGTTGGAAGAAAAGTGGCCCTACAGACAACAGTGTACCTCTGCATATTAGGGTTTGCAACCGAAGAGTGACACTGGAGAGCAGGGGGGCATAAAAGGATGCACAAGTCAATGTGTTTGCATGAATTTGTGAGAACTATGACTGCTGAGTGCTTAGGAGGTCAAGTGCTGAGATAAGGACGAGCAGGAGGGAAGATGTCATGATAGCCAGCAAGAGCAGAAGAGTACGGTTTATGCTGGCGAGGGAGGTGATAGCAGATGGGGCAATTCAGCAGCAGTGTAGCCAGCTCAGGGATAGAGGAGGGAAGGCAGAGTCCAGTGTTAAGATCCAGTAGGCTCAGGGAGGAGGGGAGAGGGGACAAGACCATGGAAGGTACCAGGCAGTTGCCCCCAGCACCAATCTACAATGCAAGCATAACAAACGGAGGCTGAAGAGGCAGGTCTGAGTGCCAGTTGCAC
Organism: Rhinatrema bivittatum; assembly: GCF_901001135.1. NCBI lineage: Eukaryota > Metazoa > Chordata > Amphibia > Gymnophiona > Rhinatrematidae > Rhinatrema > Rhinatrema bivittatum. The sequence goes on from NC_042616.1 coordinate 713,948,913, forward strand.
TAAGGCAAGGGAACATTAATGGTTTCTCAAGAACAGCCAAGAGAAAAATAACAAGACCCTGGACCACATTATAGACAATTACAGCATCTTATTTGGAAAAGATTTGGCATGGAAGTTCTTGACTGTGAAGCAGTGTGTCAAGAAAACTCACTTAGCACAAGCCAGCAGTTTAGGAATATCATCCAGGACCATCAAGCTAATTCAACATCGACATCAGGACTACAGTTGCCTCATCTGAAAGAAGGCTGCTTTTGATCTTGTTAATCCATAGTTACTTGGATTCTGTGCATCAGTTTGTTTTGGTTCTCCTCCAGTCTCTCCCATCACACCTTTAATATGTCTCTTGGTTTATTCTCCTCCACTGCTATCCCATTATCAGTCAGTGTACCCCACAGTTCTGTTCTGGGCCCTCTTCTCTCTTTACACTTTTTTCCTTGGTGATCTGATCTCCTTCCATGGCTTTCTTTTATATTTTATTGCATTTAAATATAATCAAATACACAGATATTTGACAAAAAAAACACAGAAGTAGGCATTCAAACAACATAATTAGCATTTGTAAACACTCTTTAAAGAAAATAAAGAAAAAAATTGTAAATTTATTTCAAGAAAGACCATAATATAAAGTATAATCCAAACCCCCCCCCCTAATATAAGCCTCTTAGATACTCAAAGAAAGGATAAAAAGAAAACTGTAAAATGTAGATAGCCTCATCAAATTTAATGCAGCTAACCATTCTTGCTCAGGATTAGTTTGCTACTAATTTCTTACAATCCAAAGAGTATCTCAGTCGGAAAGGTTCAAAGAACACATATCTATCAGCAGCATTTACAAGGAAACTGAATGGTGTAAGAAACCCCCAGTGTAAAGACTTCAGGATCCAGTGGGAGCACTGCGAGGAGAGGATCACCTTGCTGGTGGCTGGAAAGAATCAGTAAGTAAGTACTGCATGGAGAAATTTTTTAAATTATATTATTTAGTAGGTTTGTGTGTTTTGTTTTAAATAGGTAGTCAGAAGGTCAGGCAACAAATAGAAGTTTGTGTGTTTTATTTTAAATAGGTCGTCAGAAAGTCAGGCAACAAACAGAAGTTTGTGTTTTGTTTGCCTTTTGGCCATCCAGCCTTCTTGCTTCTAGCCTTGCCTTGTGGCCTAAGGGCCTTCCTGCTCCTTGCCTTGCTGCCTAAGGGTCTTCTTACTCTTGCCTTGTGCTGTGGCCTATCTAGTCCTTACCCTGACCTCTGGCCTATCTAGGCCTCTTCTTGCCTTATTCTCAGCCTTACCTTGTCTAGCCCCTACGGACTTCCTGTATCACTGCATTTGAGCCTGTATGTTCCATGTTCTGTCTTGTCCTTGTCTCGTCCTTTCCTGCCTGTCTTAGTCTGTACCCGTCTAAACCTGAATTCCAGTCTTACCTGCACACTGTTCCTGTCTAAGCCTCAGTTCCAGTCTTACTGACACGTTGTTCCTGTCTAAGCCTCAGATCCAGTCTTACCTGCACACTGTTCCTGTCTAAGCTTCAGTTCCAGTCTTACCCACATGCTGTTCCTGTCCAACCTTCCTCCAGTCTTACCAGCCTGTCCAAGCCTTGCTCCAGCCTTACCAGCCTGTACAAGCTTTGCTTCAGCCTTGTCATGCCATCTTTCCATCCTGTGCCACTCTGAGGGTGGTGTTCCCTACATTCCACCTGAACTGGAGCCATAACATTTACATTGTCTTTCCGGCAAGTCAATCTTTCTGCCATATATCATAAGAGAATTCACAAGACTGTTGATCTGGCTCTCTGCCCGTTCTATTTGAATATCCACTCCTCTTTACCACCTCTGCCTCTTGCGAGAGGTAGGAGTCGGGGCTGTGACTGGGGGCGGGTGTCAGCGCGAAGCCAGTGTAGGCCAAAGTACATGCAATATTTCAACTCCCGTCCTCACCAGTTAAAGAGCTTGCACTCCAGTGCGACCCATGCCATGTTTCAAGTCCCGCCTTTTTACCAAAGTGCCTGCTTTCTTGTGCCACAAATGCAATTTGAAGTATGCCATGTCCACCAGAAGCAGTTCCTGGCCCTGGACAAAAGCAGTATGGCAGTCTCGGTAAGCATGCTGCCGAGGGAGAGAGGAAAATCCTAGAGCCACCACCAGTAAGGATGAAGGCTGTTGCAGTGTGGGGAAATGAGGAGGAAAGGGAGATTCTCGGCAGGGTGGGGGGGGGGCGAGAGGGACATGCTAGGCAGGGGATGAGGGTACAGATGGGGATGCTGCTGAGTAGGTGGGTCGGAGAATCTGCTTAATATTGTTTTAAGGTCCTGGCTTCTGTCCACCAGAATTAACTCCAATATTTACCCGGAAAAATTAGTCATTTTTTTTCAACTGATTTTCTCAAGATCAATAATCAAAAGCTTTATAGATGGATACCTGAAAAGGTATCCATCTATATGGCTACCTGGTACATAAGTTGAGGAATTCTGGGGGGGGGGGGGGGGAGTGCAGCCAAATATATCCTGCTAGTTAGCCGGATATTATTTATTTATTTATTTATTTTATTTATACATCTTTATATACCGACTTTCAAATACATTTCAAGCCGGTTTACAATTATAGAAATTGCAGTAACAAATTCAAACTAGTAATAATTGTTATAAAAAACTTATCTAAGTTTACATTCTTTCAGTAATAAAATAAAATTATATTTGAAATTGACACAATAAAACACTATTACAGGCTAATAAGTATAAAATAATTCTAAAATGGATAAATGAGGCTATAAACCTCTGTTACCTACAAAGAAGTTACCCAAACCTCCCAGATCCCTATTCCTCCCATCAATTTAATGGTAAAAACCTCGCTTCCTCACATAACCTGAATAGGTCAATTAATATGACTAAAAGCCTGCTGAAATAGTCAGGTCTTAATCTGCTTCTTAAAGTTAAGAAAATTGTCCTCTAGGCGAATATCGACTGGAAGAGTGTTCCATAACTTAGGACCTGCCAGGGAGAGAGACCTCTCTCTGACTGATCCCAAGCGCACCAGTTTGGGAGATGGAATTGTTAATAATGCTTGCCCCAATGATCTCAAATTCCGAGATGGTATTTGTAGATGTAAGGAGGCATTCAGCCAATCAGAATTGGACCTGTAGATGGCTTTATGTATAAGTGTAAAACACTTATACTGGATACGATACTGTACCGGAAGCCAATGTAGCTTCATCAACACGGGTGAGATATGATCGCATCTATTTGAATTAGCTAAAAGACGGGCCGCAGCATTCTGCAATAATTGCAATGGGCGAATGGTAGATAATGGAACGCCAAGGAACAACGCATTGCAATAATCTATTTTCGGTAAAATCAAAGCCTGTAGTACAATTCTAAAGTCATTAGTATGCAACAGAGGCTTCAATTTTCTTAAAACTCTCAATTTATAAAAGCCATCTTTTATAATAGCTTTTATAGCTGATTTCATATTTAATTCAGAGTCCAGAATGAGACCCAAATCCCTAACATCGTAGAGAATCTTATAAGTCGATGAAAAAGTGGAAATGTCTACTTTTATTTTTTCAGTAACCTTGTTAGAAATAAACAGAATTTCTGTTTTGGAATTATTTAAAACTAAGGACATATGGGTCAATAGTTGGTTTATTGACTTAAGGTAGATATCCCATAATTTTAACGTATCTGCTAAAGAATCTTTTACGGGAATCAAAATCTGGATATCATCAGCAAACAAGTAATAAACAAGACCCAATCCTGCTAAGAATCTACATAAGGGAGCCATGTAGACATTAAACAGGGTAGGAGAAAGTGAGGAACCCTGAGGGACTCCCGTTTGAAGATCCACTGCTTCAGATTTTGTTGTTCCTAGCTAAACTACATATGATCTATTGGTGAGAAAGGATTTAAACCAAGCCAAAGTTTTATCGGCAAGACCTATCTCCTGAAGTCTTAGCACAAGTGCCTCATGGCTAACGGTGTCAAACGCCGCTGATATATCCAACAGAATTAACAAGTAAGAGGTATTTTGATCAAAACCTCTTTGAATGGTATCACTTAATGAAATCAACAGAGTCTCAGTACTATGAGCTTTCCTAAAGCCATATTGTGCTGGAAACAGTATTTGATGTTCTTCCAAATACTCCATTAACTGTCGATTCACTACTTTCTCAAGAAGTTTAGCCAAGAAAGGGAGTATTGAAATTGGTCGATAATTGGCTAAAATTTCAGGATCTAAATGAGCTTTTTTCAAAATAGGTTTCACAACTGCGTTTTTCAGACTATCAGGAAATATGCCTTCTTCCAGAGATAAGTTAACTATATCTGCCAGAGGTTTAGCAATAATATCTTGCACTAACTTAAGGTATTTAATAGGCATCTTATCTAAAGGATGTTAAGCTGGTTTCATTTTTTTGATTAAATTAACAATTTCTAATGAAGAAACTGATTTAAATGTTAACCAGCTAGCAGATGGGTTAATTGGCAAAGTAATCTTAAGTGGGTCATGGGTATTTACCTCTTTTAATACAGCTAAAATTTTTTCTTTAAAAAAAAGAACAAACTCATTACTCTTATCTTTTAGGTTATTAGACCCAAAAGAGGACTTGCATTTTAGCTGAGTAAGCTCAGATACATAAGAGAAAAGCATCCTCGGATTAAATTGGAATTTGTGAATTTTCTCTGAATAAAAATTACGTTTAGCGGTATTAATAGCTTCTCTATAATCATGTAAAGCTGATATATAATTACCTAACGAGGTATCGTTTCGGTGTTTCCGCCAAATCCGTTCTAGTTTTCTTAACCCTTTCTTACATTCTTTTAATTGGGAAGAAAACCAAGGGGCTTTGTTTTTACCATATGAAGAAATCCATTTTTTGCTAGAAGGACATAGTGTATTGGATAATTCCAACATAGCATCCTCCCAAGATGTCACTGCACTACGAGTGTTCGATCTATCGAGGGATTGAACTGCTTGTGGAAAACTAGCAATAAGTTCATCACTAGAGCAAGCTTTGTTTATCTCGATTTCAATTTTATCCTTTACTAGTATTTTAGTCTGTGGTGATTTTAAATAAAGGGTTGTAGTAATCAAATAATGGTCAGACCATGGTACAGGTAGACTCTTAGGAAGAGAATTGATTTCCCAAGCATCATTTACAAATACCAAGTCCAACGTATGACCTACTCTCTGTGTAGGGGAATTTACCAATTGAACAAAGCCTAATGCATCCAAAGTATTCAAAAACATTTCACAGCTAGCTGATAATGGAAGCACATCCACATGTAGATTAAAATCCCCCATAATTATAGTAGGTATACTGGGATCTATTGTGGATGAGAGAAGTTCGATAAGAGGAGAGCAATTGTGCTCCAAAAGCCCCGGAGGTGTATAAACAAGAAAAATGTGTAGCAAGCTTGATTTAAATGAGGCTACCTCATATTGTGCTACAATATTCGTTTTTTGTTGAATCAAATGCAATTTCTTATGGGATAACAGTAATAACCCTCCTCCTTTTTTCTCTAGCCTAGGGCAAGAAAAGGCATCGTATTGATCCAAAGGTAACTGATTAATTAACACTGTATCCGTGGACCTCAGCCACGTCTCAGTGATCCCATAAATATCTGGTCTAGCTTCCTTAAAATGGTCACATACAACAGGAATCTTTTTACTAATCGCTTGAATGTTAACTAAGGATAAAGACAGCATTGTCAGGGTAAAGAGGTTAGAATTCGGAATCACCTGAACTTGTGTAAGACACCGGTAAAACGGCTTATATCGTTTTAACAAAGAACGTTCTTCCATTCTATTATAGGTAATCAATGAAGATATAGCGTAACCCACCATTTTAATACAATACTTACAGTGAAGATATAAATGGAATGCTCTTAAGGACTCTCTTCCTCTAGAACTAACTCTGGGACTAACTAAGGGGCTAACAAAGGGGCAAGACCCTTTGTCTCGCTCCTTAGTCGGGCGACGCACCGGCGCGCGGCGCCACTGGCGACGCCGCGCGCTTTTTCAAGCAGAGTCGCCCCTCGATGACGTAGTATAGAGGGGGCGGGACCAGACAAGCTGGCCGGCGAGGAAGCGCGAGATAGCTTGGCACAGCAGAGATGGCAACAGCTTCCAGAGGCCAATCGAGACCTGCTCCAGCAGGTAATGCAGTTAAAAAGTCCAACAAAGTTCTCACTCCTCTGGCGTCGCCGCGCGCTTTTTCAAGCAGAGTCGCCCCTCGATGACGTAGTACAGAGGGGGCGGGACCAGACAAGCTGGCCGGCGAGGAAGCGCGAGATAGCTTGGCACAGCAGTACCCATCTGTACCCTCATCCCCTGCCTAGCATGTCCCTCTCGCCCCCCCCCCCCCAAGATATGTTTATCTGTTTAACCAGCCGAGCTGCACAGCAGCTAAAAATGGACCCTCTCTTGATTTTCTTCTTGTCATAATAAACCCTGATAAATTCCTGGGAAAAATAAAGAACAATAAAAACTGAAAATGAAGGGCCCTATTTATAGGACACATACTAGGAGCCTCTCCTTTCTGCTGCTGTTCTGGTTAGTGCATGATGTGAACCTCCAGGGCATTTCTTCTTCGAGGTGTTGGTGGCCATGGCTTAACCTTTGGGCTGGATTTTCAAAAGGTTACACGCACTGGGCCTATTTTCAAAAGCCCGGCGATGCGCATAAAGCCCCGGGACACGTGTAAGTCCCGGGGCTTGCGGGGGGTGGGGGGTGCGATCCGGGGGCAGGGCGGGGCGGGATCAGAGGCTCCCGGCACAGCAGCCATTTGCGCACGCCTGTTATAAAATCGGGCGCACATGTACGCCCACGCGCAGGTCTTAAAATCTACCCCTTTGTGTTCAAAGTAAGTAGAACAGCAGAATGAAAGCACACATCACTTAATAACAAGTTTCAAAAAACAGTTTAGCATTTATTTGAGGAACAAAACATCTATGCAAAACAAGAATGCCTACTCACACTAGCAGCTGCAGCACAGTTGCAGGGCAGATCAGAAATGAAACCTGATAGCAGCAAACAGGGGGAGAGAGAGATACAAGGTGTGTCTTATAACATCAGCTCAATCCCCATGTCCAGTCACAAGCAGCAAGTGTTAAATGGTGAAAGAGGGAAACATTTTAACATTTCTTATTTTATATTATATTAATAGTTCAATGCACACAAGCATACATAAGAATCTTCCCTCCCTTTTACACTTTTAGGAGCTGATGTTTCGAACAATAGGAACATAGAAATAGTAGATGCTGGCAGATAAAGACCATTTGGCTCTTCCAGCCTGCCAGGTTGCCTCTGCCTACACTGTTCTGAGTATATCTCCCAGCTGCTAGCCATACAAGCTTGAGTGCATTCACTGTTATAACTGTGGCTATCACCTTCATTTCCCATACACCCCTCCTCCCCCTCTCCCAGGCCCTCTCCCCAATACACACATACACACACACACACACACACACACAAATCCCTGCAAGATATGGCTCCTTCTCCCTAGCCAGAAACCATAACCAAGTCAGCCTACAAGCCATGCACGGAAACGTGCATCCCGCTCCCCATTATATCCAGCATGTATCAAAGCCTTGCTGCTGTTTCATGTTGTTTGACTTTAGCTCCTCTTGGTACCTTCATGTAGCCCTATCACTACTCTGTTCAAGCTGACTTTGCCTTCTTCCCTTTTTGATCAAAGGAAAAAAATTGTATATCACACACAAAAACAAATCAGTACATAAAATGATGAACCAAAAATTTATATAAAAAAATACAAATTTTTATTTATCACAAAAAAATCAATGTATACAAATTTATCCCATGAAACCACAAAAATGTATCCACTTCTTATAATCTAAAAGTCATCACATCCATTCAAACATGCACACTCATACAAACTAAATATACTAAAAACAATGTACAAAGGGGCTGCCTCCCAACATGTTTCGCTTGAGAAAAGCATCTCCAGGGGAAAGTCCACAGAGTATCATGAAATCTCAAGAGTGGATATCGTTCTATAATTCAAAAATTGATTGCAGAATACATCCTCACTTGCACAGAGTAACAGTTGATGACATTGAAAGAGGTGATGATTTCCCAATATTTTCATCTAAATCAAACATATCATATCGTCCCAGGTGTTCTCCTCGTTGTATACAAATTTATAATCCACCTCTATACACATTCAAGTCAAATCAACGGGCCATCTCCGGTGTATTTCAAGTACATCCAATATATATAAATCCTCAGAAAACCATCAGAGATCCAACATATAAACATTCACCATCAGAAGACCGCCATCTTAGTTGAAAGATTAGACCTTTTTGGCCTTCTGTTGTTTCCGTAACTAGTTCAACACCTTGGTCCCCTACCATTTCTTTACCTAGTGCTCCCCCACCTGCTCTTACCTCTGTTTTCTGTGTCTGCCCCAGGCATACTTAAATTCTGTCATGGGTTGGTTACAGTTAAACCATCTGAGAGTCCAACAATTTTACTAAAAATGTTAACACACGAACTTAATTAAAGGCCTCAAAACCGTGGAACCTCGACTAGATTTCATGCCAAAGGAAACCACAACAGGATCATCATTTGCCATTCCTACAAGAAATAATGTTTTCAATTATTGCCAAAAATGCTCAATAAATATTTGTTTTCAAAAACTTGTGCAAGTGATGCCATATGTCAGAGAATGTTGTGCACCCTCTTCTAATAAGCTATTCCAGGCATCCACCACCGACTCAGTAAAGAACAATTTCCTCATGTTTCAGCACTCTCCCCTCCCTCCGACATCATGTCATGACCCCTTGTCAATTATAGCATTTCTGGCAGTATCTGTCTTTAAGTCACCGTGGCATGCGCTGCAGTTTTTGTTAAGATGCGAGCCCCAATTTTGTCCTTGTTAGCTAGAGTATGTCAAACATGATGTCATTTAGGTGGAATGAGATAAAAGTGATATATCAGGATTTGTGACTGGTCGAAAAGAAAGGCTAAAAAATCACAACAGTATGTCTTGTCAAGAAGTACAGGTATTGCTGCCTGGAAAAGGCTTAGCATGATGTTTTCCCATCATAATTGCTAGCCAGAAAGGCAGAGGAACTAGGAGTTTTACTATATATGTTATCCTCTAATATAATGAATCTTCCCCTGGGGTCCAAAAAAGATCTGGTAATAAGCAGTGATAGGGTCTTGTGAATTAAAATACATATATACAGTGGATAAAATTGGTGGGGAGGCCATACTCATTACTGTTTCACCTTCTTTTGCTTAATTTTATTGACATTTGGCGGCAGCACTCCTCTTGCCACAGACTGTTTCAGTCTAAATACGATTGTATTGGGGGCAGGGGTGGAAGGGGGGGGGGACGACGACAGTGAAAGCAGTCATTTATTCCGTAACTCGTTTGGAGTCAGCTAGGGGAAGAGAACGAGCAGAGGGAATGGAGGGACGTTTCCTGGTACACCCCTGCCAGGAGAGGGAGGAACTGAGACCAGGATCATGATGTGTGCCTGTGTTTGGAATGCGTCTGCCTGCATGAGTAAGGCTGTGTGCCTGTGTGGACAAGGAACATTGTGCATGCACGTGGACAGGCACCCTGTGTGCCTGAGGATGTGTGTGGCCAGGAACGAGGCTTCGCATGTATGACTCAGCTCTGTGTGTCAGTCTCTATGTCTGTGAATAAATATGCATTTCGTATGACAGTCTGTAAGCTGTGCTCACATGCCTCTATTTAGAATTCTATTTTCTATGGATTCTGACCTTTTTGACATGAATTTTGCTCTTCTTTAATTTTCTACTTCAGAATTATTTTGCTGGAGGACTTCCTGAGCGTGGGTGATGATCTATGGATGCTGTGGTGCTTGAAGAGCCTAAGATCAGAGCATGCAGAAGAATCTGTGCATTCTGCCGATCTTGCTTCATAGAGGAAATATGTAATACTTGCTTCAGCATCCTGCTTTTGTGATAAAGTTCATACACTGAATTTGGTTTTTGTGTCTTAGTTTATGCCTTTGCTTGCTAGTTCTGCTGTCCTACACTCCTCACGTCCAAGACGAGATCAGAAATTATTTATTTATTTTAATCATTCTATATATTACTTTGGAAATACAAGTAAAATTGTCATGCAGCTAAAATGATCTGAATCTATGAAGCTTCCCATACGGGAGAGAACACCAAGTACAAAGAAAAACCATGAAGTCCAGAAAAGGACTTGTGCATCGAGATGCAATATATCATAAGCTGGGGCCTAATTGGTCACAGTTGTCTAGTTAGGCTTTAGAAATGATAAATAACTGTAATGGTAGTAGTTATGAAGAAACACTTCCACTCCCTCCTTCAGAATCACCTCCCCCTTTTTTTTCCCCCTTGGTGATCCTGGTCTCTCCCTTCCTCTCGATACTGCATGCCCAGATAGGGCAAGGATCCTTTGCCAGCCCAAGGACAGAGTGAAGTTTTTCCAATGTTTCTCTGTATCAGAAATTCACTCTACCCTGCAGCAAAGTTTCCGACTTCATAACAGAGACAAAGAAATCTTCACCATAACACTTGGGCTGAGAAAACATTGCAGCACCATTGCACATGTTTTAAGGAAATGTTAGTTTCCTTACCAGAAGGACTGAATCATAATTCTGGGGAGGTACAGAGAGATTAATTCAAGCAGAGGTTTGGATTTTGCTCCCTCATGTGGGAGAAGCAGATGGTGGGCTGACAACTTTTGCAAACCCCTGCCACCATCTTAGGCTATAGATTTTAGGTTGGATTTTAGTTGTGGATTCTTAGTTGAATTTTTTGAGTTGCCTTTTAAAAGCAGCATACTCTATGCGGTGCCTATATGATTATTTTCTGAGACAGGACTCTGGGGTCTATCCGCATGGAGACTGGGGAAAAGAAAGGAGACAGAGTGCCTCATCCCTGTCTTGTGTTGCCCGTGTTTTGATCACTGTTTTAGTTGCCTGAGGGGGAAGTTTTTCCACCCTTCCTGCTTCTGGTTTTGGTTACACTTTTCTGTTATTGAGCCCCATAGGATCCAGAGGCTCAGTTGAAGTGGACTGGAGGATCATTGGCTTTCCTTTTGAAAGAAGTGGGAAAGAAGAGGAGGTGTCATCCAGGAGGAATTGGCTCCTATCCATTCCCAGGGGGAAGACATTGAGGTGTGCTGTAAGAATTCTATGTAAGCTCAGGAAGAAGCACTAGGGAAGAGTGGTGTGATAAGGTGCCCCTCCAGTGTCGCATCGGAAGAACTGATGACATATGAGGTGAGTACTTGTGCTTTGATAGTAGTCAGAGACATTTTGGAGAGTGAAAACCCTGGCGCCCCATTGGTGCTATAGAGCGAGAAGTGAGGAACTGGAATGTGAGAAACAAAGAAGACTATGGGGAAAGTATGAGAACTGTGATTTTGAGAAGTAAATGGGGATAAATTCCTTCCCATTCCCATGGGAAGATCTGGGAACCGAGGTAAAGAAAGGCATTCAAAGTAAGGAGAAGTAAAGAGTCAAATTATTCAAGGAATTGGCTGAAGTATCTGGAGAACTGGTTGCTGGAGACGTATAGTCACATGTTTATGCAATTCAGCTTATGATAATCAGTTGAACTATTTTCACTTTTGAGCTTGTAAAGAAATCATCAATCACTTTTGCAACCTATCAGTAAAATTGAGTTGGAACTCACACAGTTTCCAGCCTGGTTATTGCTGTTTCTAAGTGAAGAGATCCTCAGTGCTATTTATATGGTGTGTGAAAAAGACTGGGGTATGACTAACACAAAACTGGATTCTCAGATGATTTGGTGAATTAGTGAGAACTGGTGCAAATAGGGTCCATCTTTTGAGATGTAGGCCTCGTTCAAATTAGGGTTTTCCTGTTCAGGGGTTACACATAATAACATAGGAACATAGCAATGATGGCAGAAAAAGACCAAATGGTCCATCCAGTCTGACCAGCAAGCTACTTATGGAGGTAACTGCCATGCTGTGCAGGTTACCCCATGTTTCTCTTAAGGATAGCAACTGCTGTTCTGTGCAGTTATTCAATGAGCCTTCTTGAAAATTCAGACAGTGCTGATGTGTTTTGCTTATGGACTTCGACTTAGAAGCAGTCCTGTACTTTTTCACTTATGTCTGTGTATCAGTACCCCAGACCATAAAAGTCAGGGGCCTGTGTTGGTGGTCATGTGAATCCAATTCCTCTTACCCCCCCCCCCCCCCCCACCCCCTCCAACCACCATCAAAGTGGGGAATGATGTTGTAGTTGAGTCAAAAGCATCAAGGCTTATTGGTTAAGGGTAGTAATCCCTTGCCTTCTGTTAAGAGTAGTAATTTCTGCTTTGTGCAAGTTACCTCTGTTTATCAGCTCCCCAGATCAGGCTGCCTCTCCCTCACCTTCAGAGATACATTATATGTGTGTATGTGTGAGTGTGTGCCTGTGAGAGCCTATTTGTGACACATAGGCTCTCAAAGGCACACAAACCTATACAAACACACAAACTCTCACACAGACACATTCACAGGCATACAGGTTCTCACACAGACACACACAGAAGCTCTTACACAGACACACACACACACATAGGCTCTTATACAGTCACACACACACACACACAGGCTCTCACACAGACACACACACTCTCATGCACATAGGATTTCACATAGACACACACACAGGCTCTCTCTCATTCACAGATACATACAAGCTTACATACACACATTGTCTCCTGTTATAATCGGGTCTTGGGATGAGCTCCACCACGGTCCTGCGAGCCTCCTGTGCTGTCTTTGAGGCAGGATAAGCTCCACCATGGTAGCACGGGCCTCCTGCTATCTTCAGGCCATACGACCCACCAATCTTTCGGTTTGGGGAGGGGAGAGAGCGGAAGCTGTGGACGTGCATGAACGCACTTGTGCCCATACCCGAAAGTCGTGCCTCTTCTTCCATTGCTGGCGCTCTCCTTCTTTGGCCGCTGGCTGGTTAGGTTCCACTGGCGGCCTGCGGTCTCTTCTGCTGCTGCCGGCCCATTGCCTTGATGGGTGTGCCATTCTGTGCAAATGGGTCGTACCAGGCCTGGGCCCCTATTTTTACTGACTGTTTTCACTTTTTTGCATCTACCAGATGCAAAGTTTTTTTTTTGCTCAATATTGTACTGTTTTTTTTTGCTTTAGGTGGATTTAAAGGTGGGTGGTTTGCCTGTATTTGCTAGTTTTATCCAGCCCCCACTTAAAGAAATGGAAGTGGTGCTAAGTGATTGGAGAAGAGCAGTGGTGGTCCCGCTTCATAAGAGTGGGAGCAGAGAGGATGGCTGGAAACTACAGGCTGGTTAGCCTCACCTTGGTGGTGGGAAAAATAATGGAGTCGCTGCTGAAAAGAAGAATGGTGAACTATCTACAGTCAGAAGAATTGCTGGACCAGAGGCAGCATGGATTCACCAGGGGAAGGTCCTGTCAGACAAATCTGATTGACTTTTTTGATTGGGTGACTAGGGAAATGGATCGAGAAAGAGCACTCAATGTCATCTACTTGGATTTCAGCAAAGCTTTTGATATGGTACCGCACAGGAGGATTGTGAATAAAATGAGAAGCTTAGGAGTGAGTGCCGAGGCGGTGGCCTGGATTACAAACTGGTTGACGTACAGAAGACAATGTGTGATGGTAAATGGAGCTTACTCTGAAGAGAGAGCAGTGTTAAGCGGAGTGCCGGAAGGATCGGTGTTGGGACCGGTCCTGTTCAATATCTTTAGGAGCAACATTGTGGATGGGATAGAAGGTAAGGTTTGTCTTTTTGTGGATGACACTAAGATCTGCAACAGAGTGGACATGCTGGAAGGAATGGAGAGAATGAGACGGGATTTAAGGAAGCTGGAAGAGTGGTCGAAGATATGGCAGCTGAGATTCAATGCTAAGAAGTGCAGAGTCATGCATATGGGGTGTGGAAATCCAAAAGAACTGTATTCGATGGGGGCTGAAGAGCTGATGTGCACAGAGCAGGAGAGAGACCTTGGGATGATAGTGTCTAACGATCAGAAGTCAGTGAATCAATGTGACAAGGCGATAGCTAAAGCCAGAAGAATTCTGGGTTGCACAGAGAGAGGAATATCGAGTAAGAAAAGGGAAGTGATTATCCCCTGGTGCTGGCTTAAGTTAGAGGAAGTCTGAAAGGGAAACAAAGGCTGCTTAAAGATCCCAGCAATGAAAGATCATGCAATTATTGCATTCTAAAGACTGTCTTTTGAGCTACATATTTGTTTCAAATGTTACACTGAATTAGCCACCAGAAATATAAAATAAGGCAGCAATCATCTCCCTGTTTTGTTAGGTTATGGTTGATTAACCATGTCTTCTGATGTGCAATAACTCAAGGTAATCCAACACCATGGGCAGAAATTATCTCCTTCTGGAACTGGAGTCAATCAGCAGTTTGTCCTGCAAAACAAGAAAAAAGTGATGAGGTTTTCACAAATATCATGATATCACTTCAGCATCTAGCTATGTATAGTATAACGCTTCAGTTCATGCTTACTGATGCAGGTACTTGCAAAACGAATAGTAAGGAGGAAAACAACCTCTATTCATTAAGCAGAAAAATGAGGAAAGAAAACCGGGACCCCAGATATGACTAACAGAAGGGGTGCAAGTTAAAGTGGTAGCATATAAGGGCCTGCCTCTTAGAGATGTGTACATTAATTTTCTGTGTGTTCATGTTGTTTTTTATTTTTTGGATTGTTTTTAGTTTTCAGGGTTTTATTTTATTTGTTTTCTTGTGGGTTTTTTTCTTCTGGAAAAGTACACACTATTTGTAAATAGGGCATGCTCTTTGCAAACAGTGTGCCCTATTTGCTAATAGGGTGCACTATTAGCAATCGCTGTGCCCTATATGCAAACAGGATGCTCTGTTTCCTAAAAACAAAAAATTATTGAAATTTTTGTTTTAAAATTTTCAATTCATTTTGAAATGAAACAAAAATAGACTCATTTGTCATATGTTACACTTTTGTTTCAGATAAATGCACATCCCTACTGCCTCTTCTTAAAACCACATGCCAGAAACCTCAGCCTTCAGAGATGACTGTCTATGATCATGTGATACAGAGGGGAGATATAGAGTCAAAAGGCAAGGAGAAGCAAAAGAGCTATTGACCACTGCCTAGTTTGTCTTTGCTCTATCTATGACCGCACTTCATGACCCTAGAAATCTTGCCTCCTGGGAGACTGAACTAGCACCTCATAAGTATGACAACTTAGGTTTAATGTTCTGTGCTTATCGCTATCTTCAAATTGCTCAACCATGATGGGGCTGATGGAAAAAACGTATCAACTTCATATAACATCTTAAACAACTGCAGACATAAAAGTAATAATATATTAAATTAATAAAAAATATTGAGTTTTATAGCTGCTTATAGAGTCTACTTTATAAATGAGAATGTATTCTCATCATATTCCACAAAGCACATCACTTTACCTTCAGAGCTGGAAACTGCACAAACACCTGAACAAACCGCCAAGATATAGGTGTCCATAGAAGCGCATGTAAATAACACACAACAAAAGTCATGTAACTACTCCCAACGAATCAAAAAGAAGATATATCCTGGCCAAACTACATCACAGATTCAGCTTTGAATAACTGAACAGAGAAGTTGTATTCACACTCAGAAGCATAAGGGCAGATTTTAAATGCCCGGTGTGCGTAAATTCCGGTCTTTAAGCGCATGGCCGCCCTTACGTGCGCCGGGCGAATCTTCCAAGAAGCCCTGCCACGCACATAAAGGCTGGAACGCGCTCAAGTGCCGGGCCTCTTGGAAGGAGCGCGCTGGAGGGCCTGTTTTGGGTGGGGAGGAGCGGGGGCGGGCTGGGGCAGCGCCATTGTTCGCCGGCGCGCGCAACTTACTTCAGCTCGGAGCTGAAGTAAGTTGCACCAAAAAGGTAAAAAGAAAAAATGTTTAATTTAGGGGTTGGGGAGGAGAGGGGAAGGGAGGGTAGGTAGGGGGTAGGGAAGTTCCCTCCCAGTTCCTTCCTTAATTGGAGCGGACTGGGAGGGAACTGGGGAAACCTGCGATGCGTCGCCATGCAAAATTGCACAATTTTAGCCCCTCCTTGCACACGCAGATTATAAAATCTGGCGCACATGTGCACGCAGCCTGCCGATTTTATAACATGCACGTGCCGGTGCCCGCATGTTATAAAATCGGCGGGTCCATGTGCGTGCGCCGGGAAACGCGCGCACATGGACGTGTGTGCGCAGCTTGCAAAATCTACCCGTTAATGTCTTTCTTGTTGACCATTGGTTACTACTCAAGCATTTGCTGGATTCCATAACCTTTTTTTATTATTGAACAGATAATACTGAAGTTGGGGGAGAAGCAGATTATGGCTTGTTCTTTATTTCACAGAAACAAATGTGGGCAAAGCAGACACCAAAGTAGTACAATGGTAAAAGTCAAGGAGGTGTGAGGAATATACTTTAGTTGTCCAATTTGATATCCATAGAGAGCAATTTAATTAGGGATAAATAAGCTCCAGAATGGTATAAACAGGATGCTGGAATCGTGTTTCGCACAAGCTGCAATGGGAGGGACAATCATCTACAAAAACAAATACAAAGTTTTTTAAAGAAATGACAGAACAATAGTAGGCATCCAGCAAGCAAATAGCATTTCAACAAATAACATGGGCAACCAGTACTTCAGCCTCTCCCTGCATCCGCCCTTTTCCAATAATTTCTCAGACACAATGAGAACACAAACACTTGCTTGGAATCAAATAAGCCGCAGCTGGCCTGAGCCAGCAACAACATTAATAACCAGACCTCGGTGATCATCCGCCATGCCCCAGCAAGATGAACACCCCCAGGCCAACTGGCCTGTAGGCCACTGGCAGCTCCCAAGCCACCTGAAAACAAAGCCCCCACCATAGCCCAGCAAGAGTTCGTCCATGGATCAAGTGCACCCAGTTGCTCCAGCCCTAGGATATGCAGACCTAACTCCAGCATACCACTGAAACTTAAATCTGGCTCGGGCAACCCACCTCAGGCACAGAAGGAAGAAATCCATTCTGTGCCCCCAAAGATGTGGTCCTGGCTCCTAGAGCAACAGACCCTCCAGGGCCTTCTGAAAGGAAATGATTAGCAAATTTTGTCTCACAAAGGAAAAAGGCACCCCATCATCCTGGAAAAGACCACTACATGAATGCCAGGACCACTCATGCCTGATATGTTGTACACCCAGCAAGCACAATCAAGAACCAATCTGTTGATGGGCATTAGCTCTGCTCCGCCTCCAAATGACACATTCCCTTTCAGCAGGCCTGAGGATAATATCAGACCACAAATTACCTCTTTAGACTATCAAACAGAAATTGTTATTAAGTCCTTCTGAACAATGCTAATGAATCAACGACTAGGTAATTTGCCCCAGTCATTCCCACCCAAATGCACAATCAACGCAACCGGCAGGACCATCTACCAAAGCCAGTGCTGCATGCAAGGAAATGAAGGAATTAATTCATCTCATAACATGAGAATGTTAGGAATTATAAAGAAGGGAGTGACAAATAAAACGATGAATGTCATAATGTCGCTGTATCGCTCCATGGTGAGACCACATCTTGAATACTGTGTGGAATTCTGGTCGCCGCATTTCAACAATATTGCTGCATTGGAGAAAGTACAGAGAAGGGTGACCAAATGATAAGTGACATGAAATGGCTGCCCTATGAGGTAAGGCTAAAGAAGTTAGGGCTGTTCAATTTGGAGAAGAGATGATTAAGGGGGGATATGATAGAAATCTACAAAATCATGAAAGGACTTGAAAAAGTTAATGTAAATCGGTTATTTACCCTCTCAGATAATAGAAGAAGTAGGGGCACTCTATGAAGTTAGCAAGTAGTTCATTTAAAACAAATCAAAGAAAATTCTTTTTCACGCAGCCAGCACACAACTATGCTGCCACTACAAATCCCCCACACCCGTCACATTCCTGTCAGCCAACGAGGCCCCCCTGCAGTGCAATGCCATCAGCCCTCAACCCCAACCACAGACTCAGATACCTTGCGTACCAGAAGACAGCGCTGAAGCAACATGCTCACCCTCAAACCCCCACCACCATTGGAACTCTCGCTCAATCGGAAAATGTCAAAATGCCTCTGTATCGCTCCATGGTGAGACCACACCTTGAATACTGTGTACAATTCTGGTCGCCGCATCTCAAAAAAGATATAATTGCGATGGAGAAGATACAGAGAAGGGCTACCACAATGATAAGGGGAATGGAACAGCTCCCCTATGAGGAAAGACTAAAGAGGTTAGGATTTTTCAGCTTGGAGAAGAGACGGCTAAGGGGGGATATGATAGAGGTGTTTAAAAACATGAGAGGTCTAGAAAGGGTAGATGTGAATCGGTTATTTACTCTTTCGGATAATAGAAAGACCAGGGGGCACTCCGGGCACTAGAGGGCACATTTAAAACTAATCAGAGAATGTTCTTCTTCACTCAACGCACAATTAAACTCTGGAATTTGTTGCCAGAGGGTGTGGTTAGTGCAGTTAGTATAGATGTGTTTAAAAAAGGATTGGATAAGTTCTTGGAGGAGAAGTCCATTACCTGCTATTAATTAAGTTGACTTAGAAAATAGCCACTGCTATTACTAGCAACTGTAACATGGAATATACTTAGGTTTTGGGTACTTGCCAGGTTCTTATGGCCTGGATTGGCCACTGTTGGAAACGGGATGCTGGGCTTGATGGACCCTTGGTCTGACCCAGTATGGCATGTTCTTATGTTCTTGCTGCAGACTCACAACTCAGAAAAGCCCAAACTGCTGAAACTAGCCTGGGAGCCTGCGCAGTCATTTCTATATTGCCGGAAATCTCTGTTTCCTGTCCAGCCAGCACCTGCACACCCACTACAAGTGCTGCTCCCACCATAACATCATCCCGTTCCTGCTCTCTCTTGCTCCCCAAGTCACCATCACTGACCATCACTGCAGAAGCAACTCGCTGCAGGAACAGATAAGCAAGTGACCCTCTTACCTCCTCCTGCCTCACCTAACCCCACACTCCTCCCCTTTTCCCTTGATCCTCAGCACCCACAGCCAATCAGTTTCCCAGCCTGCCCAGTTTGGATTTCAACTAAAACAACTACTTTAACCGTCCTTCTTGACTGACATATTCCCACACCTCCCCTTTGACCCCACCATGAACCATCCGAGGCTGAGAATGATCCCCACTGTCCCGCCTGCCCTTCCAGAAATACATATAACAAGAGATTTTACCGATACATTAACAAGAACTTATTCAAAACAACATTTCATAACTTGAATGGTCTTCTGTAGAAATTTGGAAACCCAGTCCCTTATCTCCTTTCCAAAAATACCTGACATCAGAATGAATTGATTCCCAGCTCTCTCTCTTGTCTCCAAAGCAACTGTCCTATTATTGACAGGCTGACTGAAATTAATTGCAAGACAAGTACTTCTGCTTTTCTTTGTGGTTTTATTGCAAAAAGCCAAGCTTGGATAGATAAAATTAAAACAGCTGCTCTGCTCATAATCACATGGACAGAACATTATATACTTTTTCCTTAACATTGCAAATATAATTAGCCAATGAAAATATTGTCTCTTTTTTACTCTTTTCCTTTTTCTCATACACTTCTATTTGTATCACACCATGGAACCAATCATGAATGAGATTTATACCTCATCCCAACACTGATAAATAATCATCTGACATAAGCTAATATACCAAAAAATAAAGAACCAAAGCACTTGTTTTGTCAATCAAATCGTATACAACCAAAAAAACAAGTATCCTGTAATGTGAACCGTATCTTCAATGTGCTGTCATCAAACAAAATTTCAAAAAATATATTGTATTTTACTTTGAATTTGTAACCGCATCAGCAAGCCAGACAACGGCAGTGAATACACTTGCCGTCCGGACTACTCGTCATTTGCGGCAAGGTGGTAAATCAGCTGTTTTTGTATCAGCTAGATGTAACTGCAAATGCCTTCTAAGTCCCGTTTAGAAATAATATGCATCATATGCCCCGAAATGTCAAACAATGACACCCGACAATGGCCGGTGTTTCGCGATGAAAATCGCTTCCTCAGGAGTAATTTATGTAAACATTGTCACGGCAGATGCTTTCCGAGACATTCGTGTCCATCGGAAAGCATCTGCCGTGACAATGTTTACATAAATTACTCCTGAGGAAGCGATTTTCATCGCGAAACACCGGCCGTTGTCGGGTGTCATTGTTTGACATTTCGGGGCATATGATGCATATTATTTCTAAACGGGACTTAGAAGGCATTTGCAGTTACATCTAGCTGATACAAAAACAGCTGATTTACCACCTTGCCGCAAATGACGAGTAGTCCGGACGGCAAGTGTATTCACTGCCGTTGTCTGGCTTGCTGATGCGGTTACAAATTCAAAGTAAAATACAATATATTTTTTGAAATTTTGTTTGATGACAGCACATTGAAGATACGGTTCACATTACAGGATACTTGTTTTTTTGGTTGTATACGATAAGCTAATATACACCATTTCTTTTTCCCTTCTATTTCTTGTCCTCCATTTTAGATCCAAGAACAAGTTGTCTTTCTGTCCTCCATTTTTGAGGGAGTACTATATGATGTTTCCCATTTCCTTTGTTGTAAACATGTTTATCAAAAGATGGAAAAGGAGATCTTCTTGCTAGTTTCACTATGATTTCATTCCAGGTGCATTCTAATAATAAAGCATAATTTCAGTCAGTTATTTCTTAATCTAAGCATATAACCCATTAGAAATACAGTAAACAAATTATTGCTTAGCTTTTCTTATTTTGTTCCAAAGTAGCACTTTCCTTAGCTGACCCTGTATGCAGAGGTCCAAGATATCCATACCCAGCTTGTCTTAACCTATCTAAAATGCCACACTTCTGGCACATAAAAAGACTAGCAATGCAGAAATAAGATTTAAAAACATAAAAAGTCATGCCAAAAAATTCATGGGGTGCACGTCAACCATAATGACGAAAGGCTGCATTACAGATGGTATGAACCGCACTGCCCTCGGGTTTCCCCACGAGCAGGCTCACTTACCGTGCTGTCTTTTCTTCGCCGACGCAGCAGGACGCCGCTGTCAACTTGCCCACGCGGCCCGGAGGCCGCCCTGCATTGTCCTGGCTTCCATGGCCAGAGCCGCGGCCTTCTACGGGGCTGGGACCGCCCCCTACGCTGACTTCTTCTTCGCGGCGCTAAGGCCGCAGCCCCGGGCTGGAGTAGCGGCTGGAGCCGCCCCCGGGGCCTCCTGCAGCGGCTGGAGCCGCTGCCGACGTCGGGCCTGCATCCCAGGCCAGCCCTGCCTCTTCTTACGTATCTACGTCGGTGCAGGCCGCTGTCCGCGGTCCTGCACAGCTCCTGCACTCTCCTTAGGCGCCAGCGCGCACCCTTCTTCAGGATTTAAAGGGCCAGACACAGGAAGTGTCTTGGCCCCACCTTGCTGACTGTTTCCTGCACCAGCCCTATAAAGGGCTGCTCCGTTTGTTGTTCCTGGCCTTGCATCATGGTGGAGTCTTCGCTCTGGAGGCTCCTGCCTGCCAGAGCCTGTGTAAGGTCTTCTTGTCTCGTGGAGCTCCTCAACGTGCTGTCTTCTCGTCACGCCATGTTATGTCTTCGTGCCTGAGGTCCTCGTCCAGATGTCTTGACCCTCTACGTCCTGGTGTTCCTGCCTTCTGTGATGTTCCTTCCTACGTCTCGCCTTCAACGCTCTCGAGCCTTCTGGTCCGGTAGGCCGGGGGTCCCTCAGATGCAGTTCTCCTGAGTGGACTAGCCTGCTGGTGGATGGTTGTCCTGTGCTCCTGAGCCGTCATGTCCCGGATGTTTGTTCCTGTGCTGTCCCGCTCCCGTCGTGGTCCGTGACCAGCCTCTGGGGCTGTGTAGGGCGCATACTGGGACAGGGTGGTCCGCGGCTCAGTCCCGTGAGTGGCCTGAGTAGGGTGCCCTGAGAGACAGTGCCAATGTCCATGCCTTGTGTTGCCTATGTGGATGTCAAGTGTCTTCGCCATGGATGCCGTTGCATCAGCCATGTGTCTTCGCCAAGGATGCTGTTGCATCAACCCCGAGTCTTCGTCCATGGATGTCGTGGCATCAACCCGTCTTCGTGCCATGTGATGCCGTCGCATCAATCTTTGTGTCTACGTGTCAAGGTCCGTCTGCCCTCAACCTCAGGCCAGGCCTGCTGCTCCATGCTGCTCACAGCAGGTCTGAAAGGGCTTGGAATGGTCGGAGGACCATTCAACTTCCAACATCCTCGGATGTTGGCCATGGGAACTTGCCGGCCTGGCCGAGGGCACGATTGTTCAGCCACGTGGAGCCACCGTCAACCCTTGGCTCGGTCTGGAAGGTCTGGTCCGGGCCGAGGCCCATGGGCACACGAAAAACACCGTACACAACAGAATGCAAGGCCTTTTGAGGCCGTTCTCAACAGAATGCAAGGCCTGTCGAGGCCGGACACAACAACAGACAACTCTAGTTGCTAAACAGCCAATCAGAAGGAGCAACCAGGCACAGAACAAGACAACCAATCAGAGAGACCTATATTGCAGACCAACCAATCCAAAAAGGATATAATTAGAGATGTGAATCGGAACCAGAATCGGTTCGGATTTCAGTTCCGATTCACATCTCTAATAATAATGCCAGTGGGAGAAATGAAATCGTCAAAATAGACAAACTATCTCAATCTAGATGCCCGATGGGGAAATTGTGGTGTCAAAGAAAAATCATTAGAAATAGAAAATTAAATTGGACAGCTACGTGTGTATTCCTCACACCCCTTTGACGTATTATTTCATTCCTTAATTCACCATTAGCAGCAGTTTATTTATATATGGCACATCTTATGGCTTCAACAAGACATCAAATGTTCTTGTAATAATGTTGCCACTAAACCTTTATTTACCCTTTGTTTTCATCATGGTTTTTCATTGGTTCTACCATAAAAATATGGTAGAGGATTAATTTTTTTATGTGCATATTCCAGTGGTTCACCCTATTTTTTTGGGTGTCCATTACATCATTGGTGTACCTTTTTTATTTGCTCTTTTTCTCTTTTTTACTATGTGGTAAATGCCAGTAATCTTCTCATCAGCATTAGTGCTCACTAATGCAGATAATGTCTCAGATGTCCAGGTGGGCGCCCACCTCAGCAGCAGTGATCATCAAACGGTATGGTTTAATATCACTAAAATAATAGGGAAAAGAACCACAAAGACCCGAGTTTTACAGTTCAAAAACACAGACTTTGAGGAAATGGGGAACTACCTGGAGGAAGAACTTAAAGGATGGGAGAACGAGAGAGATGTGGATCAGCAGTGGACCAATCTAAAAGGAGCAATCACCAAGGCAACTGCTCTATATGTTAGAAATGTAAAGAAAAGCAAAAGAAAACTGAAACCTATCTGGTTCTCAATGGAGGTGGCTGACAAAATTAAAGCTAAAAGAACAGCATTCAAGAAATATAAAGGATCCCAAAGGGAGGAGCACAAAGAAGAATATTTGTATCAACTGAGGGAGACAAAGAAATTAATCAAGTTGGCAAAGAGTCAAGCGGAAGAGAGGATTGCCAAGGAGATAAAAAATGGTGACAAAACATTTTTCAGATACATCAGCGAAAAGAGAAAGGTCCAAAGTGGTATAGTGAAATTGAAAGGTGGTAATGATCAATGTGTAGAGAGAGACGAAGAAATGGCAGAAATATTAAACGAATACTTCAGCTCTGTGTTCACTAAAGAAGACCCTGGAGAAGGACCATCTCTAAACAACAAGAAACTGGAGGGAAGGGGAATAGATGAAAATCCTTTTACAGTAGAAAATGTGTGGGAAGAACTAAAGAACCTGAAAGTGGACAAAGCCATGGGGCCTGATGGGATTCATCCAAGGATATTGAGGGAGCTCAGAGATGTTCTGGCGGGTCCGCTGTGTGACCTGTTCAATAGATCCCTAGAAACGGGAGTGGTGCCGAGTGATTGGAGAAGAGCGGTGGTGGTCCCGCTTCACAAGAGTGGGAACAGGGAAGAGGCAGGCAACCACAGACCGGTTAGCCTCACTTCGGTGGTGGGAAAAGTAATGGAGTCACTGCTGAAAGAGAGAATAGTCAACTATCTACAGTCTGGAGAATTGATGGACCAGAGGCAGCATGGATTCACCAGGGGAAGATCCTGTCAGACAAATTTGATTGACTTTTTTGACTGGGTAACCAAGGAATTGGATCAAGGAAGAGCACTAGATGTCATCTACTTGGATTTCAGCAAAGCTTTTGATACGGTTCCGCACAGGAGACTGGTGAATAAAACGAGAAGCTTGGGAGTGAGTGCCGATGTGGTGACCTGGATTGCAAATTGGTTGACGGACAGAAAACAATGTGTGATGGTAAATGGAGCCTTCTCTGAAGAGAGAGCGGTTTTAAGTGGTGTGCCGCAAGGATCGGTGTTGGGACCGGTCCTGTTCAATATCTTTGTGAGCGACATTGCAGACGGGATAGAAGGTAAGGTTTGTCTTTTTGCGGATGACACTAAGATCTGCAACAGAGTGGACACGCCGGAAGGAGTGGAGAGAATGAGACGGGATCTAAGGAAACTGGAAGAGTGGTCGAAGATATGGCAGCTGAGATTCAATGCCAAGAAGTGCAAAGTCATGCATATGGGGAGTGGAAATCCGAATGAACTGTACTCGATGGGGGGGGAAAGGCTGATGAGCACGGAGCAGGAGAGGGACCTTGGGGTGATAGTGTCTAATGATGTGAAGACAGCGAAACAATGCGACAAGGCGATAGCAAAAGCCAGAAGAATGCTGGGCTGCATAGAGAGAGGAATATCAAGTAAGAAAAGGGAAGTGATTATTCCCTTGTACAGGTCCTTGGTAAGGCCTCACCTGGAGTACTGTGTTCAGTTCTGGAGACCGTATCTACAAAAAGACAAAGACAAGATGGAAGCGGTACAGAGAAGGGCGACCAGGAAGGTGGAGGATCTTCATAGGATGACGTACGAGGAGAGATTGAAGAATCTAAATATGTACACCCTGGAGGAGAGGAGGAGCAGAGGTGATATGATACAGACTTTCAGATACTTGAAAGGTTTTAATGATCCAAAAACAACGACAAACCTCTTCCGTAGGAAAATAATCAGCAGAACCAGGGGTCACGATTTGAGGCTCCAGGGAGGAAGATTCAGAACCAATGTCAGGAAGTATTTCTTCACGGAGAGGGTGGTGGATGCCTGGAATGCCCTTCCGGAGGAAGTGGTGAAGACCAGAACTGTGAAAGACTTCAAAGGGGCGTGGGATAAACACTGCGGATCCATAAAGTCAAGAGGCCACCAATGAAGAGTGGGTGACTCGCCAGAATGATGGCTATTGACACAATACCCTTACTAAATAAACATACACATGCTTACTGTGACTCCTACATCGCTCTAAGCTTCAACAGCAAGAGGTAATGGAAAAAAGGATTTGCACTCATAAAGAGGGGAGGAGCTGGCTTGTTACGGCGGTTACTACCCCAAACCAAATATGCCTGATACTTCACTTTCAATGCATATACAGCATAGCTCTCTGCTTCAATGACAGGGGAGAAGAATAACTGATACTTCACACATCCAGCAGAGCTCTCTGCTACAACGGCAAAGGAGAAGAAAAAGGGTTCGCACTCAAAACGCGGGGAGTAGCTGGCTTGTTACGGCAGTTACTACCCCAAACCAAATGTGCCTGATACTTCACTTTCCATGCATATCCAGCATGGTTCTCTCCTGCATCGGCATGGGAGAAAGACTGATACATCACGCATTTCCAGCATAGCTCTCTGCTTCAACGGCAGGGGAAAAAAAAACAAAAAAAAAAAAAACTGATGCTTCACGCATATCCTGCATAGCTTCAACGACAGGGGTGAAGAAAAAAAAGGATTCGCAATCACAAAGCGAGGAGTAGCTGGCTTGTTACGGCGGTTACTACCCCAACCAAATGTGCCTGATACTTCACTTTCAATGCATATCCAGCATGGCTCTCTGCTTCTACAGCAGGGGAGAAGAAAAAAAAAAAAAAAACCAACAAGAGCTGTACAACATAGTCTAGGTAAAACAAATAAGCATGGGTGTAGCTTGCTTATCGCGGCGGTTACTGCCCCTACTACCCCTAACTAATCAAGCTAGATATTTCACTTGCATGCAGCTCCATCACTGCTCTCTACATTAATGGTGGGGGTGGAAGGGAATAGAACAAGGAGCTAAGAGTAACAGATAAGAATGAGAGAAAAAATGTGTGAGGCTTGCTGGGCAGACTGGATGGGCCATTCGGTCTTCTTCTGCCGTCATTTCTATGTTTCTATGTTTCTATATCCTCTGGCCAAACTCATGTCTATATGCTTTTTTAAGGTTCAAAATGACTATGCAGGGTCTCCCATAAGTTATTTAGTGACACTAAATCTGTTGAGTGGGGGAGCCAACAAAGCTGCTAACTCTTCCACAGCCTTTTTTCCCCTGATGGAAGCCAAGAAAGCAGTCCTTTACTGGTGAGGAGTCAAGATGTTCTGGTCATGCAGTCTCGCTTAATCTGGATCAGGCAAATTGTGAAGGCCTTAGTGCCTTTTTCATAGCAAAGGAAGTGCTTGTCCCCAATTTCTTATTCTTCCTGCAGTTTGATCTACCTTGTCACTACTGTAAGGTACTTCTGGGAGGCCGGAGCTCACGGATGAATCAGGAGATGACATTACAGGAAACAGGTAATATTAATTTCAGCACAGGAACAACAAATGCAATAAACAGAAATATCATAACACTCCAACCACTCCTCAATGCCACACCCAGACACAAAGGATGCCTTGAGTTCCTGGTTTCCTTAAAGGAGACACTATATTCCTGAAGACATTGGCATGATCGAATTGCAACCAACAGTAAATAAACTAAAGCTCATAAAAGGCAACTTGCCACATACATTACCTAGCCAGCTAATGGGCTGAATCCCTTCTCTAATTCATCATGGAAATCTGGCAGGAGATCTCCCTGGTGCCTTTCAGCTCTGGCTAATAGCAGATGGATAATCTTGCCTTTGGTGTCTTTCTGATTTAGTGAATGTTTAGTCTCAGTTATAGGGTAACTAAAATGTACCACATACCCCTAGATTCTGTGCCCTAGCAATGTCTCCTTAGTGTTACCAAACATTTTGTGTAGTAGTCGGTGCTGGCATTCAGCAGGATGTTCCGGGTTAAGCCCAGCTTCCATTTGGCTGCAGGGCTGGCAGTTTGACCATGTTTTATGATTCTCCTTGATCTCATCCATTAAGCAGGCAGGGCATATGGATTTTAAGTACCTACTTGTCGCCTTTACATACTTTATTGGCATAGACTTGAATTTGCTCAAGCCGGTTGGGTTGGGATGGTACAGTGTGTCTGTGTTGAAAGATAATATTCTCTTCATTTCTGAAATCGTACCAGTAAAACAGATGGGAGTTAATAACTAACTCTTGAGCTATATATATTTATTTAAAGATTGTATTTTCCTAGCTGCTGAAGCAGTGGGATACAGTAGTCTAAAGCAACAAAAGCCTTTTCAGCTGAGATGTGAAATTCACATAAAAGCAGCATTATCGTTCTACATTGTCAAACAATTTAAAGCATCACTTTTATTTTGAACATTACTTAAAAGAGATGTTTTGACAGTCAGAGCAGTGAACAGAGGGCTCCTTTATCTATCAAAACACACAGACATGGTAATTAAAGGGAAGGTTTGTATGTTGCTTCTTTTAAAACTGTTGCAAAATCTTTTTTTCATCCTGATGACAGCAGAATGTTATCTTGTTTACTAGTTAAATTTTCCCCTATTCAGCAACCAGTCTGTGATCATACTACCAGGTTCGGGAAGGTAATTTCACAATGATCTTAATATATAATGTGATTTTGATAGAAATAGTTGAGTATTTGCCAGTCTTTAGGGCGGAAATGTTCAAAGACTTGGTTGCCCATTAGGTGAGTAGAAATAATTAACCCATGAAATTGAGATGCATGTGGGTGAGAGGATTCTTAACCACCTAAAACTACATGTTTATATTCATAATGCGCACAAACCTGTCCACACATGAAAGAGGCATTCTAAGGTCATATATTAGATGTTAGGGTGTGCACTTGTTTTTCATGAATTAGATTATGTCAACGATATTGTCTAATTCGTCATGGCTCGGTAGCTCAAATATACGAAGCGATTTTTGCCGAAATTTCAGCAAAATTCGTATTTTGCTGAAATTTCTGTTCAAAGCGGTTTATTATTGTAAACCGCTTTGAACAGTAACATCACTGAACGGTATAGAAATGTTTTAAATAAATAAATAAAATAACGAAGTTACTGCGCAATGCATATCTCTTAGTGTGCAGTAATACCAATTAGTGCGCACTGTTTTTTAGGTAACGAACTCCTCTGAATTGATACTTTTTAATTTTTAAGTTGCATTTTTTAGTGCACACTAACATTAGATACAGCGCACTACTACATACTTAGTGCGCCGTAAGTTCTATTATGGCGCACTAACTAAGCTGTTAGTGCGCATTAACGGGCCTTAATGCGCTTTAACATCTAGCTAGTGCACACTGTCTCATTCGGTGTACTACGCACTAATGCTGAGATAGTGCGCACTAACTGGTTATTAATGCACACTAATGCACTTCGTCGAAAATTGCCAGAAAAAAAATGTAACCGTGGGGAAACAAAATTTTCCGTGGAGCGCCCGATCCCAAGCCCAAACCGATATCTTTAAACGAAGCACATCTCTATGTACCCACTTAAAAGTACTCTCTAATTTTTTCTAGGCTGTGTGCACAAAAAATTCTCTTGTGCAATGTAGTGTACAGATGTATGTGCAGTGTTCTTTGAAACACCATTCTGTTTTCCTTTTCATGTGCATGGCATGTTATCCTGCGTGCGCACACAGCATAAAGGAAACATTGCCCACATACCTTCCAGTTTAGAAAAGTATCCACACAGACAGCATGCTGCTATTGCACCTAACTTTTCCTCCCCCTCCCCCCCCCCCGCCCTAGCTCTTTGTCTGGTTTTCAAACTCTTAAGTGTACACCTATCTTTGCTGAAAATGTACCCCTATGTGTTTAAGAACTCATAATAAAGCCCTGTGGGGATAGGGAAATACCTATAGTACCTGAATGTAATCCGCTTTGAAGTACACTTTGAAATGCCGAAAAGTGGAATATAAAAATCTAAATAAAATAAAAAAGAATAAACAGATGCTGCTCTCCAGGCATAATTGACATTCATTGTATATGGATTATAAAGTTATTTTGTCAGGATATTCAGTGGCGCTGCAGCACTGCTGAATACAACCAACTATCTTAAAGATAGCTGGATAGCTTTATTTAGCTAATTTTAGGACTACTCTATAGCACAACCAGAGTTAGCTGGATTACTTACCTGGCTAACGTAACTCTGCTCTGGAATGCCCTATTTTATCTGGCTGCATTGTAGCTAGATAAGTATTCAAAATATTCAAAAGTCGGCATTTAGCCGGATAATTTACAAATTAACCGGCTAACTGCCTTTAAATCTGGGCCCACTATTTTCTTAGATCATAAAAGAAAACAAAATTAAATGCAAATTTCTTTGTTAAAATCCAGTGTCCATTTTAGAAGAATTGTCAGGAATTGGATGCATAGTGCTGAGTGTCTAAAAGGTGCTAAAGAAATTGCAGTAAATGGGTGGCACTGCCTGAAATAAGCAAACTACATGAAATCTTATCTGCAAATTTTATTTACATCATGGATGGGGAAATTGTGTACAGATATTAAGCATACCCTGATGCAATTTTAACACATTTGGCTGGCAATTACTGCACTCAGCAGATTGCTCTGACCTTGGCAACATTATGGGGGTCAGTTTTATAAATATGGGCTGTATTGCAAAACAATTTTGGCATGGGTAGATGCATGCCTTGAGTGGTTTAATTTTGTCCTGCAGCACCCCCATCACCTTTTAGCCTAATGATGCCAGCAAACATTTGTAATGCCCTGTTTGTGTTCCTAAAACAAAATGTTGAAAAGCTTAATTAATCATTGCTAAGGTTTTTAGATATAAACTCAACACTGCACATGTAGATTTTAGTCTGAATCCCTATTTCACATTTCTTCATTAATTTCAAAATACAGCAATTAAAAAAAAAAAAAAAAAAAAAAAAAAGATCTCTTTAAATGGTGGTATAGAAAAGTGTTAAATAAATAAATAAATGGCATTACCTGGAATCTGAATATTGACCACAAAAAGCCAGCCTTTTTTTAACAGATGACAAGTTTTGGTGTTAGAGAATGTCTTGCTTGATGCTGAAATTTTATAATTAGAAATGGACATAATCTTCAAATCCCAAACTCCTGCAGTGTGAGGGGAGTCAGATTTTTGAGAGCTCGCAGTGATCCAGAATTGATCGGTTTCTGGAAATGAGATTTACAAGTCACGCACGTGGCACACATCGTTTCCAGCTCACCATGAGGTGAAGCTTTCTCACTGCGATTTCGGTTGGCCGGCCTTTTGAGCATGCTCAGCACAATCTCAGTGGCTACTTCAGAGCAGGCTTCAGCAGTTGTTGAAAGGTCAGGTTGGGCTGCTCCCTGTGTTTCCTGGGAGGCAATGAGACCTCAGAAAAGAGGAAAATGTCAGAAACAGCCTCTTATTCTCCCTGGGAGAAATGGTAGTGAAAAGGAAACAAAAAAAAAAAAAGAAAGAAAAAAGGAGAATTAGAAAGCAAGAGGGAAAATTAGTAAAACGGGGACTTAGAGGAAAGGGGCATAGTAAAAAAAAATCTGCTTCGTGCATTGTGCCTGGAGTGAGAGTGATCCGGTTTGAGTCTGACATGTTGTTGCTGTTGAGAATTACTAGGGTCATGCTGACACTGTTTGTACAGCAGCAATGGCAAAACAGAAAACAGTAACAAAAGGATCCACGAGCATACACCAAGCAGGCAGTGTTAGCAAACCAATGGTCCTATCTGAGAACACCCTGACACTGCTGTTGATTAGTGAGGATGGGAAGAGGGAGGAAAAATGTATATCATTTTTCTCTCTTCCACCACTACCCCCCTCCCCCCCCCACTAATTTTCACTCTCTCTCTTTCTCCCTCCCCCACAGACATTACTTCTCCCTCAACAAAGGATGACCCCCAGCAATCTTCTCATTCCTCTCTCCCTGACTCCACTAGAATTCACAGCTTTCTGACTTGTGTACCCTTCAGTTGAGTGAGTCCCAAGTCCTGGAATCACAGCTGCAAACTGAGCTGTGTGTTATTCAGTCTCTCTCCAATTTATCCCCAGTGTCTGTTTCAGACTCACCCCTCCAGGGATGACCTGCAGTGAGCCAGGCAAACCATAGGATTTCAAAATCCCACCACGCCAACTGGGTCAAATTTATCTGGGTAAATTTTAGCCAGATAAAACTTACCCAAATAAACGTGGGGTGTTCTGGGGGTGGTGGGGCTAAACTTATCTGGATAACATTCCTGGATGACTCCAATATTCAGAGCTATCCAGGTAATTCTGGCCATACTACAAGGCAGTTCCAAAGTTATCTGGATAACATAAACCAGATATGGCATGGCAGAGCTGTGTACTGAATACGTTCAAAGGTACTTGACAATCCATGGCTGAATATTGACCTCTTTATGTATCACTTTGGCAATATGTGTAAAACCTGTCTTGTCAATAAAGTTATCTAAATTAGAATCTGAATACAGATCCATGTGAGTGATAGCCCAGGGCTCTCTTGGGATGGAATGAACAGTTCGGAGCATCTGACTTCTGAAGCTAAGGAAGCAGGATTGTTTAGTGAAGCTGCTCTAAAGTCAGAAAAGCAGGGTTGTGTGATAAAAGACACCCTTGAAGGTTTGGTAAACCTGTCTCTACAGATTAAGAAAGCGGGATTGCTTGATAAAGCCGCCCATGAGGAGTGTGGTGTCTGTTGAAGGAGTCAGAATGTTTAATAGAGCTGCTCCTGAGAGTGAAGAGCCTGGTTGGCGTTGGACCCCAATGCTGATATAGAGGATCCAAAGTATCAGGCAGGGCTCCTTGACCAAGGCAACCACAGAGGACTAGACCAGGCTGCGATTCATCACACTTACAACAAATTGCAAAAGTGTGTCATGCCAGTCCCCCATAAATAGAATTGGTTAGAGAACCATTTTTATTAGGCTAGCAAATATGTCAAGATATACCAGCTTTTAGGGCTACTAAAGTTCATTAATATATTTTCCAGTTGAATGAAAGTATCATCTCTAGCCAGTACCCAACTACTCTGTTAGTTCCCTTTTAACTAATTTTACATGCAATAATAATATTGGCACTTATCAAAATGAGTGGCAGAAGGAAAAAGAGAATGTGGGAAAGGCTCTATGTCTAAACAAGCAATGGTGAATTTAAAAATAAAATCCGCTTTCTAAATCTGAGCATGAAAAGCTCTTTCAGACATGTCTGGAGTGTAGACATCTGCCTCCTCAAGTAACACCAGAATGGCAGCAGATGGGCCTCCCATAGATCATTCCATCCCTAAAACCATCCTTATCAACTCTAAGGGATCATCCATTTTTGTCAGACCTGTCCTGCCTACAAAGAAACAAATCCACTAGAAGCTGCAGGAAAGA
This sequence comes from Rhinatrema bivittatum, assembly GCF_901001135.1. NCBI lineage: Eukaryota > Metazoa > Chordata > Amphibia > Gymnophiona > Rhinatrematidae > Rhinatrema > Rhinatrema bivittatum. The sequence continues at coordinate 713,981,543 of NC_042616.1, forward strand.
AAGGCAAACGCATGAACACAGGAAGTACTATTAAAAGAACACAAGAAACATTTTACTGTAATTATTGTGGGGTGGAAAGTTTCCCCCTTTGTGAAAGTGGATTCCCCTCTCCTTTCTCTAAACATTCTGCTGCTGCGGAGCACTCTCGGGCCAGTCATCATAAATCTGAAACTAATCACAGCACTGGGAGGTGGGTGTCAGCGAGATCCTATGCTAAAAGCCAGTGCAGCTAGGTGAAAAGTCATTAGGGGAAAAGATGGGAGAAATGGAAAGTGACAGAGACAGATGTGGTGGTCCTTCTGGAACTGTATTTATTAATGGTGGTGATGGTGGTAGTGGCACAGCTCATCCATCTGAGAGTAATTACAGGTCCTGCTTGATGTAGAGCTACATTGCTAACCAGTGATAATGCCAGAAAAGAACAGCAAAAATTTTTCCTCTGGCTGCTGGAGATTGTTCAGGACTGACCTGAAGAACCTCCAGTAACATGCTGCCTGAATAATAGGATGGGCAGGAGAGGTACAGTCTGTGAACACCTTGGTGCCCCTGGCCTTTCGCAGCACTTGTTAAAAATGTATTCTCAAGGGGGTATCATCTTCACCACACTTACCTAATTGGCCAGGAAGAGATGCCAGTGTTACCACAACATTAATAAACAGGGGTAGCAACAGCACACACAATAACAACTTTGCTATGCTGTTCATTATTCACATCCCGCAAACACGATATGTTAAAAGGACAGTTTTCAAATGCATCTAGGCATTGTAGAATGGATTAACACAGCTAGATGGCACCACTTGAAAACTGCTTCTCTTCCCCAAAACTCCGACACCCACCTGGAATGAGGTCCTACCATTCTGGAGCATCCGGCTTGCCACGGGAAGGAAAGGCATCAATGCCCTCCTGCACTCACTGCTTCAGCTCCTAGCAGTAAAGCGCCTCATACTGGCCTCATTTGGCTGCTGCAGCAATGCGAGCAGAACTCTGATGTCTCCCCTGACCATGAAAGGCCAGACACGCTGGAATGGGCCAGTTACAACAGCGGACTTGAACACAGCTAGGCATTTTTAGTTCTTAACATGTGTGGTAAAAATGTACTACTTGGTCCAAGACAGATAACAAGAGTTCACGGTAACTAGTGTGTGGAGGAAAGCATACCTTGCTGTTTCCTATGCACTTGCTAAAGCTTAATTTGCATGTGAAATCCCTTCATTTACATGAATGGTCATACTACGTTTAGCGCAGTCAAGCTAATGTCTTCTGATTGTTCCAGACTGATCTCAGGACTTGTGACTTAAGAGCTCCTTTACATGAGTAAGCGATCGTAAGCAAGTTCACAGAGCCAATGTTTCAGCCTGCGGCTCGGCGGCCAAGACAGCCAGCTGTCTCAGGTTTAATTTCAGATGCAGCTAGCAACTGAAATTATGCTTATCTCTAGCTGATCAAAATCTGGCCAGCTAGATGTAGGACTGCAATGTCAATGTTCAAGATTAGCTTGCTAGACTTAACTGAGTAGAGTTGGAGATAAGGACCATGATTTGAGGGGCCAAATTCTAGCTGCCTAGTGATAATATGGCTAGATTTATCCACTCAGTGAGAGGAATTGTTTACCCCGCAGGAATCGAGCTCAGTAGTTAGATGGCTAGGTTCCCCTATAAGGCTAATTTTCAAAGCTATGTAGGTGCATAAAACTAGGGATGTGAATCGTTTTCCATATCGTCTTAACGATAGAAATCGTGTGGCAGGGCAAGAAAATCGTCTTAGGCACGATTTTTTAGTTAAAAAATCGTTAAAAATCGTTTTTTCCGATTAGTGCGCACTAACTCGAGTTAGTGCGCACTAACGGGAGTTAGTGCGCACTAACTGGGAGTTAGTGCGCACTAACTGAAAATGATACAATTTGACACTTTTCAGGTCAGTTAAGGTCAGTTTAGGAATGAATATGTATTCCTATTGGCTGCCCTCTTATTTATTCATGTTACCAAGTTTCCTACTGACAGTATATGGGGGATGGGAAATGGAAACAGTTGGTAGCTTGACAAAACAAGTAATGTGATCAGTCAATGTGACTAGAACTTGTGCCCTAACCCTGATACCAGGGGTATTGTGATCTTCCTGCACACAGTGCCCTATCCCTATTAATACCAGGAGTGTTGTGATCTTCCTGCACACAGTGCCCTATCCCTAATACCAGGGGTGTTGTGATCTTCCTGCACACAGTGCCCTATTCCTGATACTGGGGGTGTTGTGATCTTCCTGCACACAGTGCCCTATTCCTGATACCGGGGGTGTTGTGATCTTCTTGCACACATCCCGGTATCAGGGATAGGGCACTGCATGCAGGAAGATCACAACACTCCTGGTATTAATAGGGATAGGGCACTGCATGCAGGAAGATCACAATACTCCTGGTATTAATAGGGATAGGGCACTGCATGCAGGAAGATCACAACACCCCTGGTATCAGGGATAGGGCACTGTGTGCAGGAAGATCACAATACCCCGGAGGAGTTAGGGTCAGGCAGCTCCCCCCTGTCTGTGAAGCCAGCCTCTCACTAGTAATGCAGGGAGGGAGCTGTCTCAGACTTCACCATCCTCCCCCCCCCTCACCCACACACCATTCACTAGCTGGGACATGGGGGAAGTCAGGAGTGAGGGTCAGGCAGCTCCCCCCTGTCTGTGAAGCCAGCCTCTCACTAGTAATGCAGGGAGGGAGCTGTCTCAGACTTCACCATCCTCCCCCCCCTCACCCACACACCATTCACTAGCTGGGACATGGGGGAAGTCAGGAGTGAGGGTTAGGCAGCTCCCCCCTGTCTGTGAAGCCAGCCTCTCACTAGTAATGCAGGGAGGGAGCTGTCTCAGACTTCACCATCCTCCCCCCCCCCTCACCCACACACCATTCACTAGCTGGGACATGGGGGAAGTCAGGAGTGAGGGTCAGGCAGCTCCCCCCTGTCTGTGAAGCCAGCCTCTCACTAGTAATGCAGGGAGGGAGCTGTCTCAGACTTCACCATCCTCCCCCCCCCCCCCCCCACCCACACACCATTCACTAGCTGGGACATGGGGGAAGTCAGGAGTGAGGGTCAGGCAGCTCCCCCTGTCTGTGAAGCCAGCCTCTCACTAGTAATGCAGGGAGGGAGCTGTCTCAGACTTCACCATCCTCCCCCCCCCCCCTCACCCACACACCATTCACTAGCTGGGACATGGGGGAAGTCAGGAGTGAGGGTCAGGCAGCTCCCCCCTGTCTGTGAAGCCAGCCTCTCACTAGTAATGCAGGGAGGGAGCTGTCTCAGACTTCACCATCCCCCCCCCCCCCTCACCCACACACCATTCACTAGCTGGGACATGGGGGAAGTCAGGAGTGAGGGTCAGGCAGCTCCCCCCTGTCTGTGAAGCCAGCCTCTCACTAGTAATGCAGGGAGGGAGCTGTCTCAGACTGGTATCAGGGTTAGGGCACTGTGTGCAGGAAGATCACAACACTCCTGGTATTAATAGGGATAGGGCACTGTAAGAGATGACTGTAGTAGATTGAATAAAGATCTGATGTTTCTGCTCTCCTCACACCAAACAAAAACAACACACAAGCAGAGAAGCCCTTCTTACAAAGCTGAGCTAGTGAGTTAAGTAGGAGGAAAAGTAAACATACTTGTGCCAGTGTGGCTACTTAAAAAATACACTTACCAACAATCAATTACATATATTTGAACTGTGTACAGTTCCAGCCAGGACCACCTTTCTAAAATGCACAGTGATTGGCAAATTCAACATGCACTAGCATTTCAGGTGCCTGCTAACAAAAATAATAAACAAACAAGTTCTAGTCACGTGAGTGCTGATCATTACATTACTTTTTTTGTCAAGCTTCCAACTGTTTCCATTTCACATCCCCCCAACCATTACCTCAGTATTAGCCTTGGTAACATCAATAGATAAGAGCACAGCCAGCCAATAGGAATACATACATACATATTCATTCCTAAGTGACCTTTACTGACCTGGGAAGTGTGAACACTTTGTTTCATTTTCTGTTGGTGTTCGTTAGTTTCCAGTTCCATTTCCCATCCCCCCAACCATCACCTCAGTGGTAACCTTGGTAACATCAATAGATAAGAGGGCAGCCAGCCAATAGGAACACATATTCATTCCTAACTGACCTTCAGTGACCTGGAAAGTGTTTATTTGTATCATTTTCAGTTAGTGCGCACTAAATCGAGTTAGTGCGCACTAACGGGGAGTTAGTGCGCACTAACTCGAGTTAGTGCGCACTAACACGATTTAACGATTTTTAACGATAAATCGTTAGAATTTCTATTGTATCGTGTTCTATAACGATTTAAGACGATATAAACATTATCGGACGATAATTTTAATCGTTGAAAAACGATTCACATCCCTACATAAAACTTAGTATAAAGTATGTAAGCAGGGTCAGCACAAGGCAATTTGTTGCCTGAGGTGAGGAAAGAGATGGTGCTCCCACCTCCCCAAAGTGCAGTGCAGGTCAAATCAGTGAGAGTGCAAAGAGGGTCTCACTTGGAGTCTGGTCCTTTTGGTGATTTGAAATGGTGAGAAAGGGAGAAGGCAGAAGTCAGGGATCCAGGAATAGGGTGTTAGTGATAATATTTCTAGGAAGCCTTTTACTTGGAAGAATGTAACTCATTTTACAACTAACATGATTATTATTATTAAATATGGAAAGATACCCTGATCTAATCATAGATCTCAATCTATCTAAAATATATATCTTATATATATATATATATATATATATATATACATATATATATAATTTCATTACATTTAAAAAGATCGATTTGTATTTGCCAGAGGTGTGTGAAGCAGCAGCGTGAATTCCCCCCAAAAAGAAATATTATTTCTGAAGAATGGTCCATGTTGGGGTTTTCTCCCAACAATGTGAGGCGCTGTTGGGATTTTCTTCCTAATTTGTGAAGGAGTCTGCACATAATCTTTGATGAGATAAGTACTGTCAATTTTTTTCTCAGTTTTTAAGTGCAATGAAAACCTATTCTTAGCAGGGTTTGAATAGTCCCAGGGCACATAACCTAATTGATAGTCTTCGGGGCTGCTCCGAATAGCTGACTCCATCCCAAGCTCGACTCTTGATCCCTCGGGGGAGGGGGGTTCTTATTATGGGGGGGAAACTCCTGTCTATGGCCCAGACAGTGGTGTGATAATTCCCTTAGTGTGTTTGTAGGTGTGGCACTCCTGGGGGAAGATGCTGATAATAAACAGGCAGGACCAGGCACTGAGTGTTAAATAATTTACTGATTGGGTAAGGTCAAATTAAAGTCTGTCTTTAAATAAGTATGCAGTTACATTTGATTCTTGTACAGATAGCGTGTTTCATTCTGGGTAGGTGTCCATTTCTTTCAGCAAACTGGTTGAGCTTCCCAACTGGTGGTGTAAACGTGCACTAAAGCTCTCCCAGCAGCTTTCCTATAATGGGGGTCCCCACCTAGTATAGCAAAAACCTTCCCGCCTCAGTCTCCAGATTCCCATTTATTTATTTATTTATTTATTTATTTATTTTACATCTTTTCTATACCATCGTTTGGTAGTGCACCATCACAACGGTTTACATAGAGGCACAAATCTCTAATGTTCAGTTTGGGAAACGCTATCTTACAAGGTGCCAAAATTGTTTCGATAACAAGTTTCAATAATATAATCTATATGAAAGTTGACATGGATCTTATCCCTATGTATGATTAATAGGGTAACAATATAAGTATAGTACTTTATACTTTCTCTGTTTATCGTTAAAATTAACATATGAGATAAAATAATAAAATATGCAGGTATGCATTGTGTGACTTTGAGCTGTGTGTTGATGATCCGTTGCATGTCATAATTTTTATTTCTTATTCTCCGTTTTCACTGTAAAAAGCTTTTTTTAAAAGCCAGGTTTTTAAACTTTTTTTGAAGAGTTTTAAATCTCTCTGTAGTCTAATTTCCAGGGCATTGTGTTCCACAGGATTGGTCCAGTTAGGGATAGTGCTCGCTCTCTAACTTGGGTCAATCTTGCTGTTCTGACTGAGGGGATGGTTAGAAGGGCTTTATTGGCTGATCTAAGATTTCTCTGGGGGACATGTAAGCGCAGGGCTGTGTTTAACCAATCTGCTTTTTCTTCATTAATTCGTTTGTGAATTGTACAGAGTGTTTTATATTGAACCTTTTGTTCTATTGGCAGCTAGTGCAGTTCTGCAAGTGTTTGCGTGATGTGATCTCTTTTATTTTTACCGGTAAGTACTCCGGCGGCAGAGTTTTGTAGAATTTGGAGCAATCTTATAGTTGAATATGGCAACCTCAGAAACCATGTGTTGCAGTAATCTGTGCTGACGAATATAAGTGCCTGTAGGACTGTTCGGAAGTGTGTTAGTGTTAGTAAGGGTTTAAACCTTCTGAGGACCATATGTTTGGCGTAACCTTCTTTAACCTTCAGTGATATGTGTTGTTTAAGGCTGAGTTCCATTTCAATTATTACACCTAGGTTTCTAGCTTTCTCGGCTAGCTCTATTTTTATATCATTTTTAAGTTTGATTGGGGTTTGAATCAACTCTATGTTTTTATGCTCTAGGTGTATAAATTCTGTTTTTTTGATGTTGATTACTAGTTCCATTTGGTTTAGCAGTTGTTTATTTATATCTAGATACATCATTGCTAGGTTTAATGTTTTTTCAATTGTTTCATCTACGTGTAAAATTAGTTGAATGTCGTCGGCATATATTGATCACTCAGCCTGGTCCCATGTAGGTGGAGGACCGGATGGGGTCTCCATGATCTTACTTGAATCCTTTTAGTTGGTTCTGGAAAAAGGTGGCACCTCTTGTTGGAAAGTCTGTGAAGCAGGAGCCTGCTAAATCCAGCCTGGCTCCCAGTGAGTGGGGGGAGGGGAACTTAAAAACTTCCTCATGAAACAAAAGAGAAAATACTTTCCTTCATCAAGATCTTCCTAGATTTTGTTCTGCTGTCACAAGTGCTCACCACATTCAGGGGGTGAATGAGCTCGCTGGTCTTCAAACAAGGAGTGCAAGTCCCAAACGGGTTCAGGCAAAAAGATATCTGTACTGCAACTAAATACCTAGGGATCCTCTGGCAGGGAATGCACAGAGAAACTCCCCTCAAGAAGTGGAAACCTGATGAGGCAGGGAGGCCTCACCAGGGAGGGGGAAAAACTCTACATCCTGACTCCTGGGTGTCAGATCTGATCTGATTCTAGCCACACCTGAAGCTCACAGAAGGGCCAGTTATAAATCAGGGAGCAACCAATCCCGACTCTTAGATGGGAGGTGGGCAGGAGGGGGATGGATAGCTCAAGTGTTGTTTTAAAGAATGGAAATGGAACTAAGAGCATATAGCGGCAGACTTGGAGGTCCTGCCACAAAAAAATATATATTTGAGATATATTGGGACCCATGTTTAGATTGGAGTATTGTTACACACAATATATATTTGTAGATGCTTATAAACGTGACTAATAGCTCTATGGTATGAAGGTCGTTTAGATATATATTGGCTGTTATTTGCTATGACCCTTGTTTATTGAAAATAAGTCGATGTTTTCTTGCTGGATATTTCTCCCTCTTGGACTTTTCTTATTATTATTAAATATGGCATACTGTAATTTTTTATTTAGTCTATTTTACCTGATTTAATACTGCTTTTACTTTTCTCTTGTCTATTACTTACTTTGTTATATTTTATTCTTGTTTTACTTATTATTGACACAATATTTGGCCTTATGCCGTATATATATATATTATTACTTTTTATCATGCTTATTGTGTGTTTTATGTATACATTTTTAATATAGATCACTTTGATTCTTATGTTAGAAATTAAATAACTAACTTATCTGGCAATGAAGTCACACTCCCAAGAACCTTACCACCTGCCTCCTACTCTTCCCCAGAATTTGCCCCTGGGGAAGTGGGAGATGAGTGAATAGTGAGGGTCTGAGTGTCATGTACTCTCTCTGAGCCAATGCAAGGATAATGGGCAATCTACGTAAACCTTACAGCTTTGTGCCCTCTCCACAAATAATTAAAAATTATGGGATAGATTTTAAAAGGAGCGTACGCAGCCTACATGTGCATGCGCTACCTGGCACGCGCACATGTACGCCCGATTTTATAACTTGCGCGCACAGGCGCACGCAAGTTATAAAATCAGGGGTCAGCGCACAAGGGGATGCACAATTGTGCACCTTGTGCGCGCCGAGCTGCACTGCCTTCCCCCGTTCCCTCGCAGGCGCTTTGAAATCGGCACGGCCTGGAAGGGAACTTCCCTTCCCCCTAACCTGACCTTCCCCCCCCCCTTCCCCTAATCTTTCCCTCCCCAGCCCTACTCTAACCCCCCAAAAATGTTTATCTTATCTTTTGTGCCTGCCAGCAGCCTGCCAGCATGTGATCCTCCAACAGAGCGGCAATGGCCGCTCTGTCGGAGGCCTCTGACCTCGTCCCCGGACTGCCCCACCCCACCCCCTCCCAGCCCATTTTGCAAGCCCCGGGACTTACACGTGTCACAGAGCTTTAGGCGCATCGCCGGGCCTTTTTAAAATAGGCCCTATGTGCGTAACCCTTTTAAAATCCGGCCCTATGCATAACAGACTTTACATGAAAAAGGACATTCAAAGTTCAGTCTTCTGAGGTGTTTGTATATGTATATTATATTTATATACCCAGCTATGGTGCCAGCCTGAAAACCCTGCAAAAAAGACACTTGGAACATATTTGTTATTAGGCCTATTGTAAAGTGAATTAAGTGTGAGCTTGACCCTCAGAAAGCCATGAGTAAACTGAATTACAATTATAATATAGTAAATCCTCCATTACAAAACAGCACTAACTACCAGCACTCAAACTGTAACAATAGTACCTGTGAAAAACAACACTGCAAATATTACACCAGCCCCTAAATCACCAATACACCTTCTAGTTGAAAAACAGAACAAGCCAGGCTGCTGTAGATCCTTACACGGAAACTACAAGCTAGCAGAATACCTCACCTCAGTCACATATGCAGAACAGACAGACCCTCACCAAATAAAGAATAAAGAGACCATAAAGTATACAGCCAAAAAAACAAACTGGAAAATGCAACAATCCAAACTCTGCATGCAGTGAAACAATGGGAAAACAGAAACAGAACCATGCCTCATCAAACATCTAACAATACAAATAAGAAATATAAATAGTGGTGTGGAACAGGTAAATAGTTAATTGTTATTTACCCTTTCCAATAGTACTAGGGCCAGGGGACACTCCATAGAGATAATAGGTAGCACATTTAAAATAAATTGGACGAGTTATTTATTCACTCGTGCACTATTAAGCTGTGGAATTTTTTTGCCATAGGATGCGGTGAAAACAGTTAGCATAGCTAGATTCAAAAAGGGTTTGCACAAATTCCTGAAAGAAAAATCCATAAACAATTATGTATTAGCTATGAAGACTTAGGAAAGTCAGCTTATTCCTGGAAGTAAGCAACAAAGAACTAGAGCTACTCTTTGGGATCTGCTGGATACTTCATAATGACAGGATGCTGGGCTCAATGAACCTTTGATCTGACCTAACATGGCATGTCTTATGTTCCTATGTTTGTAATATTTCACTGTGCCTGGTTTTGGAGGAAGTGTGTAATACTGTTATTGAAGTAGCTCTAGAATCTGAATATTATGAGTTCTTCCTGAATTTTTCTTGGGGGGAGGGGAGGGGGTAGAAATCATGATTGGTTCCATTACCAAAATTTTGATGGTGATCCTGTAGGAATGAACCCCACCAGCCCATACCCCACCCCTTCCTTGACTTCATTTAGCCCTCGACATCCTCTTGACACAGATCCTTTATTGCATACTATGTAAATATTCACTGTAAATGCGTTTTACTATGTAAATATTCCTGTCCCTTTTCTCTTTTTTTCCTCCTATCCCAGTTGGTAATTTCCTTGTTCATTGTAACTATTATTTTCTGCACCAGTTCAATTACCCTAGTTCTATGTTTATTACACGACTTGTTAAATGTAAACCGACTTGATGCAACCTTTGGTCGTGAAAGCCGGTATAGAAATAAATAAATAAATAAATAAATAAATAAAAGTAGCTAGCAATGCCTCTGGGAGGACTTGGTGACATTGCTGGGGAAAGAGGATGGGCCTGACACTTGAGAGAGTGAGAGAGAGTACTGATGATGGGGAGACTTGAGAGAGAGACTCATCCCCCATTACCCACCTTGTCCCCAGAAGCCTCTCTCTCTCAATATCATTCCTCCACCAGTCTCTCTCTTACATTGGAGAGGAGGGGACCTTGAAAGAGAGAGAGAGAGAGAGAGACTGCTGAGGGGAAAGAGGCGGGGCGGGGGGGGGGGGGGGCTTGGTTTGTGGATAAATGAATAACTAGCAGAAGCCCACTGTATGCAGATATTTAGCCACTATCCAGTTGAGCAAGTTAACCAGATAACTTGATGGAGATATTCAGCAGCAAGACTATATTCAGTTATCTAATAGTTTGTTGAAGAGCAGATTTAAGTCATCCAGCTAACTTTAGCTGGTTAAGGAAGAATATCTGCTCATACCCTGCTAAGTTATCCAGATAAGTAGATCCACCCTAGAATACCCCCGCCCTGCCCCTCATTTATCCGGATATATTTTTAGCTAGATAAAAAAATTATCCAAATAATTGGCAGCCACTGAACATGGCCGAATATTGAAATGGTGCCACTTAGCTGGATAAGTCTGAAGATAGCTGGCTAAGTGATGCTGAATTTTGGCCTCCTGGTACCCATCCATGTTAATCTCAGGCCCTGCCAAAATATCAGTCCTGACTACACTACTGGTTTCCATGTAATCTGTTTATGCTCAGAATCAATATCAGATATAAAATCCACATCCACAGGAATTCACAGTAAGGCTAATATAATGCATTGAGGAAAAAGAAAAAATATATAAAGAATATAGCAGTTCAAAATCTCCTATCTCAAATTAGTAAGACAGCATGCTCAGTGGAAAGAATTTCTCTTTGCAACATCAACAAGGACAAAGTTCAAGGTCCAGGAAAGAACTCCTACCCTATTAGATCCAATAAAGACATTTAACTTTGCAAAAATCTTCTCATATTCAGCCAGATCCTACAAGGAGTTTACATCTCCTTCCTTTCTTCAGGTGAAAAGACTGGTGAAAATTTCCTGTGGCCTAGGGAACACTCTTAGAGGTCGAGCTGCATTATCTTTCTAGTAGCTACTGGAGTAGAGCAGGAGGCTGGTCCCATTCTATGTTATCTAAACCTCAAGAGCGGTTAGTGTATGTGACTGTGTTACTTCTCCCTTCCTCGATGTTTTCAACCCTGGTGACCCACCCGGCATTCAGGGTGTTTAACTTTCTGCTTCTTCAGCACCTGTTCCACCTCGTAACTCTTCAATTCCTGCTGAGCAGGCACTGGAAGGCTGGAGAAGGATGTTCTTGCTGGTGCCAGGACCCACAAAGCAGGACGATAAACGGTCTAGAAAAGCCACGGATGTGAAAAAACAAAGCAAGACCGGAGCCTTGGAAAGAGAATTTAATCAATTGGATATACTCAGCCCAGGCAAGGCCCCTTAGTTGTATATGAACACTTAACTTTCTTTCGTTTGCTTCTCAAAATGGAACATGGCTCTGAGCTGCCGTTTGGTCCTTCCTTTTTTCCCTTTCCCTTTCTCTTTCTCTCTCCCACTTCCATCGTATGGGACAGTGAACTGTCGGGTGAGGATGTAGTGTCTCCAGCCGAATCTTTGGCCAGTTTAACCTGGTCAGAGTTTGTCCCATTTTGGGGGTCTGTTAATGATATTTCTTCTTTTTTCCTTTTGCCTCTGCTTTTCTTTTGGGGGCTCTTCTCCTTGGGGACCTTAGAGTCTCTGGAGTCCGCTGCCTCATGCCTCACTTCTTTGTTGCTTGGTTCTGCAACTGAGGATTCCCCAGGACTCGGAGAGGAAGCCTCCTATGCTCTAGCCTTGACTGATGGGACGGGATTGATGGAGGTTGCTTTCTTTTTGCAGCTTTGGGTGCCTGCGTGTTGTTCTAGGGCTGGTGGTGTCACAGTGGTGAAGGGGATAGGATCAGGTTCTAGGTTTGGGTTCTTTCTGCCCTGCTTCCATGAATTCATGCCCTCTTCAGGACATATTTGCTAGAGATGAGACCAGAGATCTTCGGAGGAGGGGCCAAGGAGGTTGCTGTGGTCATCTGGGGGAGCAGTCTTGGTGTTAATGACCTTCTTTACTGCATTTTGGCACCTCTGATGAGTGTGCCCGATCTTCCTGCACATGTAGCACCGCACCACCCTCGAGCAATAGTATACCCTATATACATAACCTTCGTGGGAGATAGCGAACAACACCTCAGCCTCCTCCTGATCATTAGCAGAGGCAGATTGGCCTATCAGGGGACTGGGCATCCTCCGGTGGGCCGGTTGCATGGTTACATGGTCTGCTGAGAGGGGAAAAGGTCTCAGCAGGGCCGCAACAGAGGGCAACCCACCATGGCTCAATGAAGGGCTTGGCGTGGATGCGACAAAGCTCAACCCGCTGTGGCTCGATGAAGTGCTTGGCAGGGCTGCAATAGAGCTTTATCCACTGTAGCTCGAAGAGAAAGGCCTACAGGGCTGAAAGAAAGATGCATATGGCAGTTGCAGGGCCACCAGAAGCATTGATATCCTCCCACCTTCCCTCCGGCAATAAATAAAGAGCCAAGGCCAAGCAGAAAGGAGGAGGCCTAAGGTATGTGTGTATGAGAGAGCGAGCATCTGCATGTCTGTGTGTATGAAAGAAAGAGCCTGTGTATGTGTATGAGAGAGCCTGCATGTGTGCATGAATGAGGGAGAATGCCTGTGTGTGCTGAGAGGGAACATGCATGTGTGCATGAGGGACAGAGAAAGCCTGCATGAGTGTATGAGATAGAGAGCACTTGTATGTGTGTATGAGAGAAAAAGCCTGCATATGTGCATGAGAGTATCTGCATGTGTGTTGAGAGGCAGAGAGCACCTGCATGAGTGTTTAAGAGAGAGCGCCTGCATGAGTGCTATGAGACAGAGTGAGCCTGTGTGTGTGAGCCTCAATGTGTATATGAGAGACAGAGAGTGCCTATACATGTGTGAGAGAGTACATCTGCATGTTTAAATGAGAGAGCCTGCATGTACATGAGAGAGAGAGAGAGCTCCTGCATGAGTGTATGAGAGATTGAGCACCTGCATGTGTATATGAGAGAGAGAGCCTGCATGTGTCTATGAGAACGAAAGAGCCTGCATGTGTATGAGAGAGAGAATGCTTATGTGTGTGAAGGGGAGAGACAGAGGATAAATATTGTGTGGCTGCCCCTTCCCCCAAATCCAAAACAATCTCTGGGTGAGTGGAAATCAAAAGATCCCTGGTATTTCTTTATTTATTTTATGTCATGGAGAGCTGGAGATTTTTTAATCCTATTTTTTTTAAAATTTGGGGTGTTATTTCATGTGTCTGGTGCTCTGAAATATTTTAGTGGTATTTGGAAAATATTATAACAAATTTATGTGACTTTTTAAAATTATTAGATGTTTGTGGCTTGTTTTGACACAAGGAAGTCAGATAGCTTGTGGGCCAGTTTTGAAAAAACTCCCCCCAGGCTGATATTTTCCTGCAATCCGCCCCTGGTCCTTAGATAGCTTTTATTATCACCTTTATTTAACAGAATGCGTGATCCTTGTGCCCCATGGGGAGAACAGAGATGGGCAAGCTCAGTTCCCCCAGGGCATGAAGGTGCATCTCCAGGGTCTACGTGGGCAGGAAGGGGGGATATTGGATAGGATGACTCAGGTATCCAAGCCATCTAAGGGTTCAAGGGGATTGAAGACCCTTTTCACTACCAGCCCTTCTGCAAGTGCCCGGTAGGTGGCAGCAAGAGAAGATAGAAACAGGACCACCATCCTATATATTTTGCGCATGCTACTATGTTTGCACTCCCACCTCTTTTGCCATGGCTGTGGCATAGTCTTGTGACTTCTCATTTAGGAGCATGGGACAGTGGACCCATGTTTACAACTCAAATACACCCCTACCCCACTAGGTATTAGAGATGTGAATCGTGTGATCGATCGTCTTAACGATCGATTTCGGCTGAGGGGGGAGGGAATAGGATCGTCGCGGTTTTATTTTTGTAAATATCGTGTAAATCGTAAATCGGGGGAGGGCGGGAAAACCGGCACACTAAAACATCCCTAAAACCCACCCCGACCCTTTAAAATAAATCCCCCACCCTCCTGAACCCCCCCAAAATGCCTTAAATTACCTGGGGTCCAGAGCGGGGGTCCCGGTGTGATCTTTTACTCTCGGGCCTGCGGTGCGTTGTAGAAATGGCGCCGGCGCTACCTTTGCCCTGTCATATGACAGGGCAAAGGTAGCACCGGCGCCATTTTGGTTTTTGTCCCCCGACGCCAGGAGCATAGGAGATCGCTCCCGGACCTCCGCTGGACCCCCAGGGACTTTTGGCCAGCTTGGGGGGGCCTCCTGACCCCACAAGACTTGCCAAAAGTCCAGCGGGTCAGGAGGCCCCCCCAAGCTGGCCAAAAGTCCCTGGGGGTCCAGCGGGGGTCCGGGAGCGATCTCCTATGCTCCTGACGTTGTTTTGCCGTACAAAATGGCGCCGGCCATATGTGGCCGGCGCCATTTTGTACGGCAAAACGATTGGAGTGCAGGAGGTCGCTCCCGGACCCCCGCTGGACTTTTGGCAAGTCTTGTGGGGGTCAGGAGGCCCCCCCAAGCTGGCCAAAAGTCCCTGGGGGTCCAGCGGGGGTCCGGGAGCGATCTCCTACGCTCCTGACGTCGGGGGACAAAAAACAAAATGGCGCCGGCGCTACCTTTGACCTGTCATATGACAGGGCAAAGGTAGCGCCGGCGCCATTTCTACAACGCACCGCAGGCCCGAGAGTAAAAGATCACACCGGGACCCCCGCTCTGGACCCCAGGTAATTTAAGGCATTTTGGGGGGGTTCGGGAGGGTGGAGGATTTATTTTAAAGGGTCGGGGTGGGTTTTAGGGTTGTTTTAGTGTGCCGGTTTTTCCACCCTCCCCCTTCCCCTCCCCCTTCCCCCGATTTACGATTTTTGACGATAAATCGGGGGAATTCCTATTGTATCGCGCTTCTAATGATTTTTGACGATTTAAAATATATCGGACGATATTTTAAATCGTGAAAAAACGATTCACATCCCTACTAGGTATTACTCCATCCAACTGCAGCATAGATGGGACAACATTGCTATCTGCCACTCCCACATACAAAGGCTTGAGGCCAATTGGGCGCAGCTTTGGTTGTTTATGACTTGGGGAAGAATTCTCCTCCGAGTTTAGGATTGCATGAATCTTCATTTTTTCCTTCTTTCTGCCTTTAGTCTCAAAAGTCCCTCCCTCGTTGGACATGGCTCCGGCTGGAGGCACGACGCCCCCATCTGACATGTTGTTAGGTTTGCTGAGTGCAAGTAAAATTAGCTTTTTCGAAGGAATCATGACACTCACATGCCCACTTAACTTCGGCAAGGCGAGTACTGGTACTCCTTTGGAAGCAGTTGAGTCAACCCCTTTTCTCCTTGGACAGTACTGCTTTGAATTCTGGGTGCTCTCTACCCTGGATGATGCTGAAGTATGTGGGTATGCCTTGGACGAAGCATAGTTGAGTTACCTTACTACCCATGACGACTCTAGACTGGGGTCCTGCCTGGATCTCGATGCTGCCAGCATTCAGTGTGGGCCCACCCAAGATGCTGCCAGCCTGAGGTATCATTCCACCCATATCAGCACCAGAAAATATCTCTGTCTTGCTATCAGTAGTACTGGGGTATGGTGTAGGCCCACCCAAAATACCACCGGGCTGAGATGCCTCCCCACTCCCGACAATGCCAGACTGGGATCCCATCCTGCTCCCAACCGTGCTGCTTAGAGTTCTGCTCAGGATTGTTCAAAGTTGCGTCCACCCATGATGGCATTAGGTTGGGCCCTGGTTCCCTGCAAGGCAGTGCCAGGAAGTATTGTGCTCCCTCCCAGTGCAGTTCATGGCTGGGCGTGAGATCCTCTTGAATCTGGACAGGATATCATTATAATCCCTCCTTGCCCAGTATTTATCTTTCCCAAGGCGGTGCTGCCTGGAGGCATGGAGTCGCATTGGGTCTGTTTCCCTCCCGGGGTGACGAGGAAATATTCCTGAGGAGGGATAAAGGTGACTGTGATTGGGGTTAATGCTGTTTGCTCTCTTTGAGTGTGATTCAAACCCATGGGCACTATTGGTGATACAGATGCAGGATATCAGCCAGAGAGAAGCAGTTATCCGTCTCCCCCAAGTATGCCGCTGAGTAGGGGCAACATTCCTGGCCTTGACAGTTGCAGGGATCAAGGGTGCAAATAAAGTCATCCCTGAGCACCACCTCCTCGGTGGTGCTCAGGGATGGTGCTCAAGGTCTGCACTAGGGTCGAAAAAACGGCGAAAGAAAGCCAAACTGGTGGCTCTCTCGATCTTGAGGAGGGATAAAGGTGACTGTGATTGGGGTTAATGCTGTTTGCTCTCTTTGAGTGTGATTCAAACCCATGGGCACTATTGGTGATACAGCTGCAGGATATCAGCCAGAGAGAAGCAGTTATCCGTCTCCCCCAAGTATGCCGCTGAGTAGGGGCAACATTCCTGGCCTTGACAGTTGCAGGGATCAAGGGTGCAAATAAAGTCATCCCTGAGCACCACCTCCTCGGTGGTGCTCAGGGGTGGTGCTCAAGGTCTGCACTAGGGTCGAAAAAACGGCGAAAGAAAGCCAAACTGGTGGCTCTCTCGATCTGGGCGCACACATTGATTAAATTGATCAAGCAGTCCTTTACGAGTAACCGCAAGTGTAGCAAACCGGATGTCCAGCACGTCAGCCTGCATTGTTTCTGCAAGCAAAACAGCCTCTCCCCTGCCACGTCTGGAGTGGCTAAAAAAAATGCCCTGCCAAGCCACTCCAGGAGCCAATTGGCTTCACACTTTGGAGTGGTATGGGTCTACTGCAGGAGACTTATGGAGTACACCCTCTTCCAAAGAAAGGAGAGTACTCAGCTCCTGCAGAGACTGTCCCTGCAGCCATGGGTATTCAAGATGCTTATTTTCAGAGCTATCCTCTGTCGAGATTACTCTGCCAGTCAACTGTATGCATCAAGGGAGGGATTCCAACAGCATGCATAATCTGCGAGCATGTAACAAGTCTGCTACACTCGCAGTCTTGCTCTTCAGAAGGTATTCCAGGAGTATGCTAATGGAGATGCACAGGCACTCCACTCCGGGACACCTCCTGAGAGCTCTGTCCATCCTACTGGTCCTTCCTCTCGACTCATGGAGGAAGGCATCCAATTCCTGGTAAGGATAAGGGAAGAAGGACCTCTGCGATGCAAGGAGAAGGAAATAGTGCTTCAGGGTTCACAAGAAAGTAGGAGTCTTTTGGGGGCTCTACTAGAGAGCTCCCTCTGCTCATTCCCCTCCCTCCCCCAGGTATGGTTGCATCAGTGTTTCCTCTGACAGTTCTTTTGACTAAGGGGTGGCTTACTGTTCCTGGGGAGGTACTGTCTCTGTGCTGGGGGCCATTCCTCCTGTTCCAGCATGCCTGCTTGTATCCCCTCGTTCAACTGGACTCCCATCACTCCCCTTCTCCACCCCTGCTCCAGGACTAGTTCCTGGAGCTTCACCTGGTTCCCTGCCTTTGCTCTGGTTGCCGCAATAATCACTTGCATTGCGACCGATGGTGTCAGGAGAAGTGGGGGAAGGAATTCCCTCAGGGATTCCACTGATGGCAGCTCAAGGTTGTTGGGGTCAAGACCCAGCAGTAGCAGGAGGGTTCTGGAAATAATATTGGAGGGAATCAACTTGTCATAGTCAGGGGACTTCTCTGATGGGGACAGTGGCTGGACCCATTCTATTCTCTGTAGTCCTGGGGCTGAAACAATAGTTATCATCTCCCCCCTCCCCGGATTCTCCTTTAGCGACCTGCCCAACACTTTTGTTTCTTTAGGGTTTGCCCATCCTCAAACTCCCACAGCTCTAATTGGTAGAATATGGGGATGTTTGAAGCAGAAGATTGTCTTGGTGCCCAGCAGGTTGTGGCAGGAGCTAGTAGTCATTTGTCCTTCTTTCTCTTTACTCCTTTGGCTTCTGCCCCCTCCTTTTCTCCATTTGGGTCAAAGCTACTTCTTTTTTGAAGCATTCCTGGACTCCAGAGCAGGGGGAAACATCATTGAACGTGCCTTAGTTCTGCACCATGGTATACCCACCATACCTCTGAGCCAACCGCTCACCATCTCCTCCGTCTATGGAGATCCCCCTCCTAGACCAGCCTATGAAAAGTACAATTCCTTTGATCCTCCACATTGGTCTTATGCACTCTGAGACTATCACCTTCTACATGGCATCTACTTGGATTTCAGCAAAGCTTTTGATACGGTTCCGCACAGGAGACTGGTGAATAAAACGAGAAGCTTGGGAGTGAGTGCCGAGGTGGTAACCTGGATTGCAAATTGGTTGACGGACAGAAGACAATGTGTGATGGTAAATGCTACTTTCTCTGAAGAGAGATCAGTTTTAAGTGGTGTACCGCAAGGATCGGTGTTGGGACCGGTCCTGTTCAATATCTTTGTGAGCGACATTGCGGACGGGATAGAAGGTAAGGTGTGTCTTTTTGCGGACGACACTAAGATCTGCAACAGAGTGGACACGCCGGAAGGAGTGGAGAGAATGAGACGGGATTTAAGGAAACTGGAAGAGTGGTCGAA
Source organism: Rhinatrema bivittatum (assembly GCF_901001135.1). Taxonomy (NCBI): domain Eukaryota; kingdom Metazoa; phylum Chordata; class Amphibia; order Gymnophiona; family Rhinatrematidae; genus Rhinatrema; species Rhinatrema bivittatum. The sequence continues at coordinate 714,000,343 of NC_042616.1, forward strand.
GATATGGCAGCTGAGTTTCAATGCCAAGAAGTGCAAAGTCATGCATATGGGGAGTGGAAATCCGAATGAACTGTATTTGATGGGGGGGGAAAGGCTGATGTGCACGGAGCAGGAGAGGGACCTTGGGGTGATAGTGTCTAATGATATGAAGTCTGCGAAACAATGCGACAAGGCGATAGCAAAAGCCAGAAGAATGCTGGGCTGCATAGAGAGAGGAATATCGAGTAAGAAAAGGGAAGTGATTATCCCCTTGTACAGGTCCATGGTGAGGCCTCACCTGGAGTACTGTGTTCAGTTCTGGAGACCGTATCTACAAAAAGACAAAGACAAGATGGAAGCGGTACAGAGAAGGGCGACCAGGAAGGTGGAGGATCTTCATCGGATGACGTACGAGGAGAGATTGAAGAATCTAAATATGTACACCCTGGAGGAAAGGAGGAGCAGAGGTGATATGATACAGACTTTCAGATACTTGAAAGGTTTTAATGATCCAAAGAAAACGACAAACCTTTTCCGTAGGAAAAAAATCAGCAGAACCAGGGGTCACGATTTGAAGCTCCAGGGAGGAAGATTCAGAACCAATGTCAGGAAGTATTTCTTCACGGAGAGGGTGGTGGATGCCTGGAATGCCCTTCTGGAGGATGTGGTGAAGACCAGAACTGTGAAGGACTTCAAAGAGGCGTGGGATAAACACTGTGGATCCATAAAGTCAAGAGGCCGCCAATGAAGAGTGGGTGACTCGCCAGAATGATGGCTACTGCCTGGAGACAATACCCTTATTCAATAAACATATACATGCTTACTGTGACTCCAACATCGCTCTAAGCTTCAACAGCAAGAGGAAACGTGGAAAAAAGGATTTGCACTCACAAAGAGGGGAGTAGCTGGCTTGTTACGGCGGTTACTACCCCAAACCAAATAAGCCTGATACTTCACTTTCAATGCATATACAGCATAGTTCTCTGCTTCAACGGCAGGGGAGAAGAAAAAACTGATACTTCACACATCCAGCAGAGCTCTCTGCTTCAACGGCAGGGGAGAAGAAAAAAGGGTTTGCACTCACAAAGCGGGGAGTAGCTGGCTTGTTACGGCGGTTACTACCCCAAACCAAATGTGCCTGATACTTCACTTTCGATGCATATCCAGCATGGCTCTCTGCTTCAACTTTCGATGCATATCCAGCATGGCTCTCTGCTTCAACGGCATGGGAGAAAGGCTGATACATCACACATTTCCAGAATAGCTCTCTGCTTCAACAGCAGGGGAAAAGAAAAACTGATGCTTCACGCATATCCAGCATAGCTTCAACGGCAGGGGAGAAGAAAAAAGATTCGCACTCACAAAGTGGGGAGTAGCTGGCTTGTTACGGCGGTTACTACCCCAAACCAAATGTGCCTGATACTTCACTTTCGATGCATATCCAGCATGGCTCTCTGCTTCAACGGCATGGGAGAAAGGCTGATACATCACGCATTTCCAGCATAGCTCTCTGCTTCAACAGCAGGGGAAAAGAAAAACTGATGCTTCACGCATATCCAGCATAGCTTCAACGGCAGGGGAGAAGAAAAAAGGATTCGCACTCACAAAGCGGGGAGTAGCTGGCTTGTTACGGCGGTTACTACCCCAAACCAAATGTGCCTGATACTTCACTTTCGATGCATATCCAGCATAGCTCTCTGCTTCAACGGCAGGAGAGAAGAAAAACTGATTCTTCACGCATATCCAGCATAGCTCTCTGCTTCAATGGCAGGGGAGAAAAAAAAAACTGATACTTCACGCATATCCAGCATAGCTCCCTGCTTCAACGGCAGGGGAGAAGAAAAACAACCAATAAGGGCTGTATAACATAGTTTGGGTAAAACAAGCATGGGTGTAGCTTGCTTATTGCGGTGGTTACTACCCCTACTACCCCTAACTAATCAAGCTAGATATTTCACTTGGATGCAGCTCCATCACTGCTCTCTACGTTAATGGTGGGGGTGGAAGGGAAATAGAACCAAGAGCTAAGAGAAACAGATACGTATGAGAGAAAAGATGTGTGAAGCTTGCTGGGCAGACTGGATGGGCTGTTTGGTCTTCTTCTGCCGTCATTTCTATGTTTCTATGTTTCTATATGTTTCTATACATTATCCCTCGAGCAGTCAACCCTTTAGTTCTTGTACTTCCTTGGTCTCAAAAGCACCAGCCCACCATCAACTGGCCGTCACTGAAATTGGCCCAGTAGTGTCCATCTTGTTATTCTGCCTGCCTGGCCACTGTCGCTCTTTCAGCCCATCTCACACCTGCAGCTGACCAGATGGGGCTTCCATCCTAATAAGCTGAATTCCAGGATGTATTTTCCAAACAGAAGGTTGAGATGTTACCCCCTCACCATTCCTATGATTGTGGCATTGAACTCTTCCCTGGTAAAGAACCTCCTTGAGAAAGAGTATAACCCCTCTTTGGGACAGAATCCAAGGCCATGAGTGACTACATTCAGGAAAATCTTGCAAGAGGCTTCATCTGCCCTTCTTCTTCCCCTGCCAGAGAAGGCTTCTTCTTTGTGGCAAAAAAGGATGGAAACTCTGACCCTGTATAGATTACAGGGGCCTGAATGCTATTACTAAAAAGCATTGATGCCCTTTACCTCTTTCTTTCTTTCTTTCTTTCTTTCTTTCTTTATTTATTTATTTATTTATTTATTTATTTAAGGTTAGGAAGTGGAATAGAAGAAAAACCCTTTTACAGTAGAAAATGTATGGGAAGAGCTAAAGAAGCTGAAAGTGGACAAAGCCATGGGACCTGATGGGATTCATCCAAGTATACTGATGGAGCTCAGAGATGTGCTGGCGGGTCTGCTGTGTGACCTGTTCAATAGATCCCTAGAAACGAGAGTTGTGCTGAGTGATTGGAGAAGAGCGGTGGTGGTCCCGCTTCACAAGAGTGGGAACAGAGAGGAGGCTGGTAACTACAGACCGGTTAGCCTCACTTCGGTGGTGGGAAACGTAATGGAGTCACTGTTGAAAGAGAGAATAGTGAACTATCTACAGTCCGGAGAATTGCTGGACCAGAGGCAGCATGGATTCACCAGGGGAAGATCCTGTCAGACAAATCTGACTGACTTTTTTGACTGGGTAACCAAGGAATTGGATCGAGGAAGAGCGCTTGATGTCATCTACTTAGATTTCAGCAAAGCTTTTGATACGGTTCCGCACAGGAGACTGGTAAATAAAACGAGAAGCTTAGGAGTGAGTGCCGAGATGGTGACCTGGATTGCAAACTGGTTGACAGAGAGAAGACAATGTGTGATGGTAAATGGAACTCTCTTTGAAGAGAGAGCGGTTTTAAGTGGTGTACCACAAGGATAGGTGTTGGGACCGGTCCTGTTCAATATCTTTGTGAGCGACATTGCGGACAGGATAGAAGGTAAGATTTGTCTTTTTGCGGACGACACTAAGATCTGCAACAGAGTGGACATGCCGGAAGGACTGGAGAGAATGAGATGGGATTTAAGGAAACTGGAAGAGTGGTCGAAGATATGGCAGCTGAGATTCAATGCCAAGAAGTGCAAAGTCATGTATATGGGGAGTGGAAATCCGAATGAACTGTATTCGATGGGGGGGGGGAAAGGCTGATGTGCACGGAGCAGGAGAGGGACCTAGGGGTTATAGTGTCTAATAATATGAAGTCTGCAAAACAAGTAAGAAAAGGGAAGTGATTATCCCCTTATACAGGTCCTTGGTGAGGCCTCACCTGGAGTACTGTGTTCAGTTCTGGAGACCGTATCTACAAAGAGACAGAGACAAGATGGAAGCAGTACAGAGAAGAGCGACCAAAAAGGTGGAGGGTCTTCATCGGATGTCATACGAAGAGAGATTGAAGAATCTAAATATGTACACCCTGGAGGAAAGGAGGAACAGGGGTGATATGATTCAGACCTTCAGATACTTGAAAAACTTTAACGATCCAAAGACAACGACAAACCTTTTCCGTCAGAAAAAAATCAGCAGAACCAGAGGTCACGAGCTGAGGCTCCAGGGAGGAAGACTATGAACCAATGTCTGGAAGTATTTCTTCACGGAGAGAGTGGTGGATGCCTGGAATGCCCTTCCGGAGGAAGTGGTGAAGTCCAAAACTGTGAAGGACCTCAAAGGGGCATGGGATAAACACTGTGGATCCATCAGGTCTAAAGGAAGGTTATAAAGAGGAGGCAGCAAAACACTGCACGGAGCGGCAGTAGCCACAGAGGCATTCACGGAGCGGGATGCCAGTGGTTGGTGTTCCACCTTCATGGAGCAGAAGGATGGAGGCCTGCCATCTCAATATTTAAAAAAAACAAAAAAAAACAGGGGTGGGCAAGAGTATATAAAATTAACGAAGAGTTCATAAGCTATAGGTACTACCAATTATTAGGCTTATTCAATATTTGATGATAGATAATGTGGCTTTCAATGCATACTTCACTTTCAATACATATCCAACATAGCTCTCTGCTTCAACTGCAGGGGAGAAGAAAAACTAATACTTCACGCATATCCAGCATTGCTCTCTGCTTCAACGGCAGGGGAGAGGTAAAACTAATAGTTCACACATATCCAGCATAGCTCTCTGCTACAATGGCAGGGGAGAAGAAAAACAACCAACAAGGGCTGAATAACATAGTCTGGGTAAAACAAATAAGCATGGGTGTAGCTTGCTTATTGCGGCGGTTACTACCCCTAACTAATCAAGCTTGATATTTCACTTGGATGCAGCTCCATCACTGCTCTCTGCATTAATGGTGGGTGTGAAAGGGAAATAGAACCAAAGGTTACTAGGAGCCAAGAGAAACAGATAAGTATGAGAAAAAAAGTGTGAGGCTTGCTGGGCAGACTGGATGGGCCGATTGGTCTTCTTCTGCCGTCATTTCTATGTTTCTATGTTTCTATGTTTTTATATACCGGCATTCATGATACAATCACATCATGCTGGTTTACATATAAACAGGAGTGCAATATAGACATCAAACTGGAACTATCATGCAGGAAAAAGCAGTTACAAATAACAAGGACTGATGAACTGGGAGAAGAGGGAAATAAAAGAAGAGATTAGTAACGGCTAAAACTATTTACAAAGAGATGGAGTTGAGCTGCCTCTTATATCTGATCTGTTCAATCGTCTCCAAGGAGCCCAGATTTGCACAAAACTTGATCTCAGAGGGGTTTACAATCTCATCCAAATTAAACAAGGAGATGAGTGGAAGACTGCCTGTAATACCAGAGATGGGCACTATGAATACGTAGCAATACCGTTTGAACTTTGCAATGCCCCGGCAGTCTTCCAAAAAATGGTGAATGACATCTTTCATGATCTTTTGTATTTCTCCCTGGTGGTTTTATATTCTCCAAGTCCCTGACCTCACACTGATTACATGTAAAACAAGTACTCCAGCGTCTGCATGAACAGCACCTGTACGCCAATTTGGAAAAATAACTCTTCAGCAAGAGCAATTGCCCTTCCTGGGGTATATCGTCTCTAGCACCGGTCTACTTATGTATCCCATGAATCAGAAGGCAATCCTGGACTGGCCCCAGCCTATTGGTCTTCGAGCCCTGTAACGATTCCTGGGCTTTGTCAATTATTAATCGAAAAAAAAAATGTGTGGCACTACAAAATGAACTGTTCAGTACATGAAAACTATCACTTCATTAATTTAATGGCCAGCAGGAAAACACACTTGTTTAACAATATTCTTATACCCAGTATAGATGTGAATCGTGTCCTCGATCATCTTAACGATCAATTTCGGCTGGGAGGGGGAGGGAATCGTATTGTTGCCGTTTGGGTGTTTAAAATATCGTGAAAATCGTTAAAATCGTGAGCCGGCACACTAAAACCCACCCCCGACCCTTTAAATTAAATCCCCCACCCCAAATGCCTTAATACTTCATCAACTTTGGGAGGGAAGTACTTACTTGCCCTAAACCAATGGCAGGAAAACCGGCACACTAAAACCCCCTAAAACCCACCCCCGACCCTTTAAATTAAATCCCCCACCCTCCCGAACCCCCCCCCCCAAATGCCTTAAATTACCTGGGGGTCCAGCGGCGGTCCGGATCGGGCTCCTGCAATTGAATTGTGTTGTCTTCAGCCGGCGCCATTTTGCAAAATGGCGGCCGCAAAATGGCGGCGGCCATAGACCAACACGATTCGACTGCAGGAGGTCGTTCCGGACCCCCGCTGGACTTTTGGCAAGTCTTGTGGGGGTCAGGAGGCCCCCCCAAGCTGGCCAAAAGTCCCTGGGGGTCCAGCGGGGGTCCGGGAGCGATCTCCTGCCGCGAATCGTTTTCCGTACGGAAAATGGCGCCGGCAGGAGATCGACTGCAGGAGGTCGTTCAGCGGGGGTTCCGGACCGCCGCTGAACGACCTCCTGCAGTCGATCTCCTGCCGGCGCCATTTTTCGTACGGAAAACGATTCATGGCAGGAGATCGCTCCCGGACCCCCGCTGGACCCCCAGGGACTTTTGTCCAGCTTGGGGGGGCCTCCTGACCCCCACAAGACTTGCCAAAAGTCCAGCGGGGGTCCGGAACGACCTCCTGCAGTCGAATCGTGTTGGTCTATGGCCGCCGCCATTTTGCGGCCGCCATTTTGCAAAATGGCGCCGGCTGAAGATAACACAATTCAATTGCAGGAGCCTGTTCCGGACCGCCGCTGGACCCCCAGGTAATTTAAGGCATTTTGGGGGGGGGTTCGGGAGGGTGGGGGATTTAATTTAAAGGGTCGGGGGTGGGTTTTAGGGGGTTTTAGTGTGCCGGTTTTCCTGCCATTGGTTTAGGGCAAGTAAGTAAGTTCCTGCCCTCCCCCTTCCCCCGATTTATGATTTTTTAACGATAAATCGGGGGAATTGGTATTGTATCGTGGCCCTAACGATTTTTGACGATTTAAAATATATCGGATGATATTTTAAATCGTCAAAAAACGATTCACATCCCTAATACACAGCATACACTTATTCAGAACGAAAACCCCTGACACAGCCATGTTTCACATGAAGGCTGCATCAGGGGGGACTGGCGAGTATCCATATCTACAAAAACAATTATAAAAGTATTGAACAGGAGGCTGGCACAGGTAGTAATATAATGCAGGAACATACCAAGCAAAAGATAGAGAGTGAATCCTGGGTCACCACAGGTGCTCAGTGCTGTGGGAACTGTATACAAATTCTATAATGCAAAAAGAGAGCAAAATTAATGGGGGAGGGAAAGTAAAGGGGGGAGAAAGGAGGGAGGGGGAAAGAAAGGGGGAGAGGAAAAAAGGGAGAGGGAAAGGGAGAGGGAAAGGGAAAAAAGGGGAAGGGGACAGTGGGGAAGGGAAGGATCAAGAAAGAGAGGAAGGGGAGGGGGGAAAGGGGGCTGGGGGGGGGGGGATAAGGTTAGAGAAGGAGGGAAGCAGGGGGGGAAGTAAATTGAAGAATCAAGTAAGCAAAAAATGAGACAAAACTTAATTTTGGGGTGGCGTAGTCAAAACCTTTCCAAAGGGGGAGGGAGAACCCCAGGGGTCACAAGTTAATATTCTGGAAGAGCAATAATGTTTGTTAGACAAAATTAAAAATGGGGGGGTTCTTTATTTGAGCAGAAATGTAGGACTTACATTTGAAAGCAGCATTCCAGGCAAAATGTATGCTGCAGAAACCAGTATAGATGCAGAAAAGTCTAAAAAATGAGGGAACTTGTGGGTGTATAGTAGATTTACGCCATGCTGGCCCATCAGGAACTTCACTAGACCGCCGGAGTGGGGAGACAAGAGGTGATAACATCGTGGGTGTAAGTATATGAGACCTCCAAAGTGGCGGAGTCAAGGCACAAGAGTGAGCCGGGATAAGTGCCTGATCCCGCCGTGTGTTAAGAGGCTTAAGAAGCATGTTTAAAAAATTAAAATATTAAAACTAGCTGGGTAATTTAAGGCTGGAGAAAGAATAATAAACAACTGAAAGTGGTGACATGACAGTAAACAGGACCTCATAGTGCATTGTGGCATGCAGTAAAACCCCACGTAAATACCTTTACACGGGATGAACTCCCAATTCTTGAGAGCAAGCAGGAACCAGAGTCTGTGCTGTCATTGAAAAATTAAGAAAGATACAGTATAAGGAACAATAAGGGAATGAAGAGATCCAGAAAGGGAAGGAGAACTTACTTATATGAATTTTGCACCAGCAGCGTTCCCTGCAGCAGCACTCAAGCAGTAATCCCTAGAAGTCCATGATCAAAAGCTAGATAAGGTGAAGAAGCATGCCAAACAGATACCATGTGTCTCTGGAGAGCCAATCCAAACTAAGAAAGGAAAAGATGAGCATAATGATGTTGAAATGTGAAATTAGTGTAGAGAATGGGGTAGGGGAGGGGGGTAGGGGAGGGGGAGGAGGAAGAAGAAAAGGGGGGAAGGAAGGAAGAAAAAAAGAAAGAAGAAAAGGAGAGAATGAGGGAGGGAAGGGGAGGAAGGGAATGGGAAGAAAGGGATAGGAAAGTATACTTCAAGGGCAAATCATAAAGGCGGCGCCTAATGATAGCAGTGAGATAAGTATCCACTAAAAGAAAGAGGACCACTCAAATTCCCGATTTAAGCTGAAGTGTCCTCCTTCTTTTAGTGGCTATTTCTCTCACTGTTATCAATAGGCCTGGTCCCTATGTCTCCAGCCTGCCCAGCATGTCTTCAGCCTTGCCAAGGCTGCCTTCACCTCCTCAGCCTTGCCCAGCCTGCCTTCACCTCCTTAATTTTCCCTCTGTCCTCTTCAACTTTCTCATTCCTACCCTTGGACGGATTTCTGGTAATTGACCTTAGCCTGGATGCTCAATATCCCTGCCTGATGCTTGTCATTGACCTTAGCCTGAACTCTCAATATCCTTGCCTGATGCTTGTCATTGACCATTGCCTGGACTCTCGATTCCCCTGTCTGTCACCTACCTTCAACCTCAGCCTAACTCTGGATCTTTTTTTTCCACCTGCTTCTCAGAGACTGCCATCTAAGATCTGCCGGCACCCGGAACCCAAATGCTCAACCCAAGGAGAAAGGGGTTGATACGGGCGAAGCTCCAGCTCAGTCAATGCACCATCTGTTCCGTCAGTTGATGATGAGGATCTACAGGGCCTTCCCTGTAGATTGCGCCAACCTCACTCCAACACAAGGTTCCACAATCCTAACAACTTCCCTTTCCTAATACACCTCTTTTCTCCTTCCCCTCTGCATCTTAGATTATGGAGGTCGGAGGAGAGAAGGTCATTGGTCCCTCACTATTCCAGAGCTCCACCCAAGGTTTTCCCTCTTTTTTTCTGCACTTAATTTTATTTGTTCTAATCAGCTTGTAACTTTGGGCTGGTGGCCATCTTTATCTTAACTTTTCCCTGGGTCGGCCACAAATTACAACTGGTAAATATGACCGCATATTCATGCATTTATATGATTACAGACTTTTGCTGAATCCAAGCATATGCAGCATTTCATACTCACTCTCATAAGAAGCATTTTATTCATTGTTAGAAAAATATTGCTGTCAGTCAATGACAGTACAGTAACTTCTCAATCCCAATAAATATCTTAACATTAAAAAATAACTTGATAAAATTGTTCATTTCGGATGGAAATTAAAATTTTGCTAGTATTCCTTAAATGGACCAAATATAACAGTACTGTGCATTGTGTTTGCAACCACAACCTTTCCTATATAGAATCGTCTGTGCAGGCCTGTCCTGCCCGTCGAACATAACACGGGAAGAGGGCGCGTAGGGGACTGGGTAAGAGGGGGCGGAGGAAGTGCTGGGGGATTGTGCGGGAATCCTGGGATGGGCAGGGGGGGCCAACAGCCAGAGGGGTCCTGGTTTTGAACCGGGGCGCCTGATTGCCTGCGACAGTTACTTGCTGGCATCAAGGCTATCGCCGGCTCATCGTAGGGCAGGCTGCAGAGGTGGTAGCTGAGCAGGCTTTGGCGGGCGGGCCTACTTATTTTCAGCTTTTGAGGCGGCGGGCCGTAGTCTGCTTAAAAAAAAAAAACCCCAACCCATTATCCTTCATAGCAGGCTCCCTTGGTGTGCTTTGGTGCAGGCAGCAGCGTGTCAGGCATACTCCGGCGCGGCAGGGAGCTCGTGGCCAGGCCTTGTCAGGGAGCAGGCGGTTTCCAATCTGGAAGTTGTCAGCGGAGCAACTTGGAAAAACGGTCAGCAGTCCTGGCGTCTGCAACGGATGATGATCAGGCTGGGCCTACACCGGGCCAGCTCTGGAGAGAGCGGCCTGGAAGTGGCGCCTTTTTCCTGGTCCTCTCCTTTCCCTCTGGGCTGTGAGGAGGCCTTCCAGCCCCCTGACCTGTCCCTCAATGCCTCGGGCAGGGATTTGCCAGCTTCCCCCGGACCTGGGCCCAGGCTGAGCTCAGCCCTGGCTCCCTCCAGAGACAGGCCCATGCATTCGGCGGCCCGGCAGTGTGAGAATCTCAGGTCAAGCGAATTGCACAACCCAGCCGTCGAGGATGGGGGGGCCACCGTATCTCAGGTGAGGGGCTGCAGGGTGGGAAGGGTTGTTGCTCGTCATGCACCAGATGGGAAGAGAGAACGGGTAGGCGGCGTTGGGGGGCTCAGGATAGACTGTGGGAGGGAAAAAGTGTTCCGGGGGTGATGGGACGAGGGGCCTAGAGGGGAGAATGTACTGGGCGGAGCCTTCCCGCACAGTGCTGCCATTGGGAATTAAGTTAAGGGAAGGGCCTCTGCATGTGGCAGGCCCAGCGATCCCTCTAGCAGGCTGATCGGCGGGCTTGCAGAAGAGCCCAGGAGGGGGGTGCAGTGTTAGTGGGGGCAAGGGTTTTGGGGGTTGGATGGTGTGGGAGGAGGAGGGCGGCACTGGAGCCACCTGTGCTACAGGGACTGGGGGGGGGGGGGATGGACAAAGGGGGGTGGAGTTGAGCAGGCTCGGCAAGGGGTATTTTCAGGGGTGGGCATTTGGGGTCAGAGCAAAAGGGGCGGTTTGGGGTATGGGCAGACGGTTTTTCCCTCTGATTATGTTTGTGTCCCTGCAGAGATAACAGAGTGTGAAAGGCCCAGCACATCATGATTGAAGCCTGGAGGGAGAGATCAGATGAAGAGTTGGGTGATCGGGGGATGACATGAGGTCGGACCTTGGTAGACGTGGAGGAGGAAAGGGCTGCCCACTTCTTTGGGAGAGTGGAAAAGTTTGAGTGTGGACAGGACGAAGGGATTATGATGGTGAATACAAGTAGGAAGAGAAAAAAATACTCACTCTCGCCGTTCAAGGTCGGATTCGTGTTCGTCATCATCAACGTCTTCCTTCACTGGTGATTCTAGTGAGAGCCGGCCATGTCCTGGTGCGGGGTGGTACAGGACATGGGGTATCCGGTGTTAGCTTCGCTGATGGAGCTGTGGGAGGAGGTCCCAAGCCGGTTGAGAAGGAGGATTCAGAAAAGGAAGTATATGAATATATTCAAGCTGTTAGAAGGTAGAAGGGGAGGTGGAAAGGACAGGAAGAAGGATTCGAGGGTTCATGAGGGTTCATGTATGTGGTAGGGCACTTCGAGCCCACCCAATATGGGGCACTCCTGGCTTATGGGGATAGCATTTTGGGAGCATACAGGGATTATGAAGGTTGGGCGCGGCTCAACTATGATGAGAAATTCCGTGATAAAATGGCAGGTAATCGGTTTATGTCATGGGGTACACAGGACATCAATTGATGGTTGACACAAATGACAAATAAGGGTGCGGGCAATACTAAATGGATGGGGGTGGGTGGGAGGAGGGCATGCCGGGGTAGTGGAGATGGTAAGTTTGGGGGCTATTGGTAGCTCTTTCGAGGCCCGGGGGCCATTGAAAAGATCGGGTTGGGGGTCAAGGGGTCAGCTGGAGGGCAAGACGTGTGTTGGAGATATAACAAAGCGACGTACTTATTCCCCAATTGTAAATTTAGGCATGCTTGTGCCACCTGCAACGGAGCACACCCATCGATCAAGTGTGGGCAAAATCAGAGTGCCGCCCCCTCAAAAGGGGGCAGGCAATGAGTTTTTGAGGAAGAAAGTGGAGTCGCCGATACTGTTCCAGGAATTGTTTGGGTGGCTGGAGCACTATCCACATTGGAAAATGGTGCATTTCCTTGGTTCTGGTTTCAAGAAGGGTTTTCCAATACCTTATGTGGGGCCCGGGTGGGGGGGGGGGGGGGGGGGGGAGGGTTAGGAATGCCAGGTCTGTGGTGTAGTTAGCCCACGTTTCGCAGGTGAAACTGGAGGCAGAATCGAGGGTGGGCAGGATTGTGAGACCCTTTGTTGAGCCCCCATTTTCTTCCATGCACCATTCACCGTTAGCAGTGATCCCCAAAAAAGAGCCTGGACGATTTCAATTGATTCTTAATATTTTGTATCCTCTTGGGGAGTCTGTGAATGACTTTATTCTGCAAGAAAGTTGTACTGTGCGATATGCTTCTTTTGATGAGGCATTAGCCTTAGTAAGGGGAGCAGGTCCGGGGGCTTTGACGGCAAAGGCTGGTATCGAATCCGCGTTCCGGTTGTTGCCGATCCATCCGGATAGCTTATTATTGTTGGGATTTTCATTTATTTATTTATTTATTTAACATTTTTTATATACCGAAATTCTAGCAACAATGTTGCTAATCATTTCGGTTTACATATAACATTGGAGTGACTTAACATGCGAGTCTTACATGGAACAGGAAAATGAACTTGGAGAAAATTGAATAGATACTAATAACAAATAACATTAAAACAACAACAGTAGTAATAGACATGTTATATACAGGCGATTAAAATGAATCAGTTATGAATAAGATATCTGCAAAATAGACAAGAGGGATTGGAAAATTAATTCTTTAGTTGTTGAGCTAAGAGGTATTATGTGGCATAGACCTGGAGGAGGGATTTGTGGATAGTACTCAATCGTAGGCTTGAGAGAAAAGCCAAGTTTTAAGTCTTTTTTTAAAAGTGAGGGGGCATTGTTCAAGCCTAAGATCCGATGGTAGAGAGTTCCAGTGGATCGGACCTGCAGTGGAGAAGGCTCTTTTGTTTGACGAAATTTTAAGTGGAGGGGTTTTCAGAGAGCCTTTTTGCGCAGTTCTCAGTGGACGGGAGGAAGTATGTAGCTAGAATGGGATCCTGAGGTCTAGGTATGAGGCTTTGTAAATGGATTTATGAATGGATGAAAGGGTTTTGTAGGTGATTCAGGGTATTTTCAGGGTATGAACTATATTGATCGTTGCTTGCCGATGGGATGCGCCATGTCCTGTGCTTATTTCGAGGCTTTCAGCTCTTTCTTGCAATGGGTCATGGAGCAGTACACGGGTTGTAGACAGATGTTGCATTATTTGGATGATTTTTTCTTTGTAGGCGGAGCAGTTCGAATTGATGTCAGGCACAGCTGGACGGGTTTTTGACAATCTCCAGACGGTTAGGGGTACCTATCGCGGAAGGCAAGATGGAGGGGCCGCCCACTCGGATAACATTTTTAGGCATTGAATTGGATTCGGTAGACATGGTTTCCAGGTTACCAGAGGATAAAGTTAGCTATTGAGGGATTTAGTACAGGTGATGGAGCAGGCCAGCAAAGTGACTTTGTGTCAAATGCAATCACTTATTGGATCACTGAATTTCGCTTGCAGGGTGATGCTGATGGGGAGGGCATTTATACGCAGGTTATCCTTAGCCACAGGGGGGTCAGGGCCAGGCATCATCATATTAGGGGGACCCGTCGGATTAAGGAGGAATTGAGTGTGTGGAAGGTATTCCTGGACTCTTTTAATGGAGTGGTGTTGATACCGGCGGACGAGGCTTCAAACCAAGATTTGGAGCTTTTTTTTGATACGGCGGGCACCTCGGGCTTCGGGGTGTATTTCCGGGGGCAGTGGTGTGCGAAGCCATGGCCAGAGGGTTGGGTGGAGAGTGGTTTGACCAGAAACATAACATTTTTGGAATTATTCCCCATTGTTGTGGCCTTAGCAATATGGGTGGCCCAGTTAAGCAACAGAAGGGTGGTATTTTGGTGTGACAATTTGGGAGTGATTCAAGTGATCAACCAGTTGTCTGCCCAATGTCCGAAGGTCTTAGCTTTGTTACGGGAACTGGTAGTCAGGTATTTGCATGGGAACGTACATATACGGGTTAAGCATGTCCCAGGGGTGCACAAGGTTATAGCTGATGCTCTTTCTCATTTCCAATGGAAGGTGTTCCCCAAAGTGGCGCCAGGAGCAAGTTGGCAGCAGAACGTTTCCCGGAGCACTTATGGAACCTTGGGAGAAGGAAGAATGGCGATTGATATGGCATACACTGCGGGCCACAAAGCAGTTTTTGGGTTCCTAAAAGGGGCGAGATGGCGGGGAGGGCTCATGGAGGAAGGGTTAGTAGTTCAGTTCATATTAGGGTAGATTTTAAAAAATTGCGCGATCGCGTACTTTTGTTTGTGCACCAGGCGCAAACAAAAGTACGCTGGATTTTATAAGATACGCGCGTAGCCGCGCGTATCTTATAAAATCCGGGGTCGGCGCGCGCAAAGGGGTGCACATTTGTGCAACCTGCGCGCGCCGAGCCCAGCACGCGCTGCCTGTTCCCTCCGAGGCCGCTCCGATTTCGGAGCTGCCTTGGAGGGAACTTTCCTTCGCCCTCCCCCCACCTTCCCCTCCCTTCCCCTACCTAACCCACCCCCCCAGCCCTATCTAAACCCCCCCCCTTACCTTTATTCCACCATTTACGCCTGTGAAAAGCAGACGTAAATCTGCGCGCGTCGGCCAGCTGCCCCGCTCCGTGTTCCGGTCCCGGGGGCTGGTCCGGAGGCCGCGGCCATGCCCCCGGAACGCCCCCGGGCCGAAACCACGCCCACGCCGCCGCCCCCAAAACGCCGCATCACGCCCACGAAACGTCGCATCATTCTGCCACGCCCCCGACACGCCCCCTCCCGCCCCTTTTAAAAAACCCCGGGACTTACGCGCATCCCGGGGCTCTGCGCGCGCCGGCGGCCTATGCAAAATAGACGCGCCGGCACGCGAGGGCCCTGTGCGCGTAAATCCACCCGGGTTTACACGCGCAGGGCATTTAAAATCCGCCCCATAGTGGGCAAAGCATCATGGGTATTCTGTGGTGTTGGTGAGGGCACAGGCTGTGGGGGTTTTCCTTCTTTCAGAAGCTACGGGGTTGGGGGAACCCGATGATAAGTTTTCTTGTGAAAAGGGTGCTAGGCGGGTGGCAGAGGGGTGTCCTGACAGAGGGAGACACAAGGAAGCCTATTCGCTACGAGGAGATGATTGTGCTGATAGACCAGTTACCGGCGGTCTGTTGGTCACGTTTCAATGGAGCTGGACACTCGCTTGGTTCAGCAGAAGGGGGATGGTGTGGGTCGAATTGTTATCCTTCCTGCAGGAGCGCATTATAATGTGGCGAATGCCGAGGATCTTGTTGATATATCTCGGGGGAAATGATATCGGGAGTAAGTCCTGCAGGGACACACTGACATGTATTAAGAAAGACTTGGCTCAAATAATGATTAGGTGGCCGAGCATCCGGGTGGGTTGGTCTGATATTATCGTGAGGTTAAAATGTAAAGATTTGGCTTTGTGGAAACGTGGGTTAGGAAGCTTAATAAGCAGATGGGGAAGTGGATGGGGTGGGAAGGAGGGTTTTCAATTCGCCACAAATGGGCCTGGGAAGTTGGGGAGGGATTGTTCCGAGGTGACGGTGTGCATTTATCCGAGGTGGGTATGGACCTCTTCAATTACGCACTGCGGGAAGGCATTGAGAGGGAAGTAGTGCGATTATAAACAACTGCAGTGGGGGAACAAAGACAAGCAGGCTGTCCTTGTTTTGTGGCGGAAACCCGCGCCCAAGATGTTATTGGTGAATATGTTAAGGTGGAGTGGGGGGGTTCGTGTAGTTGGGGGGGCTGCTACATGGAAGGGCCAAACGAGCTGGGGGGGGGCTAATGCTCGAAGCCTAAGCTTGCCCTCGCTGGGGGCAAGGCGGGGTAAGCAAAGAGGGAGGGAGCAGGATTGCTTTACCACTGGATCGAGGTGGTAGAGGCATGGGGAGGGGGAGAAAAGGGATGGATAAAGGGGAAGGGGCTCGTTGGCTTTGTTAAATGTTATCACGTGTTATATTGTTGTAAGGGATCGGGTTAATCAATAAACTGCGGCCTGTTTATGATGCCAAATAATATGTATTGATTTCATTTGGGGGGAGGGGAATGGTAGGGAGAGCCAAGCGCATGTCTCACCTCCCTTTGTTAATACTTATTCCATGATACAATGTATGTAAAAGTCAGGTTAGCTGAGTAGATTATCATAGTTGCCAAATCTTTCAGTATAGGAGGAAGGACCCTGTCTTATTTAACTAAATAATTAAACAATTTCCCACTTCTTTTAGGCCAATATCTCATGCTTCCTGCACCCATATCTCCCTGTTTAGAGCTGTTAAGAATGTATATACAAGGTTCAGTAAAAGTAATTTGCAAGAAAATTGCTATCTTAATGCGGCAGTTTCCTTTTATTTATTAACAATGTCACTTTTCTGAGACTATTGTAATAAATGCACACACCATCTATTGCTAGCTATATGTGATTTTTCCAGGCATCCATCACTGTACTTCCCTCAACTTAATCAAGTCTTTTCATCATTGTGTAAGTGCTGTGCATGAAAAGGTTCCATAGCACTCTGTTCTTCAAGTCAGTTGATTTACTGTGTGAATGGAGTCAGTGAGAAAGAAAAACCATGATATAACTCCAGTTGACAGAAGGATGCTATGCCCTTGGCAATTTATTATCAGTGATACACAGCTTCGTACTATACATAGAGCTCCACTCAGCCAGATTCAGAACTCAAAAAAAATTATGGCCAAAAGTTATTCTAAGTTGAAGTTCCTAGTTTCTTTAGGATCCTAAATTTAGGATCTTAAAAAATAGCTACAGGGGCAGAGTTAGGGCCAGAACCAAAGTTAGGAGCTAAGCACTGATTTTTAGTAATAGGCATCTAACTAGACTCTTAAATCTAGGCCTAAATTTAGAATTGCAGACCTAGATTTAGGAACCTAACAAGGTGATTCGTCAAAATGCATTATGGCATTGACACCATAACATACATGATAATCACAGTACTGCATGGTGCGAATGAAAATTTTTGAAAGGAGCAGGATTGGGGAGGGGGTTTGAGCAGGATTAATGAAAATGAGGGGCATTATCACACATTTTTAATGCTGGAAAAAACTACACCTTTTTTCCTGGCATTGAGCCTATGAGAGAGGGAGGGGGAGAGAGAGAGAGCACCTCTGGGGAGCGCAGCTAATAACCTGAGGTAAGGTTTTGGTGGTGGTTTAGGGTTTTGTTGTCGATTTGATATGCAGAGTGAGACCTATGAATAGCACAATACACCTCGGTGAAGATTTGACATCATTTGGAGTGAGGAAAGTCTCACAAAGATGAGATTTTTACCAGCATCAAGCTGTGGCTAAGGATAACCTGCGTATAAATGCCCTCCCCATCAGCATCACCCTGCAAGCGAAATTCAGTGATCCAATAAGTGATTGCATTTGACGCAGTCACTTTGCTGGCCTGCTCCATCACCTGTACTAAATCCCTCAATAGCTAACTTTGTCCTCTGGTAACCTGGAAACCATGTCTACCGAATCCAATTCAATGCCTAAAAATGTTATCCGAGTGGACGGCCCCTCCGTCTTGCCTGCCGCGATAGGTACCCCTAACCGTCTGGAAATTGTCAAAAACCCGTCCAGCTGTGCCTGACACCAATTTGAACTGCTCACGCATACAAAGAAAAAATCATCCAAATAATGCAACATCTGTCTACAACCCGTGTACTGCTCCATGACCCATTGCAAGAAAGAACTGAAAGCCTCGAAATAAGCACAGGACACGGCGCATCCCATCAGCAAGCAACGTCAAGCTAGGGCGAGAGAATATTGTAAAAATCTCATCTTTGTGAGACTTTCCTCATTCCAAATTATGTCAAATCTTTACCAAGGTGTACTGTGCTGTTCATATGTCTCACTCTACGTGTCAAATTGCCCCCAAACCCTAAACCACCACTAAAACCTCACCTCGAGTTATTAGCTGGCCCTCCTATAGTGATATAAATAGTTGAATACTATGACAGCCTTATAAAGAGTCTCTCTCTCTCATGAAAATGCCTATCTGGGTACTTCACAAGCTGTGAGTATCAAAGCCATGCCCCTTTTCCTTATCACAGACATTATTCATGCAAAATCTTAGCATTTTGATGAATATAGGCCTACATTTTAGAGTTCTAGATTTTAGGTGAAGTTTTAGTTGAAAACTTAGGGGGCAATTTTTAAAGAGTTTAAACTCTAACTTTTGGAATTAGGCTCCTAAATTGGCCCTTTTGAAAATGTACTAGGGATGAGTCACTAAATGTAGGTTCTTAGTTTCTTTAGACTCCTAAATTTTGGTACCTAAAAAGTAGGTGGGGAAACAAAGTTAGGGGTTTAGCAGTGATTTTCAGAACTAGGCACCTTAGGAATCTAAAAGTAGGCAAATTAATACCAGTCCTAAATTTAGAAGCTTCTTAGGGCCTAAATTTATGTGAATTTTTAGCTAAAATATAGGCACCTAAGTTCAACTAAAAATAAGTCCCTAACTTAGGCACCTAATTTAGGAGCCTAGCTTTTTTTTTTAATATTGGCCCTTTTGGCTCCTAAATTTGACTGAAAATAGGTACCTAACTTAGACCAGGATTCATCATTCCTTGCAGAATGATGAGCGAGGCGGTAAAGGGGGCTGGGGAGATGAAGAATGGGCGGTCGAGCGATAGCCTGCAGCTGGCCACACCATGGCGGTGCATTTTCATCTGCCATAGTGCGGCCGTGCTGCACACTATCGTGGGCATAGTGCCACTGTAAAAGGTGGTGCTATTTTCCGTGCTACTGCTGGCGATAATATTCTAAACATTATCGCCGGCAGCGGTGCCACTGACCTATTTTCCTAATCCCTTCCCGTCCACCTAATTTGAATGCTACTGCCACAATAATGTTTTTTTGTGGGTTGGAAAATAACCCCCGTTAGGGGGTTATTTTCCAACTCGCACTATGGCGAGTGGGAAAAACACCTTAACATTTGAAAAGCACCATAACACATGGTGCAATGCTAATTTGGAAAAGGGGGAGGAGTTAGGGGCAGGATGTCTGACAAAGTGGGCTGGCTTTGCAAACTGCAAAGCCATATCACACAGTTTTCATTGACATTAAGCTGTACAATATGGCTATATCCCACTTTGCAATCTTTTCACAAATACTATAGCATTTTAAGGAGAGAGACAGACAGATAGATAGACAGACAGACAGACTGACTAGCTATAAGGCCCTTCTAGTACTTATTTTACCTCTATAGGAGGTCCACCTAGTAACTTGAGGTGAGGTTTAGGTAGTAGTATAGGGGTTAGGGGCCACTTTGACAAGCAGAGTGAGATGTTTGAACAGAACAGTGCACTCTTGTGAAGATTTGATGTCCTTCGGCGTGAGGAAACTCACACAAAGATGAGATTTGTACAATGTTCTCTCAACTTTGATGGACTCTCAACCTGGGTAACAGTCTAACTTCTGTTTATTCGCTGCCTTACTATTAAAAGCACAAACACACAAACACACTAAATAATATTCCCCAATAGTTAACTTCGTCCCAATACTTTTAAAGAAGAAAATTTCCCAAGCAAAACTTACTGATTCCGTTCAGCCACCAGCAAGGTGATCCTCTCTTCTCAATGCTCCCACTTCTACCCATGCAAAAAGCAGCTGCAAAAGTCAATGGGCACTTTATTCCCCAGGGCAATTTTCAAAAGGAAAGTATGTACAGAAGTTGAAGCTTTAAACGCTGGAGGCTAGAGTGGCAGAACTGGTGGAGCTAAGGAAGACAGAGAGGTATATAGAGGAGACTTTTAGGGACATAGTAGAGAAGTCCCACCTCCAATCAGACAGCCCCTTGAAGGAGAAAGGAGAGCATCACCTTGGTGAGACAGGAAGCAGTCCAGTAGCTAGGAACTGCGCTCAAGGTAATGTGTGGTGATGTGATGTGTGGTGTGATGTGATGTGTGGTGATGTCTTCAGGGGCACATACCCAGAAGAGAAGGGTTAGGAAGGCTGTTGTAGTTGGTGATTCAATTATTAGGAAGGTAGATAGCTGGGTGGCTGGTGGATGTGAGGATCACTCGGTAATTTACCTGCCTGATGCGAAGGTGGCGGACCTTGTGCATCATATAGGATTCTTAGATAGTGATGGGGAGGATTCAGCTGTCTTGGTACATGTGGATACCAATATCATAGGAATGTGCAGGAGGGAGGAGGACCCCAGAGGCAGGCATAACTCCAGAGTCTCAGAGACCTGGCAGAAGGAGGATACCCAATGGGATACTGTGAAACATGGGTACAAATTATATCTAAATGATAGGATGGATCAAATTGGTGGAGGGGTGGCACTATTTATTAAAGAGAGCATTGAGATAAACATCATAAACGTTCTGCAGGAAACAAAATCAATGTTGAATTCCAGGTGAAAAGGGGAATAAAATATTAGTGGGGGTGTATTACCATCCACCTGGCCAGCATGAACAGACAATGAAATGCTAAAAGAAATTACGTAAGCTGACAAAATCAGCAGCTCCGTAATAATGGGTGATTTCAATTACCCCAGTATTGACTGGGTGAATGTCACATCACAATATGCTAGAGAGGTAAAATTCATAGATGAAATACAAGACTGCTTCATGAAGCAGCTGAAACAAGAACTAACAAGAGAGGAAAATATTTTAGACCTATTGCAACACAGGATATGGTGTGAGAGCTAACAGTGTTGGAGCCAGTTGGCAATAGTGATCACAACATGATCAAATTTGACATAATAACTAGAGATGTGAATCGTGTCCTCGATCGTCTTAACGATCGATTTCGGCTGGGAGGGGGAGGGAATCGTATTGTTGCCGTTTGGGTTTTAAAAATATCGTGAAAAATCGTTAAAATCGTGAGCCAACCCCCTAAAACCCACCCCCGACCCTTTAAATTAAATCCCCCACCCTCCCGAACCCCCTCCCCAAATGCTTTAAATTACCTGGTGGTCCAGAACGGCGGCGGTCCGGAACGGCCCCCTCAATTGAATCCTTTTGTCTTCAGCCGGCGCCATTTTGCAAAATGGCTGCCGCAAAATGGCGGCGGCCATAGACAAAAACGATTCGACGCAGGAGGTCGTTCCGGACCCCCGCTGGACTTTTGGCAAGTCTTGTGGGGGTCAAGAGGCCCCCCCCCAAGCTGGCCAAAAGTTTCTGGGAGTCCAGCGGGGTTCAGGAAGCGATTTCTTGCCGCGAATCGTTTTCTGTATGGAAAATGGCGCCGGCAGGAGATCGACTGCAGGAGGTCGTTCAGCGGCGGAACCCCCGCTGAACGACCTCCTGCAGTCGATCTCCTGCCAGCGCCATTTTCCGTACGGAAAACGATTCGCGGCAAGAAATCGCTTCCTGAACCCCGCTGGACTCCCAGAAACTTTTGGCCAGCTTGGGGGGGCCTCCTGACCCCCACAAGACTTGCCAAAAGTCCAGCGGGGGTCCGGAACGACCTCCTGCGTCGAATCGTTTTTGTCTATGGCCGCCGCCATTTTGCGGCGGCCATTTTGCAAAATGGCGCCGGCTGAAGACAAAAGGATTCAATTGAGGGGGCCGTTCCGGACCGCCGCCGTTCTGGACCACCGCTGGATCCCCAGGTAATTTAAAGCATTTGGGGGGGGGGGTTCAGGAGGGGGGGGGGATTTAATTTAAAGGGTCGGGGGTGGGTTTTAGGGGGTTTTAGTGTGCCGGTTTTCCTGCCCTCCCCCTTCCCCCTTCCCCCGATTTACGATTTTTTAACGATAAATCGGGGGAATTGGTATTGTATCGTGGCCCTAACGATTTTTGACGATTTAAAATATATCGGACGATATTTTAAATCGTCAAAAAACGATTCACATCCCTAATAATAACTGAAGGGAGGACACTAAGGAAATCTACTGCGACAGCATTTAACTTTCAGTAGGATGACTATGATAAAATGAGGAAAAATTGTTAGGAAAAAAATTAAAGGAGCAGCTGTAAAAGTTAAGAATTTATAGCAGGCATGTACCTTGTTTAAAAATACCATCTTGAAAGCCAAGACCAGATTTATTTCATGCATTAGAAAAGGCGGAAGGAAGGCTAAACAACTACTGGCATGGTTAAAGGGTGAGGTGAGAAAGGCTATAATATCTAAAAGAATGTCTTTCAGAAAATTTTATTTTATTTATTTAACAGTTTTATATACTGCAGTTCAGGTAACAATGTTACTAATCACTTCGGTTCACATTTCAACAATTACAATGACAATATAACGAATAAATTATAATGTCTTACATAGAACAGGGGGGATGAACTTGGAGAAAATTAACAAAGAACTGGGAGAGTACAACTTATATACAAATAGTTTAGAAGACCCGTATGTGAAGTCAATAGAGCTGTCTTGGAAAGGGATCCAAATGAAGAAAACAGAAACAGCATAAGCCCTGTCAAATTAGATGCAAAACATTGATAAGGAAGGCAAAAAGAGAATTTGAAAATAATCTTACCATGGAGGCAAAAACTTATAATAAAAGCTTTTTCAGATACATTCAGAGTGAAAAGAGGGCAAGGGAGTCAGTCAGACCATTAGATGATCACGGGGTAAAAGGGGAACTTAGGGATGACAAAGCCATAGCAGAGAGACTAAATTAATTCCTTGCTTTGATCTTCACTGAGCAAGAAGTAAGAGAGATACTCATACCAGAAATGATATTCAAAGGTGATACTTCAGCAGAACTGAATCAAATCTCAGTGTCCTTGAAGATGTAATAGGGAACATTGACAAACTAAAGAGTAGCAAATCAACATGGACAGATGGTATACATCCCAGAGTGCTGAAAGAACTGAAAAAATAATTGGGTATATGCTATTAGTAATTTGTAAACTATCATTAAAATAGTCTATGGTCCTGAAGACTGGAGGGTTGCCAATTTAAGGCCAAATTTTAAAAAGGGATCAAGGGGTAATCCAGGAAACTACAGACCAGTGAGTCTGACATCTGTGCCATTCAAAATGGTAGAGACTATCATAAAGAACAAAATTGCTGAACATATAGATAAACATAGTTTAATGGGACAAAGCCAACATGGATTTAGCCAAGATGTCTTGCCTCAACAATCTGCTTTATTTGTTTGAGGCCGCAAATAAGCATGTGGATGAAAGTGAGCCATTTGATATAGTGTATCTGGATTTCCAGAAAGCATTTGACAAAGTCCCTCATGAGTGACTTCTTAGGAAATAAAAAAGTAATGGGATTAGGGGGCAGAGTCCTATTGTATATTAGGAACTGGTTAAAAGATAGGAAACAGAGAATAGGTCTAAATGGTAAATTTTCTCAATGAAGAAAGGTAACTAGTAGAGATGTGAATCGTGTCCTCGATCGTCTTAACGATCGATTTCGGCTGGGAGGGGGAGGGAATCGTATTGTTGCCGTTTGGGTGTGTAAACTATCGTGAAAAATCGTTAAAATCGTGAGCCGGCACACTAAACCCCCCTAAAACCCACCCCGACCCTTTAAATTAAATCCCCCACCCTCCCGAACCCCCCCCCAAATGCTTTAAATTACCTGGGGATCCGGCGGTGGTCCAGAACGGCGGCGGTCCAGAACGGTCCCCTCAATAGAATCGTGTTGTCTTCAGCCGGCGCCATTTTTCAAAATGGCCGCCGCAAAATGGCGGCGGCCATAGACAAAAACGATTTGACGGAGGAGGTCGTTCCGGACCCCCGCTGGACTTTTGGCAAGTCTTGTGGGGGTCAGGAGGCCCCCCCAAGCTGGCCAAAAGTTTCCTGGGAGTCCAGCGGGGTTCCGGGAGCGATTTCTTGCCGCGAATCGTTTTCGTACGGAAAATGGCACCGGCAGGAGATCGACTGCAGGAGGTCGTTCAGCGGGGGTTCCGGACCGCCGCTGAACGACCTCCTGCAGTCGATCTCCTGCCGGCACCATTTTCCGTACGAAAACGATTCGCGGCAAGAAATCGCTCCCAGAACCCCGCTGGACTCCCAGGAAACTTTTGGCCAGCTTGGGGGGGCCTCCTGACCCCCACAAGACTTGCCAAAAGTCCAGCGGGGGTCTGGAATGACCTCCTCCGTCGAATCATTTTTGTCTATGGCCACCGCCATTTTGCGGCGGCCATTTTGAAAAATGGCGCCGGCTGAAGACAACACGATTCTATTGAGGGGGCCGTTCCAGACCGCCGCCGTTCTGGACCACCGCCGGATCCCCAGGTAATTTAAAGCATTGGGGGGGGGGGGGGTTCAGGAGGGTGGGGGATTTAATTTAAAGGGTCGGGGGTGGGTTTTAGGGGGTTTTAGTGTGCCGGTTTTCCTGCCCTCCCCCTTCCCCCGATTTACGATTTTTTTACGATAAATCGGGGGAATTGGTATTGTATCGTGGCCCTAACGATTTTTTGACGATTTAAAATATATCGGACGATATTTTAAAATCGTCAAAAAATGATTCACATCCCTAGTAACTAGTGGAATGCCCCAGGGATAAATTCTGGTTGGGACCACTGCTTTTAAATGTAACCCCATCCCCGGGTGCAGATTGTACTCCAATGGGGCCATAAAAGAATTTAGAAGTTCTTTGGGGCAGGAACCCAAGCTAGCTCTCCATCTTCTCTTCCTTCCCATGGTGTAGGCTCTTACGACTGGAGGTTGAAAGGAGTCTTCTCGGTCCCAGTGCAGGGTGACTAACACTCCCTCTGGAATTTCCTGGGTTAGGGAAATTCTGATACTACGTGTGCTGTGCACTGTGTGCCAAAGAAATCAAAGGAGCCACTCTGTTTGGCGTCCAAAGGTAGGCATTAATTTCTCCGGGCACCGGGAAAGTACACAGAAAAGCTGTTTTTACTGCTTTTCTGTGCATCCTCCAACTTAATATCATGGTAGATGTGGTGAAAGTTATTAGTGTAGCTGTATTTAAAAAACGTTTGGACAAATTTCTGGAGGAAAAGTCCATAAACCATTATTAAAGTGGAGTTGCAGAAATCCACTTCTTATCCCCAGGAATAGCTGCTTGGACTCTATCTACTCTTTGGGATTCAGCCAGGTACTTGTGACCTGGATTGGCCACTGTTGGAAACAAGATACTGGGTTTGATGAACCTTTGCTCTGACCCAGTATGACAAATCTTATGTACTTACATACTATAATGGTTTGTGGGTTTGTGGACCCTTGGCCCGAGATGAGAGTTGTTACCACCTGTGGGGAGGAGCCCTACAGGTCCACACAGTCAGGGAGGCGAGGTCAGGCACAGCGGGGAGCTCTGGGTGAAACTGTGGAGAGATCCTGAGGAGCAGGGTAAAAGACACAGCAAGGAGGGATCCCCAGAGTAAGTAGGCAGGCTGGAGATCAGTATCTGGGCAGAGTCCTCCACAGGGGGTGGTGCTAGGCAGGCCGTGGAGCGGGTAGAGCGAGACAGGATGTGCAGGAGGTATTCCATAGAAGCAACCCAGAGGGGCGGAACCATGCAGCGAAGGAGGTACTGATGTGATGACATAGGCTAACTCATGGAACGGGGAAGCCCGAGTCAGGTCACCAGATGATGACGTAGACCAACCCGAGGAGCGGGAGGTGCCGGTAGTGACCAGTGGTTGAATCAAGGGTACTGCCCCACGGAGCGGGACGCACAACAGTCCCTGGTATTGAACGTAGGCACTACCCTGAGGAGCGGGGAAGCACTGACAGTCCCAAGTGTAGAACATAGGCATTACCTCGAGGAGTGGGGAAGCACAAATAGTCTATGTATAGAACATAAGCACTGCCCTAAGGAGCGGAGAAGCACAGAGACAGAACTCCCAAGTGGTGAAGGCGTTCCCAGAAGCGGCCCCGAGGAGCGGGGAGCCAGCAAGATAGCACATCTGGAAAGCGCAGGGCCAGCCCGAGGAGCGGAGGAAGCCAGGAGACCAAGTCTTTGTGGAGCGCGCATGCTGGCCCCTGAGGAGCGGGTACCAGACAGGGTCCAGAGTCCAAGTGAGGTCCGGTAGCGTCACCACAGATCCAACAGAGACAGGAGCTCGTAGAGTAGCAATGGAACTCGTTGCCAAGTCGGCTAGCTGAGGGCGAAGGTAGAGCTTAAGAACCCTGATCCAATGACATCATCAATCAGAGTTGCCCCTGAGGTTCCCACCGTAGAAGCTTCAAAAGAGGGCCCGGTGGCGTGCGCACTTAGGAAGGCCTAGAGTCGGCGTGGGTGGCAGCGGCATCCCGACCGCCACGAGAAACCATGGGGTATGAGGTGGCAGAGACTAGTCCCCGCCACGAGCAGGCCCGGAGAGGGAAGCAGGATGGTGCAGGACATGAGTAGACGTGGTCACAGCCATCTGCGACTGATGGTCATGACAGTACCCCCCCTCTTAAGGCCCCCCCTAGGGGTTTGGATTTGCGAGGATGCTTGGCATGGAACTGCCAAATGAGCTGGCACTCTGCTGTAACAACAGTCTCTCAGCCTGACTGGCATCCAGTTCGGATTCGGGCTGGTCCGATGCACTGTTGTCCTGCCGCCGATCACGTAGTAGTTCAGGCAGTGGGTCCTCCAGCTCCTCTCCCTGCTGCTGCTGCTGCTCCTCCTCCACAGGCTGTTCCATGTGTTCACGGGCTCTCACTTCCTCCTCTTCCGACGAGTCAGTGATCACCCACAGATGCTGGTAGAGCCTTTGGGGTCCTCTAGTACAGGTCCAGGTTGCTCATCATCTGGCTCCCATAAAAAACAGCATATAGACATTAGCCCTCTGGCAATAGGAGTGTTATGTAGTTGGCTCCATATGTGATACATGGTACAGTAGCTAACCAGACTACTAATCCAGTGGTAGAAACACAGGACTCTGCATTCTAAGTAGGCCCACATCCTGCTTTATACTCCTGGGGGTATCATGTGTGACATAGTGAGGCCTTCATCCACACCATCCAACACTTGCCCAACATCACCTTCTGGACACATAGAGGGTTGTCAGTGTGCTGCATGGAATGTGGTCAGTTACCAGGCCGAGTTAGGACCGAAAGCCCTGTCGTAGGAACAGCACCTTAACCAAAAACCTTATCAAGCCCCAATGTTGTCTGCATTGCAGGGACACATGACCAGTGCAACATGCTATGGACCCAGTGAATTGGGCATGCCTGCTAGAGGAAGGGGGAAGGGAAATCATAGGGGAAGGGGAGGAAGGGCTGAAGGGGAACATGGGGAATGGGGGGAGGGGGGGAGGGGGGGAAGAGCAAAGCACTACTTAGCAAGGTGGAACATCCAATAATGAGCAGGTGACACTACCAACTGTAAGGGACAAACTGTTCTTATTCCTCTCATCGGTTCCCTTACAAAAACTGGATACTGTCATTGCAGACAGTGTGGAAAGCTAGCATTATGTCGCTGCTGTCCCATGTGGACCAGCAGATACTCAGCCTACCTTGCCCCTAAGAAATAACATCCCCAAGAGATTGTAAGACAGTCCCTATACTATAATGCCTTATTTGGCCTGCCGTATGACCACATATATAAAGCCTTGCCTTACATACACCTACAAGAGCAATGCACGCTGTACTTTTTGTGTCCATTATGGAGGGCTTAATTAATTTCTGTCAGAACAATCCAGAATGACGCTCTGCCACTCTTTTATGGGACCTAAGAAAGCAGAGTTGGCAGCTGGCTCCTCTTTGGAAGCAAAACACAATTAGTGCATAGATCATTTATGTCCGCTCCCCTCCCCATCCCCCTTGGAAGATGCAGAGCAGAACAGAGAGTGCTGGAGCTGCTTATCCTGAGATGAAGGTAGTCACATGGCTTTGATTTTTGTGCAGATTCCCAGCACAGTTTAGGAGGCTATGAGAGAGAGTAACCAAGGTCAAAAAGCCCCACTGCTTCTGCCACTACTGGGTGTATTGGTTTTATGCTTATCATGCGCTCATCCCAACCTCTGCTGCTGGTGACCACACTGGTGAGGGTGAAATGGCCGAGAGTGAATGAGGCAATGTTTGTATGTGGGGCGGGTGGGGGGCGCTGAGTGAGTGAAGGGATTAGAAGGAGGGAAGAAAAGTGAGGGAGGAGATGGCAAGTGAGTGATGGGATGTTGGAAGGCAAAAGAGTGAGTGAAGGGATCAGAGAGGCTGTGGGTTGTGTGGGGTAGAAGGGCAAAGAGTGAGTCAGGATCAAAGGTGTTGCAGGATAGAGGGAATCAGAGAGACTATGATATGTCAATGAGATAATCAAATTCAGGGACAATCTGTGAGTGAAATGATCAGAGGGGAGGCAATAGGATTGGGTGTGGTGAGGGGGGAGGAATAGAGAAGAGAGTGAAGAGAGCATGTTTCTCCCTTCCATCCACCCCAAGGAAGCATTCCCTCCTACCCCCACCCAACCCCCATCCCCGTGAGGCAGAGTGAGCCAATTCTGGTTTAAAGAGGAGACCTGTCCTGTACCTTACAGTCAAGAAGGGAAAGGAGGAATCAGGGTTATACTTAGGGGCTTTAGGACCACTGGTGAAGAGGGACAAGGATATTTAGGGAATTTATGGGGGTACTAGAGATGGAGGCTCTGGCTCACAGGATAGAGAGGAGGAGGAGGATTGAGAAAAAAAGCCCCATTCTCTCTATCAACCTTCCTTCACATTCCCAATCCCCGCGTGTCCTTCGTCTATCAGTGTTTATTCAGTCTGTTAAGTGTGTGAAGAGTGCATTTGGTGTGTGTGTGTGTGTGTGTGAGAGAGAGAGAGCGTTCACACCGAACCCTGATCCTGCCCTTTTACACTGGTCAAACCCAGCTTTGGTCCTGTCCATCTCACCCTTTCCATAGTTCCAATTCCTTTTGTCTGCAAATTAAGCCTTGATGCTTGAGTTGAGGGATGGTTGTTTGTTCCTTTATGAACCCTGAATGTGTGATTGGTGGAACAGGTTTTAGTGGGAGATATAAAAGTGGGAGTTTTTGGCAGGAGTGTCCTTTTTCCTTTTGTTCCTGCCCTTTCTGTATGGGGCTGGTAAAGGAAGAGACATCCAGGGTGTAGTGACCCGGTGGGGTCAGGGACCTTCCCAGTGGGGATCGGAGCCCTACAAGGTCTCTTCTCCTCAAGGGGAAAGGCCCAGACCATGGAATGAGAAGGATTTTCTTCTTCCCAATGAAATAACCAGAAGCTGGGGTGAAGACAAGACTTCCTATGAGGAATATGGCCAGGAACAGTAAGAGTATGGGGAGATTCTGACATGAAGAGTGCCCCAAGGAGTCCATTGCATAGAGGATGCCAGGGAACCCTAAACACCCTGGGAATGGATAAGTGTGGAGTCTGAGTGAGAGATCGGGATCCAAGGAGTCATGAGTACTTCTGGGAAATGACATGGCAAGTCCCTTTTGGATGTGAAGTTTTATGTGGTTTTGCCATAGCAGACCAAGAGAGTTCATAAACAGTTTGAGGTAATTTTTAAGGGAGTAAACCTCATTTCTGTATTAGAGTGCTGAGGCTGAAGTAAAATTGAAGAGGAAGCTGAGAGTTGAACCTAGCTCTCGTAATTCTAGGTGGGTTGAAAGAGGAAGGGAAAAATGTACTTTGTGGAATATAAATCTTATGTGCCTGTGAACTGATGTAAGAGGAGATGTTAATCCTGACTGTGTATCCTATGAATTATGATTATAGTTGGTGGCTGGAAGACTGAGAAATAAAGTTTTAAGAGTTGGTATTTTGAAAGATGTAACTGTTTATGCTTTATTTGGGCTAATATTAATGGAAATCATGGGGCCAGTGTTCATGGAGGGGAGGAAAATGGTATCTCTCTGTCCAGTCAGTAGAATAGTTGGTAGTTACCCCTGCTGTCTCTATTCAGGTCCACTTCACCATTTGCATGATGAATGCATTGAACCCACTAAATATATTTGGGAAAATGACCCTTCCACCAATAGGGGACTCCTCCCATCATTTTGTGTACTCCATTAGGAGAGGGGATATACCAGAAAAAGATTAAAGTCTGGATTTTTCCATGGTAAAGGGCTAAAGAGTTGGTGGACATTGCAAAGGAAGAGAAGTATGGCTTGGGAAGTTAAAAAGAGGGAGTTTGGGGGTTAGTCTTTGCCTTTTATTCAATGCCCTGGGTATCAGGATTGGTTACATATGACACAAGTGATTCACCATCTTAATCGGACCATTCATACTGTTGGATTGAAATCTCCAGGTGCCCTAATAGACCTTACCCATTTACTTCTAATGGTTTCATGTCCTCTTCGACTCTTTCTTCAAAGTTCTTTTCAAATTCCCTTATGGTACTTACTATTGACTCATCTGGTATTTTCATCAGCGCACTGGACATAAGGAGTCTTTCCGGACACAGGTTCAGTTGACATCCAGACAAGGGAAGTTGAAGATGACAGCCATTCACGTCGGCATATTTTGAAGTTATCCAGAAAAAGATGAACCAACCATGGAACTATTTTTGTGACCGGTTTCATCGCATATTCTAAGGGAAGTAACATACCTTTAATATCAGCACTGTAATCTTTGTATACAGAGCGTTAGACACCACTTGCTGGTATATCCCCTGAAGAAAGATGCTGGTCATCTGAAACATGTACATGTTGGGACTGTTGCCAAACCCAATCAGTTGTGGACCCTTGGTCCGGAGGGTACTCACTGAGGTGATGTTCAGATGAATTCCCTCCCGGAAGGTGGAGCAGTAACTCGATACAGGTGCCAGGCAAGACAAGGTCCAGTTCTGGGCAAGGTCAGGGCAGGCGGCAGGCAAGGCAAAGTCCATTTCCAGGCAAGGTTGAGGTAGGCGGCAGGCAAGGTAAAGTCCAGTTCCAGGCACGGTCAGGGCAGGCGGCAGGCAAGGCAAAGTCCAGTTCCAGGAAAGGTCAGAGCAGGTGGCAGGCAAGGCAAAGTCCAGTTCCAGGCAAGGTGAGGGCAGGCGGCAGGCAAGGCAAAGTCCAGTTCCAGGAAAGGTCAGAGCAGGCGGCAGGCAAGGCAAAGTCCAGTTCCAGGAAAGGTCAGAGCAGGTGGCAGGCAAGGCAAAGTCCAGTTCCAGGCAAGGTCAGGGCAGGCGGCAGGCAAGGCAAAGTCCAGTTCCAGGCAAGGTGAGGGCAGGCGGCAGGCAAGGCAAAGTCCAGTTCCAGGCAAGGTCAGGGCAAGCGGCAGGCAAGGCAAAATCCAATCCAGGCAGGGTCAAGGTAGGCTAAGACAAGACAGAACTCCAACAGCACCAGAAGAACCTTGTTGCAAAGGCATAGAGCCTTCCCGGGGAGAGGTTTAAATCTCCCCGGGCGTCTGACGTCACCTCCGGGGCCGACCCGACTTTCCCGCCTCGGCCCCTTTATGGGGGCGGGTCCTGCCGTGCTCTCCCCGACGCTGCTTTACAGATGTGGGGAGAGACACGCCTCGGCCACCGTCGAGGGACCTGTCCGGCCTGGTAGGAGTTCCCGGCCGGGAACCCCTCGGCCCAGGATCGCAACAGGGACTATATATGTTTTGAACTGTGATAAGATGGATAGAGAAAAGTTTCTCATCATGTAGAAAGAGCATGTTTTCAAACATATAGAAGAGATTTACATTATATCTTATGGTGGTGAAGTGACATTTCAATAGTATTTCAGCAGCATCACCAAAGATTATATTTTTCTGGATGTCTCGTGCACTTTGTACGAATTAAGAATTAATTAAGAAAGTGTTTAACACATAAAAAAACACACTAAAAAAATGTGTTTGCATGAACACACACACAAAATATCGGGAGGAGGTTGGCAGGTTTATGATTATAACATGCTCGAAAGAGGCAGGGTTGCCTACACGATTATATGAAACCCCAACCTACCACCCTAAAAAATGTATTTTGAGTGTTGAGATAATTGAATCCCATTTGACGTGTAGATTATCAAAATTAGTATACGAAATACGAAAAAAGGAGAGCATAACAACATTGAACATAATAGAAAAATAGATCCTCACAGTGAATGAACCCGTTGGTTCTCATCTGGTATTTAGCCTTCGGTAGATTACACAACTCATTTTAGGATGCATTCCCAAACAAACCAATTAAGAAAAGACATGATCCATCTGAGCCATAGGCCACTACCAGCCTAATATCATTTAAGGTTTAAGCCTTAGTCTGAAGAACTTGGACATTTGAATGGCATCAAGGAGGTAGTCTTCTGTATGCCACATTTTGTCCACTTACCAGCTGAGAAAGAAATTGGTGTTGAGCTGTTTTATTGCATTAGGGTGATATTATCTCAGTACAAGCACAGCAAAGAGGATGTCAATTTCTAAACCTAACTGCTTTGATACATCATAACCATTACAGACCTCCTTTAGCAATTTCCTTTGGCTTTGCCCTTCCCATAATAATAAGTTGACTATCTTCTGGCTTCTAGGTGGTTTGATTAATCTTTTGCTCTATACCTAAGTCTGAGGACCAATTTGTGCATTAGAATTGATAAAGACTTCCTCCAGAAGTTTTCTGTGGCTTTACCCTGCCCAAGAATAATACATTCACCATCTCCCAGCTTCTAGATGGCTTGATTAGGTTTTTTTCCCCCCGTAAATCGAGGTCTGAGGACTGATTTGTATATCAGAACCACTAACAACCTCCTCCAAGGATTTCCTATGGCTTTGCCCAGCTCAGGGCTAATAAGCTCACCATCCTCTGAAAACTAATTTGCATGTCAGGACTGTTATGGACTATCTCCAGAGTTTTCTGTGGCTTCAGGGCAAGGTTTGTGATGCTTCTCCTCTTTTGTGTTGCTTAGAGGTCCTTTGCTCCTCTTTTGAAGCCTTGGGATGTTCTTCTCACAGTTAATGCTGCTTCACTCTTCTTTTTTTTTAAACATATCTTTATTGTGGTAATGTGTGACATATAACAACAAAAATACAACTCTACAGTAAATCAGAACATCAACCAGCACGTTAGCCATTTTTCATTTTTTAGTTTACAACAATAAGACTGTTGTGGCAGTAAACAAGACTTAAACAGACCATCAACCACACTACTCATACGTTCATCCACACAGCCCACCATTCACACTGCCATCATGGAGTTTTTCCTACTATAATGTCTTATTAGCGTCCAAAAACTTTTCCCACACTGTGGTATATCCTAAATTCAAGGGTTTAAGCCACAATGTAGCATCCACATCTTAAATGGCCCTCCATTTCCGCATTTGATTAATCTAAATCTACATAGACAGTGGATTCACAGTCTTACAACACTATAAAATAACCAATCTCACTAGTAGAAGTGCAATTTGCACAAATTTGACAGCACCCTCAGGTAAGTGAGCTGCCCAAGTAGAATCTCTTAAACTTAACACTATTCCAAGAATCGGTGGTCGTGTCCCCGTGACCATATTTAATGCATCCAATACAGCCTCCCAATAAAACAAAAGAGAAAACTATGAGACATATTAGCTTTAGTAATTTTTTACATCTTACACATTGATCAGATGCTAACAGCCCCATCTGATATAGTCTTGACACAGTATAATAGCTTCTATGGATAACACGAAATTGCATTTCATGTAATTTGGTATTAACAGTAATCTTTTTTAACTTTACGAAGCTATTCCATAGTTGATCTTTAGTGACTGTCATACTAAATTCGATAGACCATTGATTAGCTAGTTTTAGGAGAACAGTATGTGACACTTTTTCAGACCTCAGTTAGTACCAATATGAAAGTTTTTCCCTCTCTCCTGTAGGATAAAAGATATGGAATTAATATCCATAAAGGTTGGAAATAAGTCCAATAGGGAGGACACACAATGCCTGACCTGCAAATATGCATAAAAATTGGAGGCAGGCAGGTCAAACAATGCTTTTAACTGCTCAAATTAAACAAATATAATTATCAGCTAAAGAAAATAAATCAGAAACAAACACTAGTTGATTCCCTCTCCACAATTGAAAGACATTGTGCTGCATGCCAGGTTCAAATTCAACACTGCTGACCAACGGCAAAAAGCCTGACCATTTGTAATCAGAGCCCCACCAAGAGCATATATATTTCCAGGCTTGATGTACAGCTTGAACTAATGGATAAGAGTTTAGACCCTTTGATATACCTTTTTTGAGCATATGGAAAGAGAAATGTAGAAATAAGAAAATAATCAAGCCTGGAATAAACTCCATGAGGTGCTGAGTAAAATATAAAATCCACCTCATCTGGATTTAAACCCGCCAGATATCCATCAATTGCAATTCTCATCCCCTTACCCACTGGATGCTGTACTCTAGGTGGTTTGCTATCAACATTGGGATCAGAAACTATATTGAAATCCCCGCCCAAAACAAAGCATGGTCTAAGAATTTACTAACAATAGTCACCAACTCAGAAAAAAATGCATGATTATAGATATTTGTACAGAAATATTACCTAATAAGTATTTCTGATTATTCAGTGTCTCAGCCACAAAGACATAGCAACCATCATTATCAGCAATAACCTTTTCAACCTGGAATGGGAAATTCTTATGAATCAAAATCCCATGTTGGCGAGTAGAATATGAAACAGAAATAGTTTGGCCCACCCAGTCCTTTTTGAATTTAAGATGTTCTTTCAATGTCAAATATGTCTCCTGTAAAAACACAATATGGGAAGCAGATTTTTAAAAAAGATTTAAAATATTTTTAGCATGTTATTGGGGAGTGGACTCCATCAATGTTTAATGAACTTATTTTCATGGGATCTTTACTAAGATGTGTCCACTTTGCCCCACTCTTGGTGTCTCGGAGTGCTGCTCCTTTATTTCTGATGCCTACCTGAAAGTTTAATTATAATTAAATATAAAACCCCAATGTTAGAGCCCAAAATAAGACGCATTGCTTCCCCCATTGTCTTTAGTGGAAATTAATGAACAAATGACATGAATAAACAACATTTTGAGGCTTGAAGAAAGAAGTGAATCACAGAGCTAACCTAACTGAAGTAATGAACTAAACCAAAATCTTTTTCCATGCACATCCCTATCTACTTATTCAAGATTTGCTTGATCTTGTGTAACTAACTAATTTTAGAATAAGGCACTTTGAATAAAAGCTCCCTAGAAATACTTATATGACAGTAATAATAATAATAATAATGTATGATAATAGCTTCTTCTTGTCTTGAAATAGTTCATATGTGTTTTAGCCAAAAGTACTTTTTCTCTGCTGTGTCTCTGTTTCTTAAGCATTTGTTGTTCTTCGCAATGTTCTTTTCCCCCATTTAGAAGTACTAAAATAGCACTGGTAACAGCTAGGATTACAACACCTACCTTCTGTGTAGGAACTGTAAATCAACTGCATCCTTAATGAACTATTTTTCTTCTACAGCACAGTACACTCATCTTATTTGAAGATCTCAGGAGTAATCTGAGTTATCCTGACAGGTGAACTCCTCAATATTCTGTGCTTGTTGCTAGGTTTATTGATTTCACCAAAAATCTATTTTATTCTTCCCTGGTTATTTGACATCAGCGTATAAGAAACAAAGGGCCAGTTACTTCTTGAAAACATGCATTCTTCATCTCCCTTCATCATCATCACCAGCATTTATTGCTTAAATAATACAGAGGTGGCATATGAGGTACTCTAGTCTTCCTGAGGTAGATAGATTTTATTGACAGACAGGCCAGTGGTATTTCTGTAACATATTGAAGGTGCTACCATGTATTACCATTGGTTTTCTGATTGTAGTAGCTATACAAAGGTTTACTCCAAAATCACATTGTATGTAGTAAAATGCCCTGTGTGCAACTCTAAAGAGAAAATGATTAGCTTCAACACCTGCTCTAAAAGTCCTTGTAAACACAGGTCTGTTTTGTGACCCTGAA
This sequence comes from Rhinatrema bivittatum, assembly GCF_901001135.1. Lineage (NCBI taxonomy): Eukaryota > Metazoa > Chordata > Amphibia > Gymnophiona > Rhinatrematidae > Rhinatrema > Rhinatrema bivittatum. The sequence goes on from NC_042616.1 coordinate 714,036,200, forward strand.
ATAGGAACATTTTATGGGTAATTTATAAAGATCTTGCATAATGTATGCCACAAATATGCGCATACATTATACCAATTTTCAGAAGGGACTTTCTTGCAAAAGTCCACTTCGAAAATGATCCCACCACATATGCCCCACACAAGTTGCACCTGCTATATAGTGCCCACAAAATTCTCCTGACAAGTTATGCTCATATGGTTGAATTTTACAATGTATGCGTGAAATTCCAAACCTGGTCCCAGTTTTGCTCCCAGGAGCATCTCTGCTCAGTCCAGGTAAACATATGCATGAACATGACATATGCTTTTAAGTTGACCCACATATATCAGGAGGACAATTATATAAAAGGCCATTTCTGCAGATAAAAAACTTTCAAAGTCCCTTTGAATATTATGCTCATAAATTAGCTGCCAGTCAGAAAATAGGTGCATAACTTATGCACTAGTTTTCAAAGTGGACTTAAATCTGCTTTGGAAATTATCCTGGCAAAACCACACTTGCACATTTATGCCTTCAGTATTTAGTGCATGTAGATTTATTGAGAGAATTTACATGCATACTTCTAAAAATCAAAAAGTATATGCATAAGTCCCAATCCTGGCAAGACTCCATCCCTTAGAACCCCTCTCCCCATGTGCATAAAGATATGCATATGCAGTGTACATGAGCAAAGCACGTCAAGCAAAACTGACTGATACATGGGGGTAACCTGCATGGCGCGGCAGAATCTACTATGGGAAGCTTGCTGGGCAGACTAGATGGACCATCAGTCCTTTTCTGCCGCCATTTCATTTCTGTGCACTCAATGAAAGTTAGATGCACAATTTTCTAAAGGCCTACTATACCTGCAGAAGTCCCCCTCCTTGGGGGTCCATATTCATGGGCATTTAGCCAGATAACTAGCGAGTTATCTGACTAAATACTAACTTTTGAATATTTCAGCCACTTATCCAGCTAAAATTTAGCCAGATAACATTAAGGCGTTCTGTGGAGGAGTTAATTATCCAGCTGACTCTGATATTCAGAGTTGGCCGGATAACTTATCTGGCTAACTCTGGTCATGGTACTCAGATATGGAGAGAACACAGATTCCCTAATCCTTTACCAACTAAACACATATATAGGGAATCTAGACACTTTTTACCCAATTGTATTCAATATAGAGTAAGACATTTTTTCAATGGCATGAACTTATATCATAGAATATCGTACTTTATCTTTTTTATTCATATGGTTCTTATAATTTCCAGGAATTAAAACTCAGATTATAGCCCTTAAGGAGAAAATATGTAATGAGGCAGAAATATTACAAAAGATGCTATCTAAGGAGATTTTTGATACCCAGATTGATGAGACTCAGAAACAGCTTGATTCATTCCGACTAGAAATAAAAAAATTAAAGGTATAGAAATATCACCGTGATGAAAGAGATTATACCACGGGCTATGTGTATGTCTGGATACAGGTGAATCGGAGGGGAAAGAATAGAGGTAGAAATGATTTCTCATCTTCTGATGAGTCCTCGGATGAGGAGAAAGGCGTTTATAAGCGGAATGACAGTGGGCGGAAGGTGGACTTTTTGAGGAATCAGAGTACTGAAGAGGGAACAGATATTGTTCATGAAAGTGATGATAGGATGTCTTTTTTGGGGGGGAAGGGGCGTTACAACAGAGGGACATACAACACAAGAACCAAACGGCCATCTTTAAATCGGGACCCATACAACTTCAGAAGATGAGGAGTAGTGATAAATTTGATGATAATATTGTGTTTAACTTGTCTACTAAAGAATTGTCTAGTGAAATGGTTAATGTTCTCAATAAAGGTTTAGGGGCAAATCTTTAAAGGTATGCGCGGGCGCAGACTTGTTCGCGCAACCCGGCGCAAACAAATCTACGCCCGATTTTATAACATGCACGCGCTGCCGTGCGCATGTTATAAAATCCAGGGTCAGCGTGCGCAGGGGGGTGCACAATTGTGCAACCTGCGCGCGCCGAGCCAGAGCGGCCTCGGAGGGAACTTTCCTTCCACCTCCCCCCACCTTCCCCTCCCTTCCCCTATCTAACCCACCCCCCAGCCCTACCTAAATCCCCCTCCTAACCTTTATCGAAGAAGTTACGCCTGCCTCTGGGCAGGTGTAACTTGCGCGCGCCGGCTCTCCATCCCTGCACAGTAGCTGTGTCGGAGGCCTCGGTCTGGCCCATGGCATGCACCCGGGCCGGTGCTCCGCCCACAACCCCACCCCCGGAACGCCCCCTTTTGCAAGCCCTGGGATTTACGCGCGTCCTAGGGCTTGAGTGTGCTGCCGAGACTATGCAAGATACCTACATATAAATTTGACCCATTTCTTACCCGTGTGCAAGATACCTACATATAATTCCCTGTTAAAATGTAACTTCCATACTTTACCAGTTTTGATGTAAACCGGCATGATGTCCACAACTAATGCTGGTATATAAAAATGTTTAAATAAAAAAAAATAAATAAAAAAAATAAATATGACCCGTTCCTTACCCGTGTGGAACTTAAGAAGTTTTTCAGAAGAATTAGGCTTAAGAATTTCTTTCAGGGGCAACAACTGAAGCAAAGTAAATTTGTGAAAACTTCTGGTTGGATGCCAAAAGATCCTACTAATCCTTTGATCCTTGCATTTGAGGCTATGATATTCCAAGATATTGAGAGATTGGAATTATCTCGTGAAAATTTGGAGTTTAATATCTCCAGAACTGAATTGGCTGCTATTCAATCTTTAAAACTGGATAAAACGTTGGTGATCAGTGCTGCTGATAAGGGTGGGGCAGTTGTTGTGCAGAGTAGGGAAGAGTATGATAAAGAAGCTATGAGACAACTGACAGATAGTAAATATTATAGTGTCTGTTCTGATGACCCGGTGGTGAATTTGAGTATTCGTATTAAAAAAATATTGGAAGATGCAGTACGTCAGAAAGCTATTTCTAAAAAAGAATATCTGTATATGTTACCAGATTACCCTGTGGTACCATACATATATTTCCTTCCCAAAATTCATAAATCTTTGACTGCACCGCCTGGAAGGCCTATTGTGTCAAGCATTGGCTCGGTCTTTGAACCCATTGCTAAGTTTATAGATAGTTTGTTGCAGGATAAGGTGGTTGATATTAGATCATTCATAAGAGATTCTACCCAGTTTTTGGGGTGCCTTAATGAGGTAGGGATGATGGGATCCAATCAGCGATTTGTAACTGCAGACGTGACTGCACTTTATACTAACATCCCTCAGATTGAGGCTGTGAAGGTGGTTACTTAGGCTTTGACTGAAAGGGTGAGGAGTAATGAGATTTCTCCAGTGAGGATGGGGTACATTGTACAATTGGTGGAAATTATTCTGTGTGAGTTTTATTTCACATTTCAGGGGATTCTTTACAAACAAGTGACTGGGATCCCCACGGGATCACCAGTTGCTCCCTCAATTGCCTGTTTATATATGTCTTGGTTTGAGGAGAAGTTCATTTATTCGAGCTAGTTTTTTTCTCATATTAAATGTTTCAAGAGGTTTAAGATGACCATTTTTGGATTTGGGATGGTGATGAATTTTCATTACAGGAATTTGTATTATCGTTGAATTCATCTGATAGTAATCTCCAGTTCACTTTTCAGATCAGTAAGTATGATATTAGTTTCCTTGATGTTAGGGTACGTTGTGTGAACCAGAAGATTGATATTACAGTATTTGTGAAGAAAACGGATAGAAATTCTATCCTCCATTTTGAGAGCTTTCATCCGAGGAGGCTTAGAGAGAGTGTTCCTGTTGAGCAATTTCTGAGATATAGGAGAATCTGCTCCTCGGTTACCGAATATAAGGTTAAGGCAGACTCCTTATCCCAGAAATTTTTGGCACGAGGTTAAACTAGGAAAGTTGTGAAACATGCATACAAGTAAGGTTTGTATGCTCAGAGGGAGAATTTACTCTTGAAAGCTAAGAAAGATCCATTGGAGAGAATTGTATGTTGTCTCCTGTACTCTGTGAGATGTGCATCCATTACAAAAAATTATTAATAGACATTGGAATTTGCTTAACACTATTCCAGGGTGTGAGGAACATCCGGTTTTTGCTTTCTCTAAGGGCCAAAATTTAAGGGCTAGAATGACTAAGACCGATGATAGAAACTTCGAATTGTGGATACGGAGGATACTTGCTCTGGGTGTTCAGTGTGCCCGACTAGATTGAAATTGTGTAGTTATCAATATAAGAGAACTGGAAGCTCTATATATTTAAGGAGGATTACTCCTGTACATCAAGGAGGGTTGTTTATGGCATTGTTTGCCGGCGATCAGTTCAACCTTATAGCTTGAATGCTGGAATTGATTGGGAGGCGTTCTATAAATAGGTATGAATGTTTTTGTTATTTCTGGCTAATTGATGTATCATGTGTTAATATATATGAGAGTGGTTACTGGTTGGGCATGAGGTACTCTTTAGTGAGTTTATGTATGTGTTGGGTGGGTTGGTATGTTTGATAAGCAGATATATGGCTATATGTGGGTGTTGTATTTAGCATTATTGATTGCTTTTATTGGTTGTTGAGGTCTCATTTGTGAGTGGGAAACTTTAGGGGTTGCATTTAGTATATTTGGGAGTCCATAGTTAATGCTGTGGGTTTGTGTTTGAGTGTTTGCAAAAATCATTTTCGTTGTGTGGTGGGTAGTTTTTTGTTTTAGTTTGGTTGGTTGTTTGAGTGGGGGCTTGGGTTATGGGGTGTGATTGGTCAGTATTGTTGATTGTTATGAATGGGTATGTTGGAGTTACATAGTGAATGGGTATGTTGGAGTAATGTAGTGAATGGGTACGTTGAAGTTATGTAGTGAATGGGTATGTTAGAGTTACATAGTGAATAGGTACGTTGGAGTTACATTGTGAATGGGCACGTTGGAGTTATATAGTGAATGGTTACGTTGGAGTCATGTTGTGAATGGGTACATTCGAGTTATGTTGTGAGGTAGTGGAGATGACTCAGTTTTCATTGGTTGTTTGTGTGCATGCTATTCGTGGGGTGGAGTTATTGGGTGTGGTTGATGAACGCTATCTTAAAATGGGTAGCTAGACGCCATGAGGTTACCGACACCATGAGTTAAAAAATTTCTGTTTTGCTGTATCGAGAGGCAGTTCTTGGTTGGAGTGAGATACTGGTCGGTATAGCGAAATGTGAAATCGGGGAAGTTGTATGTAAGGTAAGACTGGATAAATGATTGTTAGAATTTTGTGTCAACTTGAGCTATTTGGAAGTTTTGTAGTGTATGTTATCTTGTGTACCCAGTGTTTGAATAGGTACACGTGAGTTGGATATTGAAACGGATGATGTGGAGTCATTATTTGAAGTTGCTTTGAGAATTGTTGAAGAATCATGGAAGGTTAGAGTATATTGATATGTTGAATAAGAATTGTGAACTATGATATATGAACAAAGAACTTTAATCTAATGTCTTTATTATAGGTTGAATTTATTTATTATTTATTTATTTCTTTTATATACCGATGTTCGATCGAGATATCACATCGGTTTCCAGATAACTCAAAGAATAGGGTAGTAACAGCCCTATTTTACATTATAACATTGTAATAAAAATAATAAATTGTAACATTGTAATAAATATAACAAATTATACAAATTATAACAGGAATAACAATTATAACAGGAATAACAATTGAAGTTAAGCTGGTGAATAGAAGCTGTTTTTTGAGAATACTGGAGGAAGTGAGTTGTGGACTGGAAAAGGGTATTGTGATATTTTTGAGAGTTATTGTTTTTTAATTGTTTTTCAATTTTGTCTTTGTACTGAGGTTCTTGGGGAGAAAGGAGACACTGATTTATTGTCTGGTTTGGGTATAAGTCGTCCCCTGAAGAAGCTGAGGCGAAACAAGGATCCTTGTAGGGACGCATTGGAAGGATCCTGGGTGGACACAGAGATATTGAGAAGACCCTGGCTGATATAGTGGCAGAACCCAGTGTGGGAAATTGATAATAGGGTTGAGAAGACCCAGTGTGGGAAATTGATAGGGCATTTGGAAAATTGAAAACAGGGCATTGGGAAGGAATCAGTGTGGGATTAGTTATAATCATGTTGATATGAATTAAAATGATAGGGATTAAATACTAATGAGGCAGAGTGTGGCTTTGGGATCGCCTAAAAAAATTGGTATATTATAATTTTATATTGGGTGGGGGTATGTATGAGGAATGAATGTGTATGTGTGTATATGAGTGTTTTAGTATATTGCTTCTGAATAGATATAATCCGTCCATGTTCTCTGGTATATCTATGCTATAGAGATGTTTTGATTGAAAAATTCCTACTCAAGTTTCAGTATTTTGCACATGTATGTATTGACATTGTATTATCAATTAAAATTGTATTTTTGATACTGTATTTATGAATAAAAAAGATAAAGTATGATATTCTATGATGTAAGCTCATGCCATTGAAAAAATATCATACTCATTATTGAATACAAGTAGGTAAAAAGTGTCTAGATTCCCTAAATATACGTTTAGTTAACTCTGGTCATGCCATAGGATAGCTCTAAAACTAACCAGATATAGTTATCCACCAAACTTTAAGATAGTTGGGTATTTTCAGTGGTGTACCTGGAATGCTGAATATCCACCAAAATTAGCAGGACAAGTTTATCTGGCTAACTTTGCAAATCGGCCAGCAATGACTGAATATAACATTCCACACCCCAATCTCCAAAATCACCAGGATGAAAAAAAGTGGCTAAGCAGTTCTAGATCAGTATTCTATCAATGTTTATTTGTGTAGTGCACACGTCTTTAAATGCCACATAGTGAAGATTCAAGTAATACTAATACATATTCAGAACTAATGTAGTGTTATTTCATTATACACCAAATAGATAAATTAGGTGTGACAAACTAAAGTTCACTGCATGATGATGCCCACTGCATACACAGTACCCTTGATCACTCTAAGAAGACCCAGAGAACTGGTTGTTTTGTTTTCAGTTTTGACCAGTTTGAACTAATTTGTAAAATGTTATGCAGGCCAGATGTTGCTGGTTATTCAGGGCAACTGGTACAGAATCATTTTCACATCAACTATCTTCTCTCCTAATATTCATTGAGGAATTGGAAGGTCAGGCTTGCATTTCTAGAAAGAGAATAGACAATGTTGGGAGGATATTGTTTATTGAACCATTTCTTCTTAATATTTTTTTAGTATATTTTTGAGATCCACGAGATAGGTTGATAGAAATGGTAATTAAATCCTGTCTTTTTCAATAGATCAAATACAGCACAGGAGGCAGCAATGTATATATTACTATATCATGATTTTACAGATGAATGGGTGAACAGATATCTTTGATTCTATTCTCTTGCTTTCCTTGGTCTCACCGCTGAGAATACCAGTGATAATACAATCTATATAGATGTTTGTAATATGACTCTCTTTTGTGTCTCTGTACAGTATTGGGTACATCTGCTATGCAGTTTACAAATCGTGATGATAATAATAATGTGCCTTCTGGAATGATATGACTAATTCATTCTATTTGGGCAATTAAGCGACTTTGAAATGATTAGAAATTTAAGCCATTTCCAAATATAATCCAATGAGTGAGAATAAGAGTTGAGTTCCAGTATAGTGAGTCTTCCAATTCCTCTGAAAGATAGTATTATAATATTTATTATGCAGGCTTAACAGTCCACATTACTCTGGGTATTTCAGTATGATAGATGTTCAGAAGGTGCATATTTAGTCTTGCTTAGTTTTATAATACTACCATTTAAAATATTACTAGACACATGCAGTGCTGTACAGACACATATAACAGACAGTCCATTCTCACTGGAGCTTACAAATCTAGCCAAGACAAACATACATGACAAACAAGAATCTGTAAGAAATGTATTATAGAGAAGTACTTAGGATTTAAAATCAGATTCAAAAAGGTGAGTTTCTAAACTGGATTTGAATTCAGCTAGAGAGGGAGAATGACCCAACTCAGGAAGTCTACTCCGGTATATGGTGGAAAGCACAGAGTTGGGTCTTGGCGGTGGAGGAGAAGGGCAAGGATAAGAGCAACTTGCCTGATGAACGAAGTTCATAAGGAAGGGATTAGGGAGAAAGAAGAGAAGATATGAATGAGGAACTGCAGAGTGAAAAATTTATAGATAAGTAGGAGAAGCTGGAACTGTATGCGAAAATGGATAGGGAGTCAATATAGGGGGTTATTTACTAAAGCTTTATCGCGTGCGTTAGGGCCATATCGCATGCGAAAAGGGTCCTATTCGCATGCGATATAATGTAAATTAGGGGGAAGGGAGGAGTCGGGCGGGGAGGGGGAGGAGTCGGTCATAGCACTGCTGCCAGCGATAATGTGAGGAACATTATCGCCGGCAGTAGCTCGGCGAATAGCACCACCTTTCACAGTGGCGCAATTTGCACAAAAGGCTGCAGATGGCTGCACTGCAGATGGCGAAATTGCATCGCCATGGTGCGAACGGCTGCGGCCTTTCACAGGCCTGCACCCCCCTTCGCCCCGCCCCCTTTTTCGCTGGATTCATCATTCTGCGAAGAATGATGAATCCAGCCCATAGTGCCTTGATAAGAGGGGTTATAGTCATAGTTACATTGAAGAAAGATAAATTGTGCAGCCGAATTTTGAATAGATTGAAGTAGAGAAAGACGGTCCAGTGGCGGGGGGAGCAAATAGAAAGTTGCAATCATCTAAACAGGAGGTGATAAAAAAATAGATGAGCATTTTAAGGCGAATTTTAAAAGCCCTATGTGCACTGAAGCTGGGAGATATGTGCAGATGTCGAGCCGCCGCACACCGCTTGGATTTTTAAAAGCGCACGAGTATGTGCATATCTCCTGGGATGCACTCAAATTTTTTTTTTTTAAAAAGGGGTTGGGTGTGGGCATGCCCTGGGCATGGCATAGATGTTCCTAGATTTCTCCATGAAATCTGCACGTATTTATGCTCACATGAGTGCACCAGGGTTCCTACAGCGTGACTTTACTTCTGCTATGGATGGCGTGTAACTAATAAAAAAAAAACGAGGCAAGTTAGCGATGTTTTAAGGGTTGAGGCTAAAAAGGTAAAAGGAGGCTTATTAACTAGAGGGGTTAGGAAGTCTTATCCTTTAACTGGGCGAATTGGGAATGGACTGGGGAAACAGGTAATTGCATTGGCATGCGTATGTACCAAAATCCCCCTACTTATACAGTAAAGGCAGCATTTGCACACCACATCTCAAGAAAGATGTAGCAGAATTAGAAAAGGTACAGAGAAGAGTGACCAAAATAATAAAGGGGATGGAACAATTCCCCTATGAAGAAATGCTAAAGAGGTTAGGACTCTTCAGCTTGGAGAAGAGACGGCTGAGGGGAGATCTGATAGAGGTCTATAAGATACTGAGTGGAATGGAATGAGTAAACGTTAATCAGTTGTTTACTCTTTTGAAAAGTACAAAGACCAGGAAACCAGGGAACACACAATGAAGTTACTAGGTAATTCATTTAAAACAAATAAGAGAAAATATTGTTTTTATTCAACACATAATTAAGCTCTGGAATTTGTTGTCAGAGGATGTGGTGAAAGATATTAGTGTAGCTGTGTTTAAAAAAAGTGTGGACAAGTTCAAGTTCCTGAAGGAAAAGTCCATTAACCATTATTAAAGTAGAATTGCAGAAATCCACTGCTTATTCTTGGGATTAGCAGCTTAGAATCTATCTACTCCTTGGGATCCTGTCAAGTACTTATGTCCTGGCTTGGCCACTGTTAGAAACAGGATACTGGGCTTGATGTACCTTTGGTCTGACCCAGTATGGCATATGTTATGTTCTTATGAATGGGGACTATACATTCTCTTCCTTTAAATATGGCTAGATTACTTCATGACTCTGTTACTAGTGCTGAAATAGATAAGTTTTTTAGTTCTGTGACCTTACTTAAATTGCCCCTGGAGATTCAGGACTCTTTGGTGTCCCCTATTAAGGAAGTGGAGGTCCTCTGGCCATTGAGCAGTTGGCATTGGGGAAAAGCCCTGACCCTGATGGATTTCAGCTGGACCTTTATAGGCAGTTTCAAGCAGATTAAGGTTTGTGAGGTATTTAATTACTTATGGGACTCTTTGGATTCTTCTAATACTTTGCTTGATGCTCTAATAACTGTGATTTATAAGAATGGGAAGGATTCCCTAGCTTGCAGTTCAGATTATCCTATATTCTTCATTAGTGTAGATATGAAGATTTTGGCAAAATGTATCCAACTAGGACTGGAAAACATAATGCTGTGTTAATTGGCACTGATCAGACAGAGATTATTAAGACCCAGACCTCTGTTATCAAAACTAAGTGATTTATTATTATTATTCACCTCGCCCAAAGGCATCATGTTCCAGGCCTGGTTTTGTCTTTAGATGCAGACAAAGCTTTTGATAGGATCTCTTGGAACTTTCCAGATAGACTTATAGATTGGGTTAGGTTTTTATATTCCTATCCCAGAGTACAAGTTATAGCTAATGGTTGGCATTCTTCCTCCTTCCCCATACAGAGAAGAATTAGGCAGAGCTATCTATTGTCTCCTTGTTGATTTAATTTAGCTTTGGAGCTTCTTATTCAAAAGATTAGGGAAACTGAGCAAATTGTGGATTTTAAATTTGGGCCACACATGGAAAAACTTGCTTTATATGCAGATGATGTCTTGTCGTTCCTAACCAGTGTAAACAAGTCTGCTTTGGTTTTGCTTAGGTTATTGAAGGTCTATAATGAATTATCAGGATATCAGGTAAATTATTCAAAGTCAACTATTTTACAGTTGGGTCCAGAATATGCTATACCGCATGGTTCTTCTAGGTTTAAGACTCTTGGGCTACAAGTCTCAGTTTGACGCCGATGCCCGAGTGCAGCCCAGAACCCGGGTCTTGCCACCTAGCCCTTGGCCCAGGCCAGGAGCTCAAGCCTTGGAGCTCCTCTTCAGCATCTTCCTTCTTCAGCTCTTCTTTGCCATCTGACGCTGGCTGCTGGGATTTTTCTGCTGGAGTTAATGAACTCCAGTGCATCCTCCCCAGTGGAGGGCACCATTTTGATATATGACAGTTGAATTAGCTACTGTACATCAAACTGGCGCCCTCTGCTGGGGAAGTTGCACCGGAGTTCATTAATTCCCGTGCAACAACCCCAGCGAATGGCGTCAGTTTGCCGAGAAGAGCCGAAGAAAGAAGACACCTAAGAGGAGCTCCGAGGCCTGGGCCTTATCCTGGATCAAGGCCCAGGCATCAGGGTCCGGGCTTGGGCCAGGTACTGGCCCAGACCAAGGCTCAGATGTCAGGACCCGGCTTCTGGGTTGGGCAAGGTGTTGGGCTTGGGCCCTGGCCTAGACCGAGGCCCAAGCATCGGTTCTAGCCTCCAGGCTGGCCATGGGCTGTATGGTTCTCTGGGACATGAGACTCAGAGAAATTTTAGAAATTTAGTAAAATGTTTATTATAGTAAATACATGATTGGCCAAACACAATATGTGTGTCTGGGAAAGAGAAATATACAGGGTCAAAAAGAAAAACTAGATGCTATCAGATTCCTCATTCACTATGTCACAATCTTACAAGTCTTATTTACATTTTATCCTGGTTTTGTTTGCCAAATATTGATCATTTCTAAATGTGTCACTCTGGTCTGGTTTCCTTTCCCTAGAACACCTGTAACCCAACATCTGTTCTCCTTCTTTCTTTCTTTCAGGTCCAAATGTACATTCTGCTCCTATTTCCATCTCCCCACAATACTTTGTAGGAAGACATCGATCATCTCTTATCAGTTTCTTCATTTTCCTTTGTAGTTGATGTTCACTAGGGGTGTGCATTCGGATTGACCGCATTAGTAAAACGCAACTCATATTTTTTTTTTACTTAAAAAATTGATTCGACATAAACGATCGGATTTCCCACATATCGAACATAGATATGTTCGATATGTGGGAAATCGCGATTGTTGAGCCAAAATAAAAATATAAACCCCCTTACCCTCCTTAATCCCCCCCCCCCGACTTACCACAACTCCCTGGTGATGGAGCGAGGAGTGAGGACGCCATTTCTGCAATCCTTGGCGAGAAGCATGTGACGTCGGTGGCACGTCGAGTGACGCCGGCGTCACGTGATTCCCGGCTCGTTCGCGCCGGACGGCTCGTTCGGCCCAAAAAGAACTTTTGGCCAGCTTGGGGGGGTCAGGAGGCCCCCCCAAGCTGGCCAAAAGTTCTTTTGGGCCGAACGAGCCGTCCGGCGCGAACTTGCCGGGAATCACGTGACGTCGGCGTCACGTGATTCCCGGCTCGTTCGCGCCGGACGGCTCGTTCGGCCCAAAAAGAACTTTTGGCCAGCTTGGGGGGGTCAGGAGGCCCCCCCAAGCTGGCCAAAAGTTCTTTTTGGGCCGAACGAGCCGTCCGGCGCGAACGAGCCGGGAATCACGTGACGCCGCGTCACTCGACGTGCCACCGACGTCACATGCTTCTCGCCAAGGATTGCAGAAATGACGTCCTCACTCCTCGCTCGATCACCAGGGAGTTGTGGTAAGTCTGGGGGGGGGATTAAGGAGGGTGAGGGGGTTTAAATTTTTTTTTTGCACATATGTACATATACCCAACTCATTGGATTTTTTTTATGTCCATATTGGCCGCAAGTGGGACCCCCTTTCGGACATAAAAAATATGAACATAAAATTTTGCTCTGCACATCCCTAATGTTCACAGAGACCACACATGTATCCTGTGTGGACCATTCCCATATCCTTCTTGCTGACTTAAGCCCACATCCTGCAGCTGCAATAAGCTGCTTTCCTTACAGCACGTATTGATATGTGGTGGCACAAACTTAGTAGGGCATAGTTCAGCAGTCCAGCAGTCAGAATTATACAGGGACAAGGCCCCTGCATCAGAACCAGGCCAGGATGCAAAATCGGATTTGGTAAGTATGGGGGGGGGGGGGGGGGGGGGAAAGGGGGTCGTCAGGAAATTTCCTGGGCCTTTGCCTTTGTCTGGTCTCAGCCTAGGCCCTAGCAATAGGACCTTTTATCTGGGCAGACCCTGGGCCCCAGCATTGGGTCTGGGTCTCGGTCTGGGCCCCAGTGTTGAATGTGGCCTTCAGACTAGGCCCAGGCATCAGGCTTGTGCCTTGGCCTAGGCCAAGTCTGAGGGCTCTGCCTCCAGTCTAAGCTCCAGTGTCAGGCTTAAGCCGAGGTGTCGGGACCAGGCCTCAAAGCTTGGGCTTTGTCTAGGGCCTATGCAAGCCTTGGGCCTAGGCTTCAACCATGAATTCCCCCCCCTCCCCCCTGGACTTGGTAAGTGGGGGCTGGGGAGGATCCTGGCCTTGGCATTTTTTTAGGTGGGAGGATGGGTGGTGGGGACAGGAGGCCACAGGAGGCCCCATATCATTTTTTAATTCATTTTTGGGGTGTTTTTATTTTAATGTTTATTTCATTTTGTAATCTAAAGAAAACAAACATTAAATGAACCGAAATTCATGGAAAAAAATCCCAATAACAAAATTAAAAAACAAAACTAAATTTTTACCTTTCTGCACCTCTAGTGTATACAAACATTTTTATCCTTTGTTTTACTTTTTGTTCTTTTTTTTTTTTCATTTTTTATTTATTTAAAAACATTTATTAACTGCTTATAACAGACCCACTGTGCTAAGCAGAGTACACAACAATAATAAAAAAAATATCATGGATTACTACAATAACATCAATATACATTAAAACATAACAGAATAAAAATATAACAGGTTCTAAATAAATTTGGCTCCAAACATTTCTTCAAAAAGGGAGCTTTCAAATGTTTCCAGAGAATATAATAATCATCTAAAGAACACAATGATACAGGCCTTTGATTCCACAAGATTTGGCCAATTATCAACAAGGCCCATGACCTGGTAACCTTTAAATTACCATTTTTAATGGTCGGGAAGGTTAACTGGTGTTTTCCATGGGATGGAAGGGACCTAGATTGTAAATAGGACTCATCAAATTGGCCAAATGAAATGGGCCATCTATTTTGACAGATTTGAAAACAAGAGATAATGTCTTAAAATTAATGCACCTTTTCAGGGGGAGTAAATCTAATTGTTGGAAAAGGGTAAAATGTAAAAAATGAAAGGAAAAACAAAACATAAAAAAATGTTGTGTCTGCAACCCCAAAACCCCACTCCTCTTTGGTCATCCTCTGATCCTTCCCACCCCTAGACTTTCTTATCCTCAAAGCCAGGGATCAATCCTGCCCCATTAAAACATCTTCATGGGGAAAGATTGATCTCTGGCCACTCCTGCCTCACATCTGCTGCATTTGCCAATGGAGCTGGCAGACTAAGGGCAGTTTAAAAATAATCCAGTAGGAGCCACTCAAGATCTATCCCGTAATGCAGTGGACTCGGCGGAAACTATATAGTAGAAAAAAGCCCACAGCATATAACACATGAATTCCTTGATTACTGTTGAAAAAGCAAGTTCAGACATAGGGCTCTGTCTTTAATAATTTTATAAGAAGAACTTGCGCTATATTAGTTAATTATCACTTGCCCAATGTGCTTCAGCATAAATTTCATCTATATTTTCTGTTCATTTGTGCCAAAAACAATTTTTTGTTTCTAAATTTGTTTGTGTCGAAAACATTTTTTTTACTGCCATTCAAAAATCAAAAAGTCCCATTAACAAAAGAAAAAAGGGGAATGTTAAATCACTACACACCTGTTATGAGTCCCAGCTAATTAGCAACAACAGCTGTAGTATTCATCTTTTTCCTGTACTTATCTTATTTTGAAGAGAGAAGGTTTCAAAAATAGCCATATGCCATCAGTGAGTTAATTATTCTATCAGTGCCATTGTAAATTTTTGCCATAGAAAATGGCCTGGGCCTGGGCAGAGCCTTTTTCTATGGCAAAAATTTACAATAGTGGTGTCCTCAGTCTGTCAGCACCATTTGCAATAGTGGCAGCTGCAGGGCAGGAGCCGGGGGGGGTCACATCTGCCCCATGAAGAAATTTTCAACAAGTAGATAAGAAGAATAGAAGGTCAGTGTGATAGGGGGAGAGGGGAGACAGGAAGGAGGGTCCAGGAGTGGGGAGGGAATAGTTTGGCAGTGGCGAAGGCCTTATTTTTTCTAATATAAAAATGAAACAAACAAAAACAAAGGTTAGTTGTTTTTCTTTCATTGCATTTTACTTTAAAAACAAAATGAAACAAAATGAGAAATTTTGTTAAAATCTCCCATTTTATTTCTAAAAAATGCAGATCTATATTGGTTACTGTTCACACAGAAAACAAATTACTGCCAGAGTCATTACAATGATTCCTTAATTTCTTACTAGTTCCAGCCCATGTAACACAGACAATCTGAAACCCTGCAAAGAGGGTAATAAGGCATTATAGAACCAAAGGAAGATTCGAATTAAATAAAATAATAAACATGAAAAAGAGCTGGCAAAACTGTTTTGGGAAGGGGAGGGGGAGTAGGAGGTCTAAGTCAGGAGTTTTTAGGATATTTACAACCACAATGAATCTATCAGTTGTATTTGCATATATTTTGGACCTAATTTTCAAAAGTATTTACTTACTTTAAAGTGGTTTCTAAACGTGTAAATGCACTTTACCCATGTAAATGAAATTTGCTACAATATATGCCATTCAATTGTCCATAGGATTTACCTGCATAAGTGCACTTTACATGGGTAAATGGCTTTTGAAAATTGCTATAATAGTAGTTACATTTACTTGGGTAACTCCTTTGAAAATTACCTCCATGGGGTAAATTCTAAGAGCTTGGTGTGTGCCAAAGCCGGGAGATACGTCTGTCTCTCAAGCCAGCGCATACCGTGCAGAGTTTTAAAAATGCACACAAATATTTGGGGGGGAAAGGTGTGGAGCATGAATGTGGTCTGGGCGGCGTGTGGCCATTCCTGGATTTTAGCATTAAAACAGTGCATAATTATTTACATGCACAAGTGTGTGCCAGGGTCCCTATCCGTGCATCTTTACTTCTGCTATGGATGGCGTGTAACTAGTATAATTAAATAAACAAGGCTAGTTAGCGAGGATTTAAGGGTTGGGGCTAATAGGGTATTGTTAGTGTTTGAGGTAGTTGTGGGTGGATCCTTGGACCGGTGGCAGATGACCACGCCCCCAGAGGAAAGATCCCGAGAGGGACCACTGGTCAGGCTCAGAATATGGAGACAGACACACACTAGTTCTTTTATTAAACAGTATATTGAACCACCAGAGGTGGCAGTAGTGAGCTGGAAGCGCCCGGCCCGGCTGTACTCCCTCAGGCACTGGAACAGCGATCCCAGGATGGCTGAGCTGTAGAGAAACTAAGTATAGTGAGCAGGCAGGGTATGCAGAGTTCAGGAACAGAACCTCGATGGTAACACTAACACAATAGTCTCTTAGAAGCAGCCCAGGAGCTGGAATGAAATAGGCCCTCGAGGAGCGAGTACCTGGTTCCAGGGAAAGCTCTGAGAGAGAGATGGTAACTCACTGGGGGTTGTAGGCAGCGATGACTTCCTGGCAGAAGTGGTATTCAGTAGTAAGTCCGGGAACATGGGCCCTCGAGGAGCGAGTACCTGGTTCCAGGGAAAGCTCTGAGAGAGAGATGGTAACTCACTGGTGTTGTAGGCAGTGGTGACTTCCTGGCAGAAGTTATATTCAGTAGCAGGTCCGGGAACATGGGCCTTCGAGGAACGAGTACCGGTTCCAGACTGCGATCTGAAAAGCAAAAGAGAAAGCGAGGCCCCTGAGGAGCGGGTACCCCTGGTAAGTCCGAGGAGGCAGAGTAGCAAGGTATGCGGAGAACGAATCCCATCCGCAGTGATACCTGGAGGAAAGCCCTTGCTAACTCGATACATTAGCAATTTCAGCGACCTTAAATATCCGGTGCGGATGACATCACCTCAGCGGGACACCCCTGAGGTTCACGCCATTGCTGGTACTTGAATCGGGGCCGTGCCGCGTGCGCACCCTTAGGCTGCTGGGTAACATGGCGGTGTGCAGCGTCTAGCCGGTCCGGGGATGCCGGAGGGGAGCGGCAAGAGGACGCCGCAGCAGCCAAACTTCCAACAGGCAAAGAGGGAGTTGCCAAAGAGGTAATGTGGGCATAGTGGAGACGTCGGGCAGCGATGGTCGCAACAGGTATAAGGAAGGTAGGTTAATTAGGGGGGTTAGAAAATCCTAGCCTTTTCCTGGGCGAACTGTGAGCGGACTGGGGAAACTGTTAATTGCATCGGCACGCGTATGTAATAAAATCCCCCCCCCTTGCACAGTAGAGCCGACATTTGCACGCACTTGTGCGCATCCATATAAAATTGTGCGTATGCTATAAAATGACCTCTCAATTCGCGTGAGCTGGCATATGTACATATATATTCACCCGTGCGGCTGTTTGAAAGTTACCTTTATAGTGTATAAGCAAGGCTCATTTGCATAGCTTGGTTATTCAGAAAACTAGATCTGTTTGTGGCCCTTGAGGACCAGAATTGAGACTTTTTTTTTTTACCTAAAGTGCATTTTATAAATGGGGAGGGCAATTTTCAAGCTTTTCATGTGGGAAAACACGTGTTCACCCACATTAAACAGCATTGTCAAAATTGCCCTCATGTTTGAAGATTAAAATATGCATACTCTATGATAATTTATGAAAGTGAAGCAAAATTAATAAAGTTGACTTTGTGCATTAAAATCATTACTAACATGCATTCAATAGGGGAACTGAATTTGAAATTCAGCTGGTGAGGACACGTCACCCATAGGGATTGAGACTATGTTTAGTAATGATGTTTAGTAATTGAATTGTTGTATACAATTGACCTGTGCTGTGCCAATATCCAGAGTTGTGTCTTACAAATGTGATAGGTAAAACTGGGATGGAGAGAAAACCATGGGTAATTATAAGTAGGTGAGAGGAGGTGGTTGCACCTGCGATGGTTGTATGTCCTTCCTCTTTGTACTTCATGACAAATGGATCCTCAACAAATGCAAAGCCTGTTAGGAAAGAATGCATATACAAGCGTGCACAGCTCCTATTTGCAAAAATACATTTTCTTTGCAAAGTCAAAATGAAGGAAACTTTCAGAATAATAGTGGTTTCTATTTGGCAGAGGATCATTAGTGAAATTTAGGGTTTTAGCATGTGCTCCTTGTTTATCAGAGTCTCTGCAGACTAGACAATACTCAGGCGTTGAATATATTTTTAGTTGCCCTTGCTCAGTGGATCATTTAAATTAAAATTTTTGTGAGTTGAAAAATTTCATGTATCCAAATTTGGCAAAATCCTCATGACTTTGGAATACATAATACCAATTTTAAGGAGAACAGAACAATTTTTAGAGTTTAATTGCATCCCACTTTTTCTTTTTGGAAGATAAAATTCACCAAAATTATGGCTAACAGAAGTCTCTGCTTTTCCTATCACCTTTTCTTTCAAGCCAGAACAGGAGGTATAAAAACATAGCATAGGACTAACTGCCTTTCCTCTAGAAGCTTCATGGGTATCAACTCCATAATGCATCTAGCCAGAAATATTGATCAGCTTGGGACTGGTGAAGAATCATAGGTAAGTGACAGGGGCACAAAGAGAATAGAAGTAGACCCCAGTCAATTTACAAAACGAATATCGGTACATTTTGGATGAAACTAGCAAGGACAAGGAAATGGGGCATAAAAAGATACATCCTTTGATATTATGGCTGTTTAGAGGAGTGCTGCTAGCATTATTGAAAACTATAATGAATTGCTTGTTGGAGGTAGGAGTCATTCCAGAGGAGTGGAGACAAGCAAATATAATCTTTCTCCAAAAATCTGGTAGAGAAAGAAGGCTTGTCAGTTATATACCAGTCAGCCTGATCTCTATGGTGGGGAAATTAATAGAATCATTCCTAGAGGCAAGGATTGAGGTGCATCTTGAATCTAGTAGTTATAAAATCTAAGGAAGCATGGCTAAATTGGGGGGGAGATCATGCCAATCAAATCTGTTTGATTTCTGAATGAACAGGAATTTAGATCAGGGGAGAAAAGTGGATATGATCTCCTTAGATTTCCATAAGCCTTTAACATCATAGATTTTCATAAGCCTTTGCACAGTTGCACACATGAGCTGGTAAACTCTTATTATAAACTGGCTGAGTGATAAGCTACAAATGGTAGTGACAAACAAAATTTACTCTGAGGAAAGTGGAAATGGGGTGATGCCAGAGACATCTGTCCTGAGACCAGCTCTAGTCAGTATTTCCATAAGCAATATCGCAGGGAGACTTGAAAGGAAGGTATATCATTTTGCAAATGACACCAATATCTACAGTAAACTTGGCACTCTAGACAGAGTGGAAATATTCATGAGTTGAAAAGCTTGAGGAGTAGTCAGAGTGACAGCTAAAATTAAATACAAGGAAAAATGCAGTGTTACATTTGATATATATAAAGACAGGGGGCAAACTAAGGCAGTGGTTGAGAGATTGATGATTAGTCCAAATACAAGAGGGATCAGAAGTGAATGTACCTCCTGGTTTAATGGCTAAAAGTCTGAAAAAGCAATGGGGAGAGCAATGGAATGGTTGATTGTAGAGAGAAAGTGATAACCAGCCGAAAAACATGAGATCCTAATACATTAAAAATTATTGGTGAGAGATTATGTTTTTTGGATAGAAAAGAGGTTCTAGAATCAAGGTCCTTGACTATGATGTTGGAGGGGGTAGACTCAGGAGCAATACAAACAATAGGAGCAAAAACAGCAACATAATTCAGGAAAGAATGAGACTGGCACTGAGGTTTCCTGACAATGGAGAATAAAGCCAGAGATCAAGTAAGGTCTGCATTATTACAGTATATAGGAAAAAATTAATAGACTAAATGGGCCTTGTGTTCTCTGTCTGCCACCACGTTTTATTTTTCTATGTAATCCTGGACAGGGCATGCCAGTCCTGCCCCAGAAATAAGGCAGAAAATAACCACAAGGATTGTATTAGGACCGAAAAGTGTTGGCAGAAGTCAACTTCTGTTTTAGTTGGGGTCCTAGAGGGAGGGGCTCTAGGAAAGAGGTAGGAGAGGGACTCCCTTCACCCTTCTGGCCTCAACCAGGAGCAGGTCAGGGAGTTTAAAAACCAAACCACCGGTTACCAGAGCAAGAGAAGCTGGGTGTTTTCTGGGTTAGAGCTGGCTGTATTTATGAAGAAGAGAGGCTTTTATACACCTGTATATGCTTGGATGAACTGCTAGAGCGGAGGTCCGGAGTTGGCTGACTGAGGAGCCTGGAGTCCCGAACAGAATGGCTGCAAAGTTAAGTACTCAACAGTGAGCTCATGGAGAGGGCAACGATGAAAGCCATTTCCAAGGGTAAGCAAAGCATTGTATCTGTGGAAAGGGGCTCTCTGGTTAATGCCCACCCACAATGCAGGTAAAAGTTTGTGCATTGTCCAAAATTATTTTTTATTGTGAGAATACCACAACAAATACAAGCTATACAAAGAACAGTACATAGTTAACTCTAGGGAAATACCTACAGTATCTGAATGTAATCCACTTTGAAGCGCTGAAAAAAGTGCGAAAAGCAGAACATAAATCTAAAAAATCAAATCAAATCAAATAAAAATAATACATACCATTTCTTGTTTGCAACAATTACAAAACCAGAAGTGGAATCCCCTTTTCATTATATCCCACTCTTCCCCCACCCTCACCCACCCCCACACCCTGACTCCAACAGCAGTTACATTTGCAAGGAGTTGACCACCATACTCTTCACTCTAGAAACCTCTTCCAAATTCGTAATGATTTTTTTTACAGCGAGGTAATTTACAGTTTAACACAGACAATTTCCCCAAGACCATTACATTGTGCATCTGTAGCTTCCACATGGTAATGTTTGGGGGCTTCTTATCTATCTGTTGCATCAAAATGCATTGTTTAATAACTATGCAAGACCTGCACACAAATATCCAAAGATCCAGGTCACCCAATACATAATTATCTATTATATCTATCAGACAAAATTCCGGATCTATCGGTAAGGGTGAATGAGCCCAAGTAGAAATGCAGTGAAACACATCTTCCCAAAACATTTTAATAAAGGGGCATTCCCAAACTCAATGGAGGTAAGAATCCTTCAAATGTTTGCATTTAAGACAGTGGAATCACTACTAGACACCTTCTAAGCTCTGAGGGGATGGATATATATTCTATGCAGAAACCTGAAATGTAATTCTTGCAAGTGAGTACTTTCCACCAACTTATATATTTGTTCCAAATGGAGAAATTACTTACCTGATAATTTTGATTTCCTTAATGTAGACAGATGGACTCAGGACCAGTGGGTTTATGCTCCCCTGCCAACAGATGGAGATGGAGCAAGCTGACATCACAGTATATATAACCCTACTGTGACCCCAGCCTTCAAAAGCAACTGTATAGAGACTAGCAAAAAACTTGATTAAAAACAGTTAACCAGAACTGTACTAAGCCAACCCTAACAATGAACTCCTATAAGATTCTAGGTACCCCAAGCTAGGACTGGATGAGCACTTACCAGTAATCCCTTGGGTCCCGGAGTCCCACAGGAGGACTATTTACCCACTCATGCGGCAGCCAAGGGTGGAAAACTGATGTGGCAACTTTCCTTTCAGTTTAAGCATTACTCTTTCTCCTTCTGTGATGCTGTGCTGCAGGGACAGACAGGCTGGACATAGTTGTGGGTGTTCAAAATAAAATTACTGATGATTCTTAAATTGAAATTAATGTCCATAAAATTAAATAACGGTATATTGCAATTGTTCCTCACAAATTAGTCTCTCCTTCCTTCCTTTGTGTATGCATCCTCTGTTCCAGATCCTGGGGTTATGCTTTATCCCTCAAGGAGTGAGGTGATAAGAAAAATCCCAAGGTTGCAGGGAAATCCTTAGGTGTGTGTAGGATCCCTTGAGAATCAAAACAGTACCTGAGGTCCAATGAGTCTTTCTTCTTACCAGCCTGTTTCCTTTGTCCCAGAGGTCAGAGATCCAGTTGTAGGTCTCCCAAATCTTGTCTCTTCTCTCCTAACTTCTCCTGATGTGTCCTCTCTAGAAGAAAGGTCTATTCTGGAAAAAACAGGCTCATACTATGGAACACGATGCCCCCTGAACTCAGATTACAGAATAATCTCAAAACTTTTAAGAAAAATTTAAAAACATGGCTCTTTAAAAAAGCCTTCACTAAAGAGTGTGGAGGGTAGAGAATGAAAGTACAGGGTAATGCAGATGAGAATGAATTTACTCAATCCTACATTTAAGAAGTAATATCTCAAAGAGATAGTAACTCAATAATATACCTGGACTTGACCAACATTACTCAAATAATGATTTTATTTATGAAATTGTAACCGAACTTTATTGGCACCTGTTAGAATGTACGATATCCTACATTTACTTACCTTAGTCTATGTGCCTATTTGTAAACTGTTGCGATGGTATATAACTTAGCGACGGTATAGAAAAGTTTTTAAATAAATAAATAAATAGATAAATAGATAAATAAATAAATATTACCACAAAGTATGAAAACGTTATCACACTCTGTGGTAATACCTATGCAAAGCACACATTGCAATAAATAGGCTATTATCATAGAACACACCCCTCTTCATTTTGCATGCAATAGTTTGATGAATCTAGCCCTTAGTTGGCTATATACATAACCAAGTAAGTCACTACAAATTGCTGTAGCCAAACTGATTTTTGAGTGTAAGAAACTGAATCATGCCATCCCTCTTATTAAGAACATCATTCGTTGCCAGTATTATATAGAAAACAATTTAAGATTCTTTCTTTAGTTTTTAAAGCCCTTCATGTGAGAGTTCCAACATTTTCAGTTTTATTTTTGCCTTATAAACCTAACAGGCTTTTATGTTCTGCACAGTTAAATTACTATCTACAACAGAGATTAGGCTGGAATCTACTCAGCAATCTTGTTTTTCATGTCAGGCCTTCTTTTTGTGGAATTCCATGTCTGTCAAAACTTGGTTGGAGATGAATTATAAGACATTTAGGAAAAAGGTCAAGGCCTAGCTCTTCAGTCAGGCTTTTAATAGTTGTCAATCTGCTTTTTTTTTTTAATATAGTATTTTAAATATACCTAGTCAGTTTTATTTTTTTATTTAGTTTAAGATGTTATATTTATATTTTAGGTTAGTTGTATGTATTGTTGAAATTTTTTGTTTTCAATTTTTTTTATTAATATATGTTGATTTTATTGTACATCACCTCGATTTATAATAGTGATTGAATAAATGAATACATTACATTAAACACTATATCATCTGAACCACTCTCCTCATTTGTAAGCACCATGACCGGTAACTTTCCCTCACATATCTGTTCCATTACCATTTGTCAGAACAGGTCCTCTCTGCTTCTAGACCAGTGGTTCTCAACCTTTTTTCTGTCTGGACACACCTGACAGATGGTTCTCACATGCATGACACACTGACCCATGATCGTCACAGGGCTAGATGTAAAAATACAGTTTGCATCCACGGGAACCCCCTTGACCCACAATAATGGATGTAAAGCAGAATTATGACATTCCCCATACAACTTACCCTACAAAAAAGATATTATGGTTCAGGTGTCATCTCCGTAACAGCAACTCAAACTCCTTCTACTTCCAGGCTCAATAGCCCTACTTATGAAAAGACAGCAGTTTACCACCAATTCATGTCCTCTTGAGAAAACACAACAAATAAGACAAACGCTTACATGCTAGTAGAATATCTCATCTCGGTAACAGACACAAAACTGACCTAACATACTCCCAGGATCTGTAGTAATGCACATAAACTAATCCACACACAGTTGTATTATGGAATACACTCAAACAGGAGCAACCCTATCTATGAAAAGGCAACACTACAAATATTAAATCAGGCCCTAAAAACCAATACACCTCTTATTAGGAAAACAGAACTAGCAAGCAGCTATAGATCCCCACACAGAAATAATTGTAACACTATACTAATAAGCAGAATAAACGTTTCAAAACAGCTATGAACAGAATAACATCCAACAATTAAAAACTCATAAAAACTATTTAAAATTCTCCAAACACCAATAAAATATTTCAAAAAAAGCAGACACATCACATAATATTAAATAATTAAAATGGCAGTCAATCAAGAAAAATAAACTTTAAAAGCCACCTTTACTTACCCCCTCCAGTAGCTCTCCTACTCCTCTTCCATGCAAGCCGTAGCACACAGCAGAAGCAGCAATAGAGGCAAAGCTCTATACTCATGGTCCTCTTCCTTAGTGCCCTTGTCTCTCACACACATACACCATACCAGTCATGTCCCCATGACCAGTTTCTGTCTCTCACACACCAATCATCTCCCAGTCTTTGACACACACACCAGTCACCTTCCTGAACAGTTTTTCTCATGCCATACACAACACAGGCTTCCCACTCCCGTGTTCTACTTACATATATGGGCTTCTCACTCTCATAATCACTTTCTCTGTCTCACACACACTCACCAGTCTCTCACTCCCATGCTTGTTCTCTCCACATGCACAGGCTTCTTATTCCCATAATCACTTTCTTTCTCTCTCACACACACACAAACACACACCAGTCACTGATCTCTCTCATGCATACACACACACACACACACACACACACACACAGGCTTCCCACTCCCATGTTCTCTTTCAGATATTCAGGCTTCTCACTCCCATGCTGTGTCTCACACACACCCAGGTTTCTCACTCTCATGCTTACTCTTCACATGCACAGGCTTCTCATTCCCATAATCACTTTCTTTCTCTCTCTCTCTCTCTTTCTCTCTCACCCACACACACACACACACACATCAGTCACCTGATCTCTCTCGTACATACACACCCCCACAGGCTTCCTACTCCCATGTTCTATTTCAGATATACAGGCTTCTCACTCCCATGCTGTGTCTCACACACACCCAGGTTTCTCACACCCATGCTCACTCTCTTCACATGCACAGGCTTCTCATTCCCATAATCACTTTCTCTCTGTTACACACACACACACCAGTCTCTCTCTCATTTCTGTGCTCGCTCTCCACGTGTACAGGCTTCTCATTCCCTGAATCACATTCTTTCTCTCACATTCACACACACCAGTCTCTTTCGCTCACACACACAGTCACCTTACCAACCAGTCTCTCTCTCATGCATGCACACACACACAGGCTTCCCACTCCTATGCTCTCTCTCACATAATCAGGCTTCTCACTCCCATGCTTTCTTTCACACACACCCCCACAACACCAGGCTTCTTACTCCCATGCTTTCTCACATACCCAGATTTCTCACTTCCATGCTTTTTCTCTCTCTCACACACACACCCACACATCAGTCACCTCCCTGACTGTCTCACTCTCTCACATACACATCAGTCATCTCCCTGAGCAGTCACTTTCATTGTCTCTCACATATACACACACATCAGCTCTCTGACCAGTTTCTCTCAATCACTCACATGCTCTCAATCAAATACATTCTCTCACTTACACACAGTCTGCTACTTCTCTCTCTTTCTCTCACTCACTTCCTCTTCCCCCCCCCCCCAGCACAAATGGTAACTGCAGCAGCCTCCTCCTCCAGCCCCCGCAGGCCAAGAAAGAAGAATCCCATCGGCCGCAGGAGTCTCATGCTGCTGTCTTCTTTCCCAATTACAGGCTGCTTCGATTGCTCGGGGGCCGCTGCTGTTGCCGCTGCTGCTACTTTTCCACATGGCACAGCTCTTTCTCCTTCCCACGCACTGCACTGTGTATCACTTCCTATTCCGGGTCATGGGGGGGGGGCAGGCGCGGGAAGAAGAAAAGGCCAGCCGTGGGTGCCACAATTTATTCTAGCACTGCTGCCGTTCCCACTGGGCTTGAACGTGCTGATAGCCCGGCGGCAACGGTAGCAGGGAAGAAAGAGCAGCAGGAGAGACCGGGAGCACGCGACACACCAGCCGGTGCTTGGCGACACACTGGTTGAGAAGCGCTGTTCTAGACAATAGCACAGCCAGGATGTCCCAATCAACATTTGGCAGGATTGAAATCACATAGCAGGAGAATCTCCTCTTTCATAGCAATTTTGCGAATGTCTTCAATTAAATCCCTATCCATTTCCTCTTCTTTTTTTTCTTTAGTGAATTTTCATTGAATAACTTTAAACAAAAATATCAAGAAGTAATACAGATGTAACTAGGACTCCACAATAATAATTACCATATCCTTTAACATCTCCATTACATAACCAATAACAAGGGAGAGCATTTATTATCCATATTAATCATTAAATTTAATTCAGATGGAGAGAGAAAAAATAGAACTTGTATTGATCATCAATACTACCTCCTAGTACTTTCTTATCTTGCATAAATGTCTCCAACTGCAAAGGATCAGAGAAACTATATTTATTTCCTTGATAGGTTACTAAACATAAACATGGATACTTTAGGAAAAAGCTTGCTCTTAACGCAAGCAATTTAACCTTCAAGGAAAGGAAATGTCTCCTTTTTGCCTGTGTGGCATGTGAGACATCAGGGAAAATTAAGATTCTCTGACCACAAAAATTCAGATCTTTATGTTTAAGAAAATCCCTAAACACTATCTTTGGGCCTCATTTTCTAAAGTATTGCAGGCCTGCGATACCTTAGGTAATGAGGGGCGGGGGGCCGAAATGGGGGGTGGTCTTGCGCTAGCCGGCAGCGATCGCACCACTGCAGTGCGATCGCTGCTGGTTTTGCACCCAATAACGCCACCGTAGAAAGTGTAGCTATTGGGTGCGAACTAGGACGTGAAAAGGGCCGTACCTTTTCGTCGTCCGCGGCGTCTTCGCGGAGTCGGCTCCGGTGACGCCCCGACTCCTCCTCTTCCGGGGCCGACTCCGCCCCCATCCTGGTATCGCACGCGAAAAGTCCCTTATCGCGTGCGAGCCACTTGGAAAATGAGGCCTTTTGTCAGCTTCTAATTGAAATGTCACAAATAAGGTAGCCCTCTTTTGGATAATATCTATGGACTCCTCAAGGAAGGTCGAGACTCCAACACTTGAAGTCGTGACACTTTCCTCTTCTCCAATTTTTTTTGGAAAATAAAAGATTTTAGAAACCGCTGGTATCTCTTTCTCTTCTTATTGTATTACCTCTCTTAAATATTTTTTAAACATCTTGCTAGGCGACAAAAGCCTTGTTTGCGGGAAGTTAACAAAACACTGATTTTTATATCTCATTATATTCTTGAGATTTTCTAGCTCTCCATGAATAGAGAGACTATCTCTAATGTGAGCAGTTTCAGTATTTTCCAACAATTTAATCTTAGATGTTATTTTTCCCATATCTTCTTTTAAACTAATTACTTCCTTTATTTGTTCTTCTATCTGTACCTTATTAGAATTTACAACAGCTGACAAAGATACATTCAGTTGTGTGACATTGTTATTAACAGTTGACATCAATTTCCATATATCTTGCAAGGTTATATATTATTAGGGGGATTGCTTGGCCACTGGTCAGCCTTTTCAATTCCCTTTTAATATGTCCTTTATCCAATGTAGATAGTTGGTTACTTATCTTTATTCCTCCTGATGCTGCACAGACACTTCCATTAGGCTGGCTGTCAGCTTCTAGGTGCAAAAATCCTTCCGGTAATGATGCCAAGGTTTGTGGAGGAAGTGATGGTCCTTCACCAGGACTTAGGGAAGCTGAAAATTGCTCCCCTAAGTTGTCCTCACTCAGTGATTCGATCCGTTTAAACATGTGATCTTCCATGGGGCCCCTTGTTGTTATCGGTGATATTGGGAAACTTTTAACTTTTCTTTTCCTCCCCATAAGGTTTTGGGGATGAGTAGACAGTGAAAGTTGGCCAAAATTTCACTCAAAAGCACAGTGACGAAGTGCTGGACTTATCCGGACTTTCCGTACTAAGCCAGACCAAGCCGTGTGCCCCTTCAGAGCGCGCGGTTTAGGTGCGCCGTCAGCCACGGTGCGCCATCTGCCGTATGATTTTAAAGGCAAGCACTTGCGGATGATGTCACGGAAACCCCGCTTCCTCTTGGTTCTCAGCTGTTTCACCGGCATTGTTTAAGCAGAAAGCAGTCTTTTCACAGTGCTCGGGTCGATTAGGAGCGTCTCTCCCTCCTTCTCTCTCCGCTCCTCTATCTCTCCCATGTCTGCCGTATGATTTTAAAGGCAGGTACTTGCGTATGACGTCACGGAAACACTGCTTCCTCTCGGTTCTCAGCTGTTTCACTGGCGTTGTTTAAGCAGAAAGCAGTCTTTTCACAGTGCTTGGGTCGATTGGGGGCGTCTCTCCCTCCTTCTCTCACCGCTCCCCGATCTCTCCTGTGTCTACCGTATGATTTTAAAGGCAGGCACTTGCGGATAACGTCACGGAAACCCTGCCTCTGTTGCGTCCATCGGTCTTCGATGGCTTCGCCCCGCCTATCTCTCTCTACTTGCGGCTCCTCCCGCTCACCTTGCACTGATGGCTGCCGCGGCGTCTGCTTGCTGACCTTTCCAGTGTCCCCGGATACCTCTAGGGCATGCATGCGCACGCTGCCCTCTTCTTTATTTTTACATTGGTGTGAACCTCAGGGGCATCCCATTGTTCTGACGTTGCGACTCCAGGGTATATCTGCCTACTACATTTGCTAGCTCATTGAGTTAGCAATGGAATTCATACTGATGGGATTCACTCTCCGTTCCTAAGCTACTCTGCCACTCCAGCTCTAACTGGAACTCTTACTACACTTCGGGGTCACTAAAGGGGTAACTGTTCCTCGGAGGCCTCTCTGCTTCTTTCAGATGCTATCAGGAAACTGGTACTAGCTCCTCGAGGGCCCATGTTCCCTGTGTCACTGCCTGCAACCTTTACCTTCTACTTGGAAGAACTAACTACAGTCACCATCAGTGAGTACAGAAAACATCTGTCTCTACAGTACTGCTTCGCTGGCTTCCCTGGATGAAGCCCCTGGATGGAGCCCTTGGATATGCCCCTATAGGGGCTTCCGCCCTGTGGGAACGCAAAGACCCTATACTTCAGGACATTGACGGATTTATGGACTTGTTTAAATCTGTTTTTGATGATCCTGCCTGATATACTGTTGCTGGTTCTATATTGGTGGACCTGAAACAAGGTAACCGACCCTTGGCTGATTTCGCTATAGAGTTCAAGACTCTTGCGACTGAATTACATTGGGACCCTAGATGCCTGAAAACTCTCTTCTTCAAAGGTTTGGATTCCCGCTTGAAGGATGAGCTGGCTGCTCATGAAACACCTGACTCGCTGGATGAGCAAGTGGCCTTGGCTACTAGAATTGATCACCGGCTTCGTGATAAGGTGCTGTAGCTCAAGCCTTGTAAAGGACCTGTTCAGAAGGAAGTTCGTGCTAAGCCTGCACTCAGGATGGTTCCATTGACTCCCGTTGCCAGTGGGGAAGAACCGATGCAACTTGGTCGCAGTCAACTGACATCCAAAGAGAGAAGATTTTGGAAGAGGAACGGATTGTGCATGTAATGTGGACAAGCTGGTCATGCAGTCCAAACATGCTCGATATATCCGGGAAATGAATGGGCCTAAGTCCTGCGGGAGGACTCTTCTTAGGCCTCACTACGCCCTCTCCTCCGCTCTCTCTCCCTGTCTCTCTGATCTGCGGACCGTTGGAGTTTCAGACTCTTGCCCTGGTGGACTCAGGGGCAGGAGGTAATTTTATTCTTTAACCACTACTCTTATCATCTATACACGGGGAGCCTTTACTGGGTGCTGTTACCTGTTGTATCGAACTGGTATTCCTCCACACCGGCCCTCTCCATACTGAACTGATTTCCTTCTTTGTATTGGAGAAGGCCATGCACCCTATCATTCTGGGGTTACCCTGGTTGCAGTTGCATATGCCGCAATTCAATTGGGCCACGTTGGAACTCTCCCATTGGGGCCCAGAATGCCATGGCAAATGCCTAAAGGAGGTTACTCCTATTCTCTGTATGCCTACTACTTCAGTGATGCCAGGACTGCCGCCTCAGTATGCATCATTTCATGATGTGTTCTCCAAAGAAGCTGCTGACATCCTTCCGCCACATAGAACTTATGTCTGCGCCATAAGACTTAAACTTGATAGGACTAAAGGGGGGGGGGGGTGGAGTCAAGATGGCGCCCTGACCGGTAGCACTGTTTGTTTGCTGCGGGCGAATTTCCTGGTAAAACTTATTCTTTCTGTTTTGCAATGCCGTCAAAAAGAAAAGGCAGGGTGAGGAACTACCCTCCGTAACCACCCTGCCTGAAACCTAATGCTGAACCTCCTAAAGGACGTGTCTACCCCCTTTCGGTGGTGGAGAATAAAGCCATGTCGGAGTATATTGAGGAGAATTTGCAAAAGGGTTTCATTAGATCATCTAAGTCTCCTGCAGGCGCAGGCTTCTTCTTTGTGGGGAGGAAGGACAGTACACTGCGTCCTCATATCAATTATTAAGGTCTGAACGAGATCATGATTAAAGACCGATACCCCTTACCTCTGATCTCGGAGCTGTTTGATTGACTTCAAGGGGCCAAGATATTCTCAAAACTTGACCTGAAGGGAGCCTATAACTTGGTTCGCATTCGCGAAGGCGACGAATGGAAAACAGCTTTCAACACTCAAGACGGCCATTTCAAACTTTTGGCCTGTGCAACACCCCCGCCGTGTTTCAGAACATGATGAATGACATTCTGCGGGACCTTCTGTACAAATGGGTCGTTGTCTACCTAGATGACATCTTGATCTTTTCACAAGATATGCCTACTCATCTAGCAGATGTCAAACAAGTATTACTGAGACTTCGAGAACACCGTCTCTATGCCAAATTGTTGAAATGTGAGTTTCACAAAGAATCTGTGCTTTTTCTTGGCTACATTGTATCGAAACAAGGCTTCCAGATGGATCCCCAAAAATTAGAGAGTATCAAGAATTGGTCTCAACCTACTAGTCTGAAGGCCCTGAGATGATTTTGGGGGTTTAAAACTACTATAGAAGCTTTATAAAGAACTATTCTTCTTTAACAGTGCCCTTAACTGCGATGACACGGAAAGGGGCCAACGCTTTAAAATGGTCTGCGGAGGCCATTTCCATGTTCGAGAAATTAAAGACTGCCTTTTCCACCGAGCCATGTCTGCGTCACCCGGACCCCAACAGACCCTTCATCGTGGAGGTTGATGCTTCAGATGTTGGTGTAGGGGCAGTGTTGAGCCAAACTGGAGATTCTAAAGCCTTACATCCCTGCTCCTTTTTTTCGTGGTGCTTTTCTCCTGCAGAGAAGAACTATGGAATCGGAGATAAAGAGCTCCTGGCTATTAAGATGGCATTTGAGGAATGGCGGCCTTGGCTCAAAGGCGCCCAACATCAAATTACCGTATTCTCGGACCATAAGAATCTAGAGAATCTCCATCATGCGCAACATCTTAACCACAGACAAGCCAGATGGTCCTTGTTTTTTAATCGCTTTGACTTTGTGCTCAAATACCGTCCCGGAGACAAGAATACCAGAGCAGATGCCCTGCTCGCTCTTTCCTCTCTGAGGATGTTCCTGAAGAACCACAGCATATCATCGAACCGAAGAAAGTCATCTTGGCGGCTACCCATTCCGTGCCTGCCGGTAAAACGATTGTACTGAAGAACCTCAGAAGGAGACTATTACACTGGGCTCATGTTTCCAAGCTGGCTGGCCATCCTGGTCAACGCTGCACCCTGCTGAAATTACAGAAGTACTATTGATGGTCTACTATCAAGGAAGACACGTACTCCTATGTAGCGTCATGCTCCAACTGTGCCAAACGGCGGTTGCAGCCCTAGGGATTGCTGCAACCGCTGCCAGTTCCATAGGAGCCATGGACTCACATCAATCCTCGGGGGCCTCTATGCTTCTTTCAGGTGCTATCAGGAAACTGGTACTTGCTCCTCAAGGGTCTATGTTCTCTGTGTCGCTGTCTGCAACCTCTGCCTTCTACTTGGAAGAACTAACTACAGTCACCATCAGTGAGTACAGAAAACATCTCTCTCTACAGTACTGCTTCGCCGGAATCAGGTACTCGCTCGAGGGCCTGCCCTCAGCTCCGGTGCCAGACCTCTCGTCTAGTGGAATCTCCGCTACTGCTAGTGAGTACAATGCTACCGAGTCTCTCTGCTCTAAGGGATTAGGTACTTGCTCCTCGAGGGCCTGCTCTCCCTGTCTCGGAGCTCTCCTATTCTACTTGGGACTCTGAATGCTAATTCTATTGTGTGCTCATAAATCTAAGACTCTTTCCACTACAGCTAGGCCTACAGAGGATCCACTGTTCTAGCGTTCTGTGAGAGACGCGCCCAGCCGGGCACTACAACCACTACTCACTACTGTCTCCTCTGGTGGTTCCATATACTATTTAATAAAAGATTCAAATCTATGTTTGTCTGCACGGAGTTTAGTCTGACACTGTGGTCCCTCATGGGACTGCCCCCTGTGGGCGTGGTCAGCTGCTACAGTATCAAGGATCCACCCTAACACCAATAACCATAACAGCCTCCTCTCGGTTCTCAGCTGTTTCACCAGTGTTGTTTAAGTAGAAAGCAGTCTTTTCACAGTGCTCGGGTCGAATGGGGGCATCTCTCCCTCCTTCTCTCACCGATCCCCGATATCTCCCATGTCTGCCGTATGATTTTAAAGGCAGGCACTTGCGGATGACGTCACGGAAACCCGCCTCCTCTCGGTTCTCAGCTGTTTCACCGGTGTTGTTTAAGCAGAAAGCAGTAGAGATGTGAATGGTGTCCTCGATCGTCTTAACGATCGATTTCGGCTGGGAGGGGGAGGGAATCGTATTGTTGCCGTTTGGGTGTGTAAAGTATCGTGAAAATCGTTAAAATTGTGAGCCGGCACACTAAAACCCCCTAAAACCCACCCCCGACCCTTTAAATTAAATCCCCCACCCTCCCGAACCCCCCCCCCCCCAAATGCCTTAAATTACCTGGGGGTCCAGCGGCACACTAAAACACGGCACACTAAAACCCCCTAAAACCCACCCCGACCCTTTAAATTAAATCCCCCACCCTCCCGAACCCCCCCCCCCCCAAATGCCTTAAATTACCTGGGGGTCCGTAGCCTTAAATTACCTCCGTAGCGGCGGTCCGTAGCTAAATCGGGGGAAGGGGGAGAGCAGGAAAAGCGGCACACTAAATCGTGTAGCCTTCAGCCGGCGCCATTTTGCAAAATGGCCGCCGCAAAATGGCGGCGGCCATAGACCAAAACGATTCGACGCAGGAGATCGTTCCGGACCCCCGCTGGACTTTTGGCAAGTCTTGTGGGGGTCAGGAGGCCCCCCCAAGCTGGCCAAAAGTTCCTGGGGGTCCAGCGGGGGTCCGGGAGCGATTTCCTACCGCGAATCGTTTTCCGTACGGAAAATGGCGCCGGCAGGAGATCGACTGCAGGAGGTCGTTCAGCGAGGGTTCCGGACCCCCGCTGAACGACCTCCTGCAGTCGATCTCCTGCCGGCGCCATTTTCTGTACGGAAAACAATTCACGGCAGGAAATCGCTCCCGGACCCCCGCTGGACCCCCAGGAACTTTTGGCCAGCTTGGGTGGGCCTCCTGACCCCCACAAGGCTTGCCAAAATTCCAGCGGGGGTCCGGAACGACCTCCTGCGTCGAACTGTTTTGGTCTATGGCCGCCGCCATTTTGCGGCGGCCATTTTGCAAAATGGCGCCGGCTGAAGACTACACGATTTAGTGTGCCGCTTTTCCTGCTCTCCCCCTTCCCCCGATTTAGCTACGGACCGCCGCTACGGAGGTAATTGAAGGCTACGGACCCCCAGGTAATTTAAGGCATTTTGGGGGGGGTTCGGGAGGGTGGGGGATTTAATTTAAAGGGTCGGGGTGGGTTTTAGGGGGTTTTAGTGTGCCGTGTTTTAGTGTGCCGTGTTTTAGTGTGCCGCTGGACCCCCAGGTAATTTAAGGCATTTGGGGGGGGGGGATTTAATTTAAAGGGTCGGGGGTGGGTTTTAGGGTGTTTTAGTGTGCCGGTTTTCCTGCCCTCCCCTTCCCCCGATTTACGATTGTTTGACGATAAATCGGGGGAATTGGTATTGTATCGTGGCCCTAACGATTTTTGACGATTTAAAATATATCCGACGATATTTTAAATCGTCAAAAAACGATTCACATCCCTAGAAAGCAGTCTTTTCACAGTGCTCGGGTTGATTGGGGGCATCTCTCCCTCCTTCTCTCACCGCTCCCCAATCTCTCCCACATCTGCCGCATGATTTTAAAGGCAGGCACTTGCAGATGATGTCATGGAAACCCCGCCTCCTCTCAGCTGTTTCACGGCGTTGTTTAAGCAGAAAGCAGTCTTTTCACAGTCCTCGGGTCGATTGGGGCGTCTCTCCCTCCTTTTCTCACTGCTCACCCCTATCCATTTCTTCTGCTTATGAAAAAGGTCTCTGTTTCAGGTGTGCATTTATTTTAAAAAGAATGATAATCTGAACCAAATCAGGCAGTTTTGTTTTGATTTGTTTTACCTGAAAACAAAGGCAAAGTCCTCCCCAAAAAATTATTTGTTTCAGAAAATATTACATACTGTTTGCAAACAGTGCAAGCTATTTTCCAAAATGAATAAATATGAAAAAAGTCCACAAAATGAAAATACAGATAAAATACATCTGAAAACAAATAAAATGAACTGAAACAAAAATGTTCCCTGGACCTTCCTTGTCTCTATAGTAAACCAATATAAATGAATGTTATATTCCTTCTTTCCAGATTAACTCATAGTAGCTCCTCCTTATCTCATAAACCCTGTAATTCTGTTTTAATATTATTTTTTATATACAGCACCACTTCTCCCTTTCTTCCCTCTCTGTCCTTCCTGAATAGATTATAGCCAAGTATAACTGTATACCATTCATTGTTCTCTGTGTACCACATCTCTGTGACCACCACTGTATCTAAGTCAGCCTCTTCCATGACTCTCTCTAGATCTGGGAATTTATTTTTCATACATTAATATACATAAAGGCAGATTTTAAAAGCTCTACATGCACCAAAGCTGGGAGGCACGTGAGTATCTCAGGCCAGCATGCATCGCGCAGATTTTAAGAGGCTGGAGAACAGGCCCAGGACAGACACTGGCTTTTTATGTAGCTAGATTTTAGTCAGCTAACTTATCCGGCTATAATCTAGTTGGATAAATGGCTCAATATTCCCATTTAAGAAACATACGAAACATAAGAAAATGCCATACTGGGCAGAGATGTGAATCATGTGCCAGATCGTCTTAACGATCAGATTCGGCTGGGGGGGGGGGGGAATCTAATCGTTAAGATATGTGAATTGGAATCGTTTCCGATTCCAATTCACATCGCTAATTTTTTTCTTAGGGAGGCCCGCGCCGCTAAAAAACAACAACCCACCCGACCCTTTAAATCGACCCCACCCTCCCGACCCCCCAAAACCTTTTAAAATTACCTGGTGGTCCAGGGGGGCCTCAGGGAGAGATCCAGGGGGGCCTCGGGGAGAGGAGAGATCCAGGGGGGCCTCGGGGAGAGATTTCCCGTTCCCAGGCATTAGCTGTTCTAAAAAAAAATGGCGCCGATGCCCCTTTGCCCTTACCATGTGACAGGGTATCCGTGCCATTGGCCGGCCCCTGTCACATGGTAGGAGCACTGGATGGCCGGCGCCATTTTTTTTTTTTGAACAGCTGTTTTGTGGGATGTTTATCCCACAAAATATCTCAAATAATTTATTCAGCTAACTTTAGTTGGATAAGTTATCAATTTTAGGGTTTTTTGAATATTGAACTCTTTGTGTCTGTCCCAAGCATATCTGAATTCTGTCACTGCTTTGGCTTCTGCCTCGTCTGCTGAAAATCTGTTTCAGGTGTCTATTACCCCTCTCAGTGATCAAGTATTTTCTCACATCCCCGTCTTTGTCCATAAGCTTCCAACCCAATCCTCTGGGTACACCTAATCAGGATATCCACAATGAATATCCATGAGATAGATTTGTATGCACTGCTTCCATTGTATGAAAATCTATCTCATACATTTTCATTGTGAAACCCTGACTGGCTAGATGTACCCCAAGGATTGGGTTGAGAAGCATTGTTCTAATATGTTGTTGAAGCCTCTGTATAGATCTATGGTGTGACTACAGCTTGAGTACTGCATGCATTTAGTTCTGGTCACTCCAATCTCAAAAAAGAAATAGTGGAATTGAATGGCTCCCTTATGAAGAAAGGTTAAAAAGCTTAGAGAAGAGACAACTGAGAGGGGTTATTGGGTGGAACAGATAGTACAAGGATTAAGGGACACTTCATAAAATCAACAGGTAGCAGATATAAGTAAACTGGAAAAAGTACTTTTTTCACTCACAGATTTAAGCAGTGGAATTTGTTGCCGGAGGATATTGTCAGGACATCTAGCATAGTTGAGTTTTTAAAGGGTTTGGATAAGTTCCTGGAAGAAAATTCCATAGACAATTATTAGCCAGGTAGACTTGGGAGGGGGGTAACAAAAAGTGGATCTACTCATTGGGATCTGCTAGGTACTTCCTAAAGATCCGGATTGGCAACTGTCAGAGACAGGATGATGGACTCGATGGACTTTTGGTCTGATTCAGCATGGCAGTTGTGTTCTTATGAGTGTGAATGAACACCCTTCCTTAGTGTAATCTTGGGATGCAAAAGATCCAGTGAGTTTGATCCTGTAAAAGAGGGAAGAACTGCCTTGGAAAAACTGGGATGCTTTAAAATCTCAGAGTTTTACTCTGAGTAGCAATCTTAAGTTGGAGTAGGGTAATCAATGATTTGTATATTGGATTGTGAAACCAGGAACCCTAAAATGCTACAAATTAAAGTTATCCTAGAAAGATGTCTCCAATAGAAAGGCAAGAGGAATATCAATCACCTCTGCAAGGCTAGGAGCAACAGCACAAAGAATAATATGTAAGTCTTTACATGAGCTGATTGTTAGGAGGGAAATCATCTGAAAGCTATGATCTCTATAGCTTGTGTAAAAGTGACAATCAGATTTTTTCTACACATGAGCTGATAATTTTATCACTTATTGCTCCCATGAAAAGCAACTTGAAAATATCATGCTGTGTATATAAAACAGACCTGTTTTGGAACCACAGCTTTTTGGAGTTTTATGGACTTATTCTTGGGTCTTAAAACGGGATTTCCTGCTTTACAGAGAAGATTGGTCACCTGTACTTTGAGTGAAAGGGTCCACTATACCATTTGATCAACCTCATTGGAAAAGAACCCGCACTCTAATTGGGATGATCCCAGTAGCCCCTCCACATCAGTGCTGTGTGGTGGATGGTGAGCTCTAGATTAAGTATGGAGGTAGGATTTTGTCGGCGAGGAGGTCTGTATCATGATAGAGTTAACTTTTAAGTTAACAGAGGATTACCACCAGGTGGAATTTTGGGAAGTTGCCAGATTTTTGAGCAGCCTGTAGGTAAATGCCTACTGTATATGACTGGATTGTCTTGGTGTCTCAAGGAAGGGATTGATGTATCTGTAAAGTATAAGGCTTGAGCACGGAATAAAGTGATTATTTTTCTGCAGGCGCCTGGCTGTGAGTGATGTCTCCAGCAGCAGTCGAGACTCCAGAGCAGGTCATGAACATCCACCTGTCACACATAGTAATTATTAGGGTTTTTTTTAAGATTTATGGACATTATCTCTTCTTTTAAACATTGAGAGGATTAAGTAAAAACACATATGATGTTGAAGACTAGAGCACTTTAATCAATTCTAATTAAATTATATGGTGGGTGCCAGAATTTATTGTTCTTGTTTGAACATGTATTTAGATATATGCTATTATCCACTTACTCTGATATTTAAAATATTTCCACTTAGATGATGATATTTCAGTAATTAGTGATTAGAGCAGCAGACAGACAGGGAAGCCAGGGTTCAAATCCTGCTGATGCACACACACAACACTCTTCACACAGAAAGATTGTGTTCCAATAAAGTCTTTACTACAAATAAATGTCTTCAATGATAACAATTTGGCCTGCAGTGCATTTGTGAAGAATCTGTACCCTCTATTTACACAACCAGAACATTCAATCAGTAAGGATTTCTTAAGCCTTCTATGATGGTGAATCCCACTGACTATGGTTAAGGAATTCCTTTTACCCTCATCAGATACCCTTGCACCTGGAAATCCTGTTTCTCCACAGCTCTCATTCTGCACCTTAGGTTTTTTTTTTGTAAATAATCAGTAAAGCAGTTAATAAACAAGATAGTGTGTTTGTTTCCCAACTCTCCCACACTCTTCCACCCACCCCTAGCTCATCCTTTAATTTAATTTATAGGCAGGTACCACTTTCACACACACAAAAAAAAATCAGCCCTATAACTTCACTTCATGAATTCCCCACACCTTATTGAGAGTTTGATCATTCACTTGTAGGCCACTACCAGATAAATAGGGGCGGATTTTAAAAGGCCTGCGCGCATAAATCCTTCCGGATTTATGCGCGCAGGGCCCTCGCGCGCCGGCACGCCTATTTTGCATAGGCCGCCGGCATGCATAAAGCCCCGGGACGCGCGTAAGTCCCGGGGCTTTCGAAAAGGTGCGGGAGGGGTCGTGTCCGGGGGCGTTCCCGAAACGACGCAGCATTTCAGGGGCGGGCCTGGGGGCGTGGTGCCGGCCTGGGGGCGTAGTCGAGGCTTCCGGACCAGCCCCCGGGACCGGAGGACGGAGCGGAGCTGCCGGCCAGCGCGTGCAAAGTTACGCCTGCTTTCAGCAGGCGTAACTTTGCCAACAAAGGTAGGGGGGGTTAGATAGGGCCGGGGGGGTGGGTTAGGTAGGGGAAGGGAGGGGAAGGTGGGGGGAGGGTGAAGGAAAGTTCCCTCCGAG
This sequence comes from Rhinatrema bivittatum, assembly GCF_901001135.1. Classification (NCBI taxonomy): domain Eukaryota; kingdom Metazoa; phylum Chordata; class Amphibia; order Gymnophiona; family Rhinatrematidae; genus Rhinatrema; species Rhinatrema bivittatum. The sequence goes on from NC_042616.1 coordinate 714,075,103, forward strand.
GCCGCTCCGAAATCGGAGCGGCCTCGGAGGGAACAGGCAGCGCGCGCTGGGCTCGGCGCGCGCAGGTTGCACAAATGTGCACCCCCTTGCGCGCGCCGACCCCGGATTTTATAAGATACGCGCGGCTACGCATGTATCTTATAAAATCCAGCGTACTTTTTAAAGATCTACCCCATAGTGAATATACTAATACATTTAAAGAACCTTAATTAGACACATCCCTACTCCCATAGCAACCTAACACTTAACTAGGAACCGAACAAATTTGAGATGAAGGCAGCAGTCCAGCAGCAAGAGGGGGGCCTCCCAGACTTTTGCATCGAGTGTGACATGTATGATTTTTACTCACTGGTGAGAAGTTGTACATGTGCATCCGATGCAAAAAGCTCCTGTCTCTCAGAGAACGAATCCGATCTCTGGAGGCTAGAGTGGCAGACCTGGAGGAGCTGAGGTAGACAGAGAGGTATATAGATGAGACCTTCAGGGACATAGTAGCTAAGCTCCAACTTCAGACTGGCAGCCCTGGTGCTGACTTGGAGGAATAGAACATCAACCTAGTGAAGCAGGAAAAGATCCTGTAGCAAGGACCGGTTCTCTAGGTGGTGCATTGTCCACTCTCTCCGAAGATGTATCTTCCAGGTCTATTGCCCAGGAAAGAAGGGTTATGTCGGCCATCATAGTTGGTGATTTGATTATTAGGAATATAGACAGCTGGGTGGCTGGTGGGCGTGAGGATCGCCTGGTTACATGCTTACCTGGTGCGAAGTTGGCAGACCTCACACATCACCTAGATAGAATTTTAGAGGAGGGGCAGGCTGTCATGGTACATGTGGGCACCAATGACACAGGAAAATGTGGGATGGAGGTTCTGGAAGCCAAATTTAGGCTCTTAGGTAGAAAGCTGAAATCCAGAGCCTCCAGGGTAGCATTCTCTGAAATGCTTCCTGTTCTACGTGCAGGTCCCCAGAGACAGGCAGAGATTCTCAATGTGTGGATGAGATCATTTATTTATTTTTATTTATTTAAGGTCTCTTTTATACCGACATCCGTTGACACATCGCATCGGTTTACAAAAAACAAAAACATTTGGGCAGAGCCCTTACATATAACAGCGGAACAGGTTTAACTTTTGGGCGGGGCCCTTACATATAACCAATAGAGTACATTAAACAGGGGGGTGAAAACTAGATATAAATATAACTCAATATGAGTAAAAAACTATATACACAGATAGGAGAGTTCAAAATAAAAAAACAGCAGGCAAATTCTTAGTCTTAAATCGAAAGCATTCATGGTCATAGCTCGAAGAATATTATAGAGGAATTCTCTAGAGGGGAAATTCTAAGTGGTGGGGGGGGATATGGAGTAGGCTTGCTGGAAAAGCCAGGTTTTCAGTTTTTTTTTGAATTTGGGTGTATGTGTCTCTAGGCGTATATCATGGGGTAGGGAGTTCCATAAGGTGGGGCTGGCGAGGGAGAAAGCTCTGCTAATAGTAGAGGAGAGTTTGAAGGTTTTAATGGGTTGGGCACGAAGGGTCCCTTGAAGGGCTGTGCGGGTGGGTCTATTGGAGGTGCGGGGGAGGAGGGGGGGGTTGATCCAGTTGAAGTTGGAGTTTACCAGACTTTTATGAATGATGGATAGTGCTTTATAAAGAATTCGTGAATTTATTGGGAGCCAATGTAGTTCTATGAGTGTGGGGGTAATATGGTCTCTTTTTCTTGTGTTTGATAGAATCCTAGCGGCGGCGTTTTGCAAAAGTTGTAAAGGCTTGGTATGTATTGCAGGGATGCCGAGGAAGAGAGCGTTACAATAGTCTATTTTAGACAAAATGATAGACTGGAGAACAGTGCGGAAGTCGGAGAAATGAAGCAGGGGTCTGAGTTTTTTTATTGTTTGGAGCTTAAAGTAGCATTCCTTTAGGATGGATTTAATGAATGGTTTAAAGGTGAGATGATTGTCAATAAGGACACCTAGATTGCGAGTGTGCGGGGGGAAAGTGGTCGATGAGTATGCAAAAGGAATGTCTGGGAGCGGATGCCTGTTAGATATGATTAAAAGTTCAGTTTTGTTGGGATTTAGAGCTAGCTGCATGTCATTGAGGAGTTGGTTGATAGAGGAGAGACAGGATTCCCAGTTCTGTAGCGCAGTTTGTAGAGAGTCAGAGAATGGGAAAATGAGTTGCACATCGTCAGCATATATGAAATGCTTGATGTGAAGGTTAGTGAGGAGCGTGGTAAGGGGAAGCATGTATATATTAAAGAGGGTAGAAGAGAGAGAGGATCCTTGGGGCACACCTTGAGGGAGACTGATAGGGTCAGATTCATTGTTGTCCACTAAAACAGTAAAGAAGCGATTTTGGAGGTACGATTGAATCCAGGAGAGGGCATTGCCAGTAACCCCGATACTCTTCAAGATATTGAGGAGGACATCGTGATTGACTGTATCAAATGCGGCAGAAATGTCAAGCATTGCAATCAGGTAGGAGGATCCTGAGTCGATTCCTCTGATGAGGGTATCATGTAGGGAGAGCAGTAGGGTTTCAGTACTTAAATGCTTCCTGAAACCGTGTTGGGTGGATGGGAGAATATTGTTCTGTTCTAGGTGATCAGATAGGCGTGAATTAACTAGTTTTTCCAGGACTTTAGCTAGGAGGGGTAGATTGGAGACAGGTCTGTAATTAGATAGGGTGGCAGGGTCAAGATTGGGTTTTTTGAGTAGCGGTTTCACTACTGCTTGCTTGAGAAAATTAGGGACTGTGCCATGCTCTAAGGAACAGTTAAGAATGTTCGATAAAGGTTTGGCGATCACTTTGGGTATAGATAGTAAGAGTTTAGAAGGAATAGTTTCAGAGGGATGTGAAGAGGGTTTCATTTTTTTTAGGATGTTCTCAACTTCCAGGGAGGAAGAGGAATCAAAGGTGGAGAGGGAGATTGGTGAGTTTATAGAGGGGAGACAGATTTTGAAGCTGTTGCAAGAGAATTGTGCTGTGATGGAGGATACCTTGTTTTTAAAAAATTGTGCAAGCTCATTGCACCGATTTTTTGAGGAAATTGCAGGTTGTTGTGTGAGGGAGGGCGAGGTTAGATCGGCAACCATGGAGAAGAGGGCCTTGGGATTGTGCTGCAGACCATGTATTTTTTTGGCGTAATATTCTCGTTTGGTTTGGAGTATGGACTTTCTATATTCATGCATATGTTGGTAGTATATTGTTTTGGTTGCGGGGGATTGGTGCTTACGCCAGTACCTTTCTGCAGCTCTGAGATGGGTTTTAAGATCCCTGAGCTCAGGCGTGTACCAGGGTTTTCGGTTTCTACGGTTTGGGTTTACAGTTTTCGTTATTAGAGGGCAGTGTTTATTGGCGATGCCGAGGGTGGAATTAACCCAGGTGGAGAAGGCGTTGTCGGTGGAGGAGAGATCAATATGGTTGCCTATATCCGAGCATGCTTGTGTGATGGTGTCTATATCACAGGATCATGGTGCAAGGAAGGGGGATTCAGTTTTGTAAGGAACTGGGGAACCTTTTGGAGAAGGAGGAGTCTTTTCCAAAGGGATGGGCTCCACCTTAACCAGGGTGGAACCAAGCTGCTGGCCCTAACCTTTAAAAAGGCAATAGAGCAGCTTTTAAACTAGAACAAAGGGGAAAGCCGACAGTCGCTCAGCAGCGCAAAGTTCAGAGGGAGGTATCTTCAAAGGATACTAATACGCATTAGAATTAGGGCATCCTAACAGTGAGGTCCCAATAGTAAGAAAAATAGTCCAAGTGCCTGTAATTAAAAACTCACCTGAGCTAAAAGATTCTAATTTATCCCTATCAATTAAAAAACAGAATGAAAATACAAACAAAAACACACTTTGAAATGTTTGTATGCTAGTGCCAGAAGTCTAAGAAGTAAGATGGGAGAATTAGAATGTATAACAGTGAATGATGACATAGACATAATTGGCATCTCAGAGACATGGTAGGAGGAGGACAACCATTGGGACAGTGCTATACTGGGTACAAATTATATCAAATGACAGAGAGGAGCCCCTGGGAAGTGGGGTGGTGCTTTATGTCCAGGATGGACATAAAGCGCCACCCCACTCATCCTGCATGAGACTAAATGCACAATTGAATCTTTAGGGGTAGAAATCCCTTGTGTGTTGGGAAAGACTGTAATGATAGGAGTATACTACAGTCCACCTGGCCAAGATGGTGAGACAGACAGTGAAATGCTAAGAGAAATTAGGGAAGCTAACCAAATTGGTAGTGCAGTAATGGAGATTTCAATTACCCCAATATTGACTGGGTAAATGTAACATCAGGACATGCTAGAGAGATAAAATTCCTGGATGGAATAAATAACTGTTTTATGGAGCAATTGGTTCAGGAACCGACGAGAGAGGGAGCAATTTTAGATCTAATTCTTAGTGGAGCACAGGCTTTGGTGAGAGAGGTAACGGTGGTAGGGGCCGCTTGGCAATAGTGATCATAATATGATCATATCTGAATTAATGACAGGAAGGGGGACAGTAAGTAAATCCACAGCTCTGGCGCTAAACTTTCAAAAGGGAAACTTTGATAAAATGAGAAAATGATTATCGGCATGGTTAAAAGGTGAGGTGAAAGAGGCTATGTTAGCCAAAAGATCTTCATTCAAAAATTGGAAGAAGGATCCAACAGAAGAAATAGGATAAAGCAATAGCGCTGGCAAGTTAAATGTAAGACATTGATAAGACAGGCTAAGAGAGAATTTGAAAACAAGTTGCCTGTAGAGGCAAAAACTCACAGTAAAAACTTTTTAAAATATATCCGAAGCAGAAAGCCTGCAAGGGAGTCAGTTGGACTGTCAAATGATCGAGGGGTTAAAGGGGCACTTAGAGAAGATAAGATCATCGCGAAAAGATTAAACAATTTCTTTGCTTCTGTGTTTACTGAAGGGAGGATGTTGGGGAGATACCTGTTCTGGAGAAGGTTTTCATGGGTAATGATTCAGATGAACTGTACCAAATCACAGTGAACCTAGAAGATGTGGTAGACCTGATTGACAAGCTGAAGAGTTTTAAATCTCCTGGACTGGATGGTATACACCCCAGGGTTCTAAAGGAACTCAAAAATTAAATTTCAGATCTATTAGTTAAAATCTTTAACCTATCATAAAATCATCCATTGTACCTGAAGACTAGAGGGTGGCTAATAAAACCCCAATATTTAAAAAGGCTCCAGGGGCAATCCAGGAAACTCTACACCAGTTAGCCTGACTTCAGCGCCAGGAAAAATCACAGAACATATAGAAAGACATGGTTTAATGGAACAAAATTAGCATGGCTTTACCCAAGGCAAGTCTGGCCTCACAAATCTGCTTCAGTTTTTTAAGGGGTTAATAAACATGTAGATATAGGTGAACCGGTGGATGTAGTGTATTTGGATTTTCAGAAGGCATTTGACAAAGTTCCTGATGAGAAGTTTCTAAAAAAAGTAAAAAGTCGTGGGATAGGAGGTGATGCCCTTTCGTGGATTACAAACTGGTTAAAAGATAAGAAACAGAGATTAGGTTTAAATTGACAATTTTCTCAGTGAAAAGGGTATACAATGGAGTGCCTCAATGACCTGTACTAGGACCCGTGCTTTTCAATATATTTATAAATGATCTGGAAAGGAATACGAGTGAGGTTATCAAATTTGCAGATGATACAAAATTATTCAGAGTAGTTAAATCACAAGCGGATTGTGATAAATTGCAGGAGGATCTTCTGAGACTGGAAAACTGCGCATCCAAATAACAGATGAAATTTCATGTGGAAAAGTTGAAGGCAAGGACTACTGGAACTGAAGAGAAGACAAAGATTACTGGAATTGAAGATGAAGACAAGGACTACTGGAACTGAAGACATGGAACACAGGAACTGGAGAACGAATACAAGGAATACTGAGGCAACTCACACTACAGGAACATAGGGAGACCTGTTGCCGAGGCATCCTGCTATTGGAAGTCTGACTTTTAAAGGGCAGCATCATGATGTCATCTCTAGAGACCGCGGAGACCTTTCCTACTGCAGTGCCCTTAAAGAGGGAGAAGTGTTGCGCACACGTGAGGCATCATCGGTGGCATCTCACTGTGTTACAGAATGGTAGTCGGCTCAGCAGAAGTCGGCGGCACTGTCCTGCCATATGCTCTGGTGACATCCTACCGCAACTTGGGCCGGCCTGGAGGTGACGACCGTGGGTCAGCCCGTGGACACTGATCACAACACTTGTATTACAGAGGTCCAATAATTTCCATGATGGTAGCATAAATTAGAAGAGAAAAATCTGCATAAGTTACACAAATTTTCAAAGTAAACTTAGGGGGTCATTTTCTATTGCTTATCACGTGCGACAGCTTGCCGGGGGCGGAGTCGGGGCAGCGAGGGAAGGAGTCAGGGTGGCGAGGGGAGGAGTTGGGGGTTCGAGGAGACGGACGCAGCGATGTCTTCACTGGCAACGATAAGGTAAGCACCGTTATCGTTGCCAGTAGCGCGCCCAATAGCACCACCTTTCACGGTGGCGCTATTGGGTGCGAAAGCCGGCAGTGATAACACCGCGGTGGCTGTGATGGCTGCCGGCTTTCGCAGGCCCGCCCCCCCATTTTTGCTGGATTCACCATTCTGCATTAGAATGGTGAATCCAGGCCTTAGGCACATAAATTCACTTTGAAATTTATCCCACCAAAACTACCTCCACACAATTATTACTGCTATTAGGAATGCAAAAATGTTTCATGAAATTTTGAATGCATGGTTTTGCAAATACTATAGAGGTCAATATTCAAAACTAAATATTTAAATGCCTAACTTGGAGTTAGATGGATAACTTATGAGTTATATAGATAACTTGTAAGTTAGATGGATAACTTGTGAGTTATCCATCTAAATGGCTTTGAATATTGACCTCAAAGTATATGTGCAATTCCAAACCCCTCCCTAACCTTACCTCTAAGAACACCTCCATTCAGTCTGGGTAAAAACCTATACACATACAGGAAATACCCACATGTCTGATGGGCAATTTTATAACAGATTATACCTGTGGGGAAATGCCTTTGAAAATTATCCTCTCTATATATTACTTTGGCAGTACATGTTTACATTGTCATGCCAATAAAGTTTCCTGAATCTGAATCTAAGAGAAACTCTTGGGGTTGAAAGATATCAGTGCATTGTATGCTTCAATTAGCTTTTTATGTTGTATACCTTCTGATCTACCCCTAATGAGAGGGAATTCTGGTGGGAGATTTATATTTATTTATTATGCTGTTATTTATTGCATTTTATTTTTTTTAGTAATTTGCTGTAAAATGCTTTGTGTCCTTTTATTTTTTTTCTAAAAAGGTGATCTATGAATTTAACATGAAATTAAATTTTCAGGCAACATTCCTGTTCCATTTCAGAGCTCATTCTTCCTCATTATGCCTTAACTTCCTGCTGATTTCTTGCCATCATGTGTGACTAAAGGCAAGGAAATGGCACAGGCACATTTTTCCCCTTCTACAGTATCTGTCTTTAAGCTTAAGCATAATAACTTGGTTGGACGGCCGCAAGCATCACATAAGATGGATATCCCATTACCAGCTGGAATATAAATATAGCGCTCTATGTTAAATAGATGTTTTACTCATAACAGCCATGCTCATCTGGCTGTGTAGGTTTTCTGTCTGCACAGCTCTGTTTACAAAAGAACGGAATACCCAGCTTTCAGTTTTAATGCCACAATTCATTTGGAACCATTAGCATGCAGTGTGCAGAAATATAGAGCGTTCTTTTTTTTTTCCTTCTTCATTTGTGTTTTCATTGCTTGCTGATATGTGCTGTAGAGCTCGTTCTGTTCCTGCCAGTCTGATTTTTCACAAGCTTGCCACGTTGCAGGGATAGGACCGTGTAATGGCCCCAGATGCTGTGCAGAAAATTAATAGCACATCCAAGACCTGGACAGCGGCCGATTTCTATATTATGGGAAAAAAAAAAAAAAGAAACCCTAACGGTAGAAATATGTCCAAAAACTACACAGCTGGAAACTGTTAACTCCAAGGGGGGAAAAAAAAAGGAATCAGGAATTTCTGATGTTTGAAATGTTACGCCTTATAATTGCTGAGGACTAGAAACACGGTTTACGTAGCAGTTAAATGAATAACATTCCTGAAAAATGAATGGTTTAAAATAACAAATGACCTCAAGTAACACTAAGGATGACAAGGGAAGGAGGCTTGACTCCCAACTGTCTGGCTTTCTTGAGAGTGCTCAGCCAATCAGTATTTAAAATGATGAATTACCATAGCAGTGATTGGTAGGAGTGATTCAACTGGTGTAATAAAAGCAGTATTGTAGGTTGTCCTGTAGGACACTGGCATTTGGGAACAAATTTGGGTTCCCAGGCCCCTAGTCAATCAGTGTCATCTGTCTGCATTGGTGGGTGAGAGAGAAGTGATGTGTTTTTGAAACTGAGGAGGAATGGGATGCAGACCTTATTACTCATTTAAAGAAAACCTCCCTTGATGATTTCACTGAGCTGAATCAAAGCTGCCTCTGGAAGGGAACCAAATACAGGACACGCACAAGTCTTGATTAAACACAAGAAAGAATAAATGGAAACTTTAAAAAAAAACCACTGGGTCCGCACAAATAAATAAATAAATAAATAAATAAAATTGACAAAAATAAAAGACGAATGTTCTCATTGCTTTTTAGATGTTTGACTTGAGCTGAGCTGAAATGAAAAAATGCTGTGTAGGGAACTGCCCTTTAACCTCTAGTCTCTATCTAAAATAGACAACCAGTAAGACTTTTCCCTCCCAGAGAGCTCCAAAGGTCTGTGCTGTGTTCGATTCCCTGTTATGTTTTAGTCAATGACTCAGCGTATATCATTAGCATTCTAATCTACATCTGTATAATAATCAGACATCTGTTTACTGACAAACTCAAGCATAGCTGGGAAGGTTCTCACAGTATGTTCCTCCTTTCTCAAAGGGCAAATGGATGGTGATCCTGTCACCCAGCCCTTGGATGGATATCTGTTGATCATCTATTTTCATTCCCACATGCTCAGTGTTACACTCCATTGCCACAGATAAACAGACATTGTGTGCATCCCCATTTGTTTTTCTTTCAACTGTATAATTAACACATAAGATGTGTCACGTTTTTGTCTACTGTGCAGTCCTCCCATGCCAAGAATCAGCCTACTTTAAAGTCTTCCCTCCATTAGGAGTCCTAAGCAAGTCTTGCTCACTACCTTACCAGTTACCTCACTGATCACACTACACCTCAGCTTCAGCCCTACTTAACCCAGCCTGCTCGATACTTCAGTGCCTCTTCATTGAGTTTCCTCAGCTATATGATCTGGCCACCCTTACCTCACTATTTTGCCTTACCTAGTCTTGTGACCTCTGGGCTTACTGCCGTGCCTAGCCTTATGACCTCTGGGCCTTGCCTAGCCTTATGCCCTCTGGGTCTTCTGCCTTGCCTTGTGGCCTGTACAGGCCTTCTACCTTGCCTTGTCACTTATCCAGGGCTCCTGCCTTGCCTTGTGACCTCTCTTGGCATCTTGCCCTGCTCTGAGCTCTTCCAGGCCTTCTGGTCTTGCTCTGCAGCCTCTCAAGGATCCCTGCCTTGCTCTATGCTCTCTTGGGCTTTTCTGTCTTACCTTATGACCTCCGGACCTACTTGGATTACTTTGCCCAGTCTCATTCCCTTTTGAATTTTCTTGTTACCTGTCTAGTCCAGGCCTGTCCTTGTCTAGTCTTGTCCTTGTCCAGTCCTTGTCCTGCCCAGTCTAGTTTGTCCTTTGCCTCAGATCTAGTCCCAGCTTGTGCTCTGTATCCAGACCTCAGCCAGTACTTGTATACAGCCCTCAACTAGTAACTGTTAGGGATGTGAATCGTGTCCTCGATCGTCTTAACGATCGATTTCGGCTGGGAGGGGGAGGGAATCGTATTGTTGCCGTTTGGGGGGGTAAAATATCGTGAAAAATCGTGAAAAATCGTGAAAAATCTAAAAATCGCAAAACCGGCACATTAAAACCCCCTAAAACCCACCCCCGACCCTTTAAATTAAATCCCCCACCCTCCCGAACCCCCCCCAAATGAGTTAAATAACCTGCGGGTCCAGCGGCGGTCCGGAACGGCAGCGGTCCGGAACGGGCTCCTGCTCCTGAATCTTGTTGTCTTCAGCCGGCGCCATTTTCCAAAATGGCGCCGAAAAATGGCGGCGGCCATAGACGAACACGATTGGACGGCAGGAGGTCCTTCCGGACCCCCGCTGGACTTTTGGCAAGTCTCGTGGGGGTCAGGAGGCCCCCCACAAGCTGGCCAAAAGTTCCTGGAGGTCCAGCGGGGGTCAGGGAGCGATTTCCCGCCGCGAATCATTTTCGTACGGAAAATGGCGCCGGCAGGAGATCGACTGCAGGAGGTCGTTCAGCGCTGAACGACCTCCTGCAGTCGATCTCCTGCCGGCGCCATTTTCCGTACGAAAACGATTCGCGGCGGGAAATCGCTCCCTGACCCCCGCTGGACCTCCAGGAACTTTTGGCCAGCTTGTGGGGGCCTTCTGACCCCCACGAGACTTGCCAAAAGTCCAGCGGGGGTCCGGAAGGACCTCCTGCCGTCCAATCGTGTTCGTCTATGGCCGCCGCCATTTTTCGGCGCCATTTTGGAAAATGGCGCCGGCTGAAGACAACAAGATTCAGGAGCAGGAGCCCGTTCCGGACCGCTGCCGTTCCGGACCGCCGCTGGACCCGCAGGTTATTTAACTCATTTGGGGGGGGTTCGGGAGGGTGGGGGATTTAATTTAAAGGGTCGGGGTGGGTTTTAGGAGGTTTTAGTGTGCCGGCTCACGATTCTAACGATTTATAACGATAAATCGTTAGAATCTCTATTGTATTGTGTTCCATAACGGTTTAAGACGATATTAAAATTATCGGACGATAATTTTAATCGTCCTAAAACGATTCACATCCCTAGTAACTGTATCCAGTCCTCAACAAGTACCTGTATCCAGCCCTCAGCCTGCTGCCTGCCTTGCCTTGTCCAGCCTACATCTGACCTAAATTCCCTCAACCAGTAACTGTATCCAGTCATCAACCAGTACTTATATCCTTATATCCTTTTATTATGTATAATTGTTATTTATTTCATTTATTTTCCTGCTGAGTATAATATTGTAAACCGTCGAGATGGAATTTTATTCTGTGCAACAGTATAGAAAACTGTTTAATTAATTAATTAATTAATTACTTAAATAAATAAAATATCCAGCCCTCAGCCTGTGCCTAGTCTGACCCGGCAGATCCCCTCTGGACCGGGTAAGTGGGGGCCGAGGGGATCCTGACCCTGGCAGTTTTCTGGGTTCTCAATTTCATTTTTTGGTTGTTGTTTTTTTTTTTTAGTTGCTTGATTCGGTTTTTTCCCATGAATGAAATGCATCAAGCAATTTAGGAACCAAAATTCATGGTAAAAAAAAAAAAAAAAGCTTCCCGAAAACAAACTAAAAAATGAAAATGAATGTTTTTTCCCTGCAGATCTCTAGGGTTTAGTCCCATCCCGTTGGAGATGGCCACAGAAGCTGATAGTATAAAGTACAGCTACCAGAATCTTATAATTGCCTCTTACAGCAAAAGTGTTTTTACAGGTTGTGAGATTCTTGAAAAGCTTAGGCATAATCTCCCTTTTCCAGTCAACTGGATAATCTTCACTTTAGTTTCATGAGGCAGATCACCAAAAAGAAACTCCTCAGTCGCAACAGCAAGGCTCTCTCTTGGATAGATTGCACAAGTCACCCTCCAAAAAAGAACTCTTGGTTCCCTCCAAAAATCACAAGGACCAACCATTGGGTCTGCCTGACTCCTCCCAACAGAGATATACATCATTAAACTGAAGTTCCAGATGTTAACATTTTTCTAGTTTTTAAATGAAGTAGGACCCGATTTAGGGACTCTGCCATATATGCATGCATGAGTTTGAAAAATGGCTCATCTAGAGCCTGAACAGAAGCAAAACGACTGGTAAATAGTTTATTATGAAGGATTTTAGGTAAAACATTCTCAGTGGGGTAGAATAAAATATCTGCCTCAATTAAATATACATGAGGCTTGTTATTCTTTTTTGGATATGCAAAGTTGCTCTGATGATGTCAGCAACACATGAAATTGGCAGAGGGGCTCACGGAGCCCTGCTCAAGGACTGTTGTCAGCATGATCAAAGGGCACGAAACCAAAAATCTTCCCCACACTTCAATTCAAACCCTGACTCATTTAAATATCCCCTCCATTATTTACTCTGCTTGGGTCCATGGGTTTCTCATGAGGAAAATTTAGCACGAAGACACTTATAGAAAATGACTTGTTAGAGTCCAAATGGATACCCACAATAGTGAGTGCACTCAGTAATATTCTGATTATTCCTCTCCTTTGGAATCTTACTTTATCTGTCCTGCTACCATCTATAACTCTTTTGATCCATTCTCTAGAAAGGACATCCTGGCTCTGGTAGCTCCTAAAAGCAGGGAAATCCTGGATTCTCTACAGAGAGAACTGTTCCATCAACTGATAACAGAACCCACATGGAAGGAGGCAATACTGAATTTGGTAGAGACAGTGTTTCTGATGTCATAGTGGATTGTCATCTGGGATCCTGGGATCACTAAATGATGTGGTTCAGTATTAGAGCACAGATGGTGATGGTTCATTCTATAGCGAGGGTCCTAGACTTCAGGGGAACTTTGTTAAAATTAGGGAGTACCTCAAGGTGTAATTAGCTAGAGGAAGTAGAAGAGCAATGAGCAAAACTGAAAGGAGATACTGTAAAGACAACTAACCTCTATGTTAGGAAAGGTAAGAGGAAGAAGCCACTATGGTTTTCTAAAGAAGCAGCTGAAAGGGCAAGGGAAAAAGGGTTAGCATTCATAAACTACAAGAGATTACAGAAAAAAGAAAAGCTAAAAGAAGCTGGGAAAGCTAAAAGAAGCTGGGAAAGTAGTCAGGAGAGCAAAGTTGCAATTGGAAGGAAAAGAAACAAATATGGCAAATTGGGGAGGGGGAACAATAATTTTATTTTAGATATGCTGAAGATAAGTGGAAGTTCAAAAGTGGTATTGTAAAACTCAGAAGTAAAGGGGAGGAATATATAAAGCGATGTTTCCCAACCCTCTCCTGGAGGCTCATTCAGCCAGTCAGGTTTTCAGGATTACCAAATGAATATGCATGAGATAGATTTGCATACAGTGGACTGCCTTTACTTCCTCCCCTTTACTTCTGAGTTTTACAATACCACTGGATCTCCAGCGTATGCAAATCTATCTCATGCATATTCACTGTGGATATCCACTCCAGGAGAGGGTTAGGAAACACTGATAAGAACATAAGAAATTGCCATGCTGAGTCAGACCAAGGGTCTATCAAGAACAGCATCCTATTTCCAACAGAGGCCAAACCAAGCCACAAGAACCTGGCAAGTACCCAAATACCAAGAAGATCCCATGATGTAGAGGCTGATGAGGAAAAAGCAGAATTGCTTAACAAATATTTCTGTTGGTGTTCACTGAGAAAGAACTGGGAGTAGGACCACAGGAAAAAACGACATAAATATGACTGAAGGTGAGGTAAACTTCAAATGATTTTCTGAATTCTGTGTACATAAGCGACACTAAAATTAGAGAAAATGATGATACTGGATGAGATCCATCCAATGGTTTTAACGGAGCTTAGAGAAGTGCTGGCAGCTCTGCTGGCTGATCTTTTCAATGCTTCCTTAGACTGTGGAGTAGTTCTGAAGGGCTAGATACAGGCAGATGTAGTTGCTCTTCACAAAATTGGAAGTAAATAGGATGCTAGGAACCACACTCTATTAATCTAAACTCTGTGGTAAGTAAATTATTGGAATAGCTGCTAAAACAGGTTATAGTGCAGTTTCTGAAACCCAGTGGATTACAAGATGCTAGGCAGCATGGTTTTACCAGAGGTAGGACTTGTAGGATGAATCTGATCAATTTTTTTGACTGGGTGACCAAAGAGTTGGATTGTAGAGAGCATTAGATGTAATAATTGGATTTCGGTAAGGCCTTTGACATATAGTAGTTATACAGAGGTGATTTATAAATAAACTGAGTGCCCTTGGAAATATGAGCTCTAAAATGAATGATTGGGTAAGAAACTGGTTGAGTGAGAGGAGACAGAGGGTAGTAGTAAATTGAGTTCACACCGAGGAGAGAGGTGTTATTAGTGGTGCGCCACAGGGATCTGTTTCTTTTCCACATTTTATAAGCAATATTGTGGAAGGACTAATAGGAAAGGTTTGTCTTTTTGTGAATGACACCAAAATCTGCAACAGGGTAGATATCCATGAAGGTGTAGAAAACATGGGGAAGGATCTAGCAATGCTTGATGAATGATCTACAGACTAGCAGCCAAGATTTAATCTAAAAAATGTAGAGTCATAGACATTGTCCATGTTGTTTCCTGTCATTTTGAAAATGAATTGATAGAATAAAATACAAAATATTATGTTTCTTCTTCTATCATTCTTAGTGTGCACTATTTCTGAATTGTGTGCACTGTGTCTGAATAGTGCACACTATTTGGAAACAGTGCACACTATTTGCAAAACAGTGCACACTCTTTCCAAAATGAAAAAACAAAACTGAAAACATTTAATGACAACGAAAATTAACCCCACAAAACATGATACATGAAATGACATTTTTTGGCCTGCACACCCTTACTACATATAGGGGAAGACATTCTTCCATGCATAAAATAAGACTGGGATCTGGGCGTGATCATATCTGAAGTTCTCAAGGTGGCCAAACAGGTGAATAAAATAACAAAAGCCAGAAAGATGCTTGAGTACATAGAGAGAGGAATGGTCAGCAAAAAAAAGGACATGGTGTTTCCCTTTTATAAATCCCTGATAAGACCTCATTTGGAATGTTGTGTATCAGTGGCGTAGCCAGAATTGATTTTTTGGGTGGGCACAAGGTTAACATGGGTGGGCTGTAGGCATGCAGGTCTACTAGTTGTTTTTTTACTGATAAATAATGCCAAATTATGCAGCATAGCATTCACATCTACGCCTAAGTATGAGGTTTACTTAATGATACAAACATAATTCACGGTGATTTGTGGTACTTTAGCCTTCTTATTATTACGATTTTATACACGGCTCCTACCTGTCCATAAATTTTGAGAGAGCGGTTGTGTTGCTTCTATTTAAATTGCTAACATCTCAAAATATAGATATATATTTTTACCTTTGTTGTCTGATCTTTGTATTTTTCTAATCAGTTGGTCCTGGTCTCTTTTTCCCATTTTTTCCCTTATAGCTCATTTCCTAATTCCTTTTCAGTGTCTTTCTTCTATTACTGTCTTCTTCCCTTACACACACACACACACATACACATACACATTTTCTCTCACAGACTCCCTCTCACACACTCAAGCTCTCACTCTCATATGCTCTCCCCCCCCCCCCCAAGCTCACATTCAAGTTCTCACTTTCTCACCCCTCCCCAGGCTTATATTCTTATGCACACACAGACGCACATCCAGGCACCCATTCTCACCCACCCACAAACCCATGCTCCCAGTCTCACCCACACATATTCAAGCTCCCATTCTCATCCATACATATACACATTTAAGGTACTATTCTCACCAACACATACACACATTCAAGCACCCATTCTTATCCACATATTCAAGCTTCCATTCTCACCCACCCACACAAACCCAGGCTCTCATTCTCACCCATATATACACACATTTGAGCTCCCATTCACCCACCCACAAACCCAGGCTCCCATTCTCAACCACACATTCACACATTCGAGCTCCCATTCACCCACATATTCAAGCTTCCATTCTCACCCACATACACACCCAGGCTCCAGTTTTCACCCACACACACTCCCATTCTCATCCACACATACACATTCAAGCACGTGCACAGCTTCCGCTTTCTCCCCCAGAGCAGGAAGATCAGCTGCCTCTCCTGCTGCCACCGGCCTCCTGCTATCTTCGGGCGTCCGAACTTCCTGTCGGGGGGGGGGAGCGGAAGCGCAGCGCACAACGACCGCTTCCTCCCTCCCCCAAGCAGGAAGATCGGCGGACCATACGGCCCGACGCCCGAAGATAGCAGGAGGCCGGTGGCAGCAGGAGAGGCAGCTGATCTTCCTGCTTTGGGGGAGGAAGCGGAAGCTGCCCGCGGCGCTTCAGCTCCCCCCCCTCAACAGGAAGACCGGTTGGCCATACGGCCGCAGCTGCGCTTCCCCACGTGTGCCGTGATGGCGCGCGAGGCGTGGGTTCTCTTGTTCGCTGTCGCGGGGATGGGATCCCGCGACAGCCTTGCAGTTCCGGTGCCGGTTGGGTGGGCCTGGGTCTAAGTTGGGTGGGCACCTGCCCACCCAGGCCCACCCGTGGCTACGCCACTGTTGTGTATAATTCTGGAGCAGGGCCAGTAGAAGCACTAGGCAGACTAGGTGGCTGCCTAGAGTGCCACCAATCTGGGGGCAGTGACTGCATGGCTTCTCCTTCTTCCTGCCTGCATAGCCCAGAAAAGGAAGTGGCTGAGGTCCACATGGGTGAGAAGAAGAAGAGGCCATGCAGTCGTGGCCAGAACAGGAAGAGGCATTATTGGTCCTAGGCCCCTGTGGTATTTGAGCGCAAGAGAAGCAACAGCAACAACAGCGTGCATCCCCCACCCCCTCCAGAAAACACAGGAAGCAAAGCATCATTGGCCCCTGTGGCCTCAAGAAAGATAAAGAGTCCCGCCTGCCATGGGAGCTGAAGGAGGCTGCTGATAGACTTGCGTTTCTGATGGGGAGGAAGTAAGTGAGAGAGAATGTAGCTGTGTGTGTATGAGTATGGCTGTGATTGTGTGAGCATAGCTGTGTATGTGTGAGAGCATTCTGTGTCTGTGGGTGTGCATGTGTGAGTGCATGTCTGTGTGTGTGAGAGTAAGTATCTGTGTGTGTGAGAGAGCATTGTGTGTGTGTGTGCCTGTGTATATGAGCATGTCTTTGTGAATGTATGTGTGAAAGCATGTCTGTGTGAAAGAATGTCTGTGTGTGTGAGAGTAAGTATCTGTGTGTGTGAGAGAGCACTGTGTGTGTGTGTGCCTGTGTATATGAGCATGTCTTTGTCTGTGTATGTATGTGTGAAAGCATGTCTGTGTGTGTGAGAGTATGTATCTGTGTGAGTGTGTGTGTCAGCATCTGTGTGTGTGTGTGTGTGTAACAGTATTGTGTGTGCATGTCTGTGTTTGTGAGCATGTCTTTGTCTGTATATGTATGTGTGAAAGCATGTTTGTGTTTTTGAGAGTCTGTGTATGTGTGAGAGCATGTCTATGTATGTGTGTGAGACAGCAGGTATGTATAAGAAAGAGCATGTCTGTGTGAATGAAAGCAAGTTTGTGTGTAAGAGAATATGCCTGGGTGTGTATGTGTGAGAGCATGTCTGTGTGTGTTTGTGTCTCTGTGTCGTCGGCATGTCTGTGTGTGAGAGTGAAAGAGAGAAAAGCATATTGAGAGAAAGCATATTCTGTGATTGATCATGTGATAAAGGAGAAAGATTGTGAGCAACAACCCCTCTCCTATCCCCTGCTAATCCACTACAATCTCAGAACATCTGAAAATGAAAAGATCCCAGGTATGCACAGTAGGGGATTTTTTTTATCCTTGTTAAATATTAGGTGGTGTTTGAGCCTGTTGTTTTAAAATCTTTTATTGGCCGTTGGAAAATATATATGAGTTTTAAATTATTGGATGTTATTCTATTTGTCAGCTTTTTTGATATAATCTTTTTATTAGTATGGTTTTGCTTCTTTTGATGATTTATATTTACTGATTTTATTGTTTGATGTTTTATGAGGAATTATGTTTCCGTTTTTCTATTGTTATACTGCATACTTTGGGCGTGATTTTAAAAACTACGCGCGGGCTTAAATTTGTGCGCACAACCCGGCATGCACAAATCTATGCCCGATTTTATAACATGTGCTCAGCCGCTCTGAAATCGGAGCAGCCTCGAAGGGAACTTTCCTTCTGTCCCTCCCACCTTCCCCCTCCCTTCCCCTACCTAACCCGCCCCTTAGCCCTACCTAAACCCCCCCACCTTACCTTTGTCCTATAAGTTGCGCCTGCCTCTGGGCAGGTATAGATTGTCCGCGGGCCAACGGCCGGCCCGCGATTCCGGGCACAGCAGCAAATGGTTGCTGTGTCTGGAGGCTCCGGCCCCGCCCCTTTCCCGCCTCTTTTTCAAAGCCCCGGGACATGCGTGCGTCCTGGGGCTTGCGCGCGTCTCTGAGCCTATGCAAAATAGGCTCAGCGCACGCAGGAGCGGGTTTTCGGGGTTACACACCTAATATACGCGCGTAACCCTTTGAAAATCTTCCCCATAGGTTACACATTTACTTGTATTACTACTTTATGGTCTCTTGATTTTGCATTTAGTGAGGGTTTGTTTGTATTTTGAATGTGTGACTGAGTTGACGTATTCTGCTAGAATATAGGTTCTGAGTAGAAATCTATAGCAGCTTGGCTTTTTCTTTTTTCCTAATAGTAGGTGTATTGGCGTTTTAGGACCTGGTATAAAAACTGCAGTGTTGACTTTTCATAAGTAGGGTTGTTAATGTTTGAGTGCTGCAGTTATTGAAGTTTCAGTATGGGAGTATTTTTATATTGAAATTATAATTCAGTTTACTCGTGGCTTTCTAAGGTCCACACCCATACCCAACACACATTACAATAGACCAACTACCAATTCCAAACATCTTTAACTTTTTAACTTTTTTGCTGAGTTTTACAGCTCTGCATCTATTTATTTATTTATTTATTCATTCATTCATTCATTCATTTGTTTAAAATGCTTATATTTTTCTGCTTCCAAATGAGATATTTGTCCAGGGTGGATTACAAAAAACACACAAAATAAACATACAGTTATTAAATAAATAAAATTAAAATACAACCAATCTCATACACATAAGAAAAAGATACATTTCATTTCTCTTAACCATATGCCTCCAGGAACAATGATGTTTTAATTCCCTGCCTAAACTCCTTTAAATCTAGCATGTCTTGTATATGAAATGACAAACTGTTCTAAATCACTGATGCAGTGAAAGAGAAAACTCTAGCACATGTTTGGGTGAGCCTACCCTTACTCAAATGGGGTTCACATAATAAACTAATAGCTTGTGATCGCAATGAAATGTATTAGGTTCATGTAAATATAATATACATGTCATAAGTGATTATTTTTACCTTGGAAAACTGTATGTTCTTGTTTATGTAAAACCTATTATGAATGCATAATTTTTTATTGTGTGTGGGGAGAGTGTGATATGGGAGTTGGGGGGTTGCAGGCTGCAAGTTTCGCCTAGGGCACCTAATACCTGTGCACTAGCCCTGTTCTGGAGACCACACCTTCAGAAGGATATAAACTGAATGGAGTTAGTTCAGAGAATGGCTACTAAAATGATCAGTGGTCTTCATGACAAAGCATATGGGTAGAGACAGAGCAGTGGTTCTCAACCTGTTTCCCATTGTGATGCTCAATGGACAAAGTTCACATGTGTGACACATTGCTCATTACAATCCATGGCAGAAGTGTTAAAAAGCCTAAGAATTACTTTCATTATTAAGAATGACACAAAGGAAAGATAAGAGTATGCTCTCTGAACAGAAATTAGGCGGAATGTAAATCTAATGTAACCCCCAAGATGGGGTAATAAAATGATGGAGTGGGGGCAGTAATTCCCTGTTGTTTAAGGGTCAACCTGTTAGGTTTTGTAGGTTTCGTGGACCCTTGGCTCGAAGTGGGAGTTGTCTCTCTCTGAGGGGTTGAGCCCCACAGGGCCCCACCGTCGGGAGGCGAGGAGGAATGGAAACACAGGCAACTGGACCACAGCTGTGGCCCAGGAGTAAGGAGGCGTAGACGAGTTGTCTGCATCACTGCCACGTTATTGCAGACACCTGCACTGAGGCAATACTGAGGGGTGCCCCAAGGAGCAGAGTCTGAGAGAACAGTCCAAAGTATTGCAGTGCCTGGCAAGTCAGGAGACAGGGTAAACCAGAGGAAAGATCTCCAAGGCAGAGATGTACAGAGCAGGCCCGAGGAGCAGGGAAGCGTGGAGACAGGCTCTCTGGTGTAGTAATGCTGAGACTGCCCCGAGGAATGGGAAAGCATAGAGACAGGATCTCTGGAGTAGTAATGCTGAGATTACCCTGAGGAGCGGGGAAGGGTAGAGACAAGATCTCTGGAGTAGTAGCGCTGGGACCACCCTGAGAAGCGGGGAGGCGAAGAGACTGAATTTCCGGTGTGGTAACGGTGAGGCAACCCAGAGGAGCGGGGAAGCGTAGAGACAGAAACTCCGGTGTGGTAACGCTGAGGCTACCCCGAGGAGCGGGGAAGCGTAGAGGCAGGAACTCCGGTGTGGTAACACTGAGGCTACCCCGAGGAGCGGGGAAGCATAGCGACAGGATCTCCGGCAAGTCGTGCTGAGGCTACCCCAAGGAGCGGAGCAGCGCAGGACAAAGTCCCGGATAAGAAGGCAGAGCAGGCCCCTGAGAAGCAGGTACCCGGAGCCAGAGTCCAAGGTTGAAGAGCAGGGATCCAAGGCAGGAACCGTAGGTCTGGAGAATGGTACAAGCACCACAGGAGCTCAGGGAACTCGTTGCCAAGTCAGTTAGCGTAGGCAAAAGGAGGTGCTTAAATATCTCAGACTTGTGATGTCATCAGCCGGGGACGTCCCTGGAGTTCCCGCTATAGGGCCTTGAAAGGGAGGCCAGGTGGCGCGAGCAGGACATGACATAATATAAGTTGGGTCTGCTGCAGCCACCCGCGGCCGATGGTCATAACAGTATCCCCCTTCCTAAGGCCCCCCCCCCAGGGGTTTGGGTTTCAAAGGATTTGTGGCATGGAATTGCTTGATGAGATCCTTATCAAGGATATTGGTGGCAGGCTCCCAACTTCTCTTCTGATCCGAAGCCCTCCCAAGACAGGAGGTACGCCAACTTTTTTCCACATTTCCTCACATTTCTCCTGTAAATGGAGTTTTATCTACCCTACACTCATCTATGGTCTTGTCAACCAGCAATGATCCTTTTCCAGCATCTTCTTTAGTGAATACCAAACTGAAGTTTTTGTTTAATATTGCTTCCATTTCTTCATCTCTCTCTATACATTGCTTCTTGTCACCTTTCAATTTCACTATACCACTTTGGGCCTTTGTTTTTTTCTCCGATATTTCTGAAAAGTATTTTGTCACCTCGATTTACCTTTTTGGCAATCCTTTTTTCTACTTGACATTTTGCTTTCCTGATTTATTTCTTCGTCTCCCTCAGTTTCACCAGGTATTCTTCCCTGTATTCCTCTTTTTGGGATCCTTTATACTTCTTGAACGTTGTTCTTTTTGCCTTTATTTTGTCAGCCACCTCCTTTGAGAATCAAATTGGTTTCTTTTTCTTCTTATTTTTGCTTACTTTTCTAACATATAGATTTGTTGTTTTTGTAATAGTGCCTTTCAATTTGGCCCACTGTTATCCCACATCACCCATTTTCTCTCAGTCTTCTAGTTCTTCCTTCAGGTATGTTCCTTTTGACAAAATTCGTATTTTTGAAATTTAAAACTCGTGTCTTAATGTGACTTCTCTGTATTGTATTCACAATATCAACCATACTGTCTGATGATTGCTGGTGCACAGGTGGGCACCAATCCAGACATTAGAGACATTATCCCCAATAGTGAACACAGGTCAAGTATCATGCCATTCCTGTATGAAGTTTAGGTTTTTTTAGTAAAGGTTTTAGAATGGCAAGTTTTAGTTGGTCTGGAACCCTTCCTTGTGAGAAGGAGCAATTAATGATGTCTGCTAATGATTTTGAGATGGTGTTTGGGATGGAGAGAAGAAGATTAGAAGGTATTGCGTCCAACGGGTGAGAAGAAGGTTTTAACTTCTTGAGGATGGTTTCGATTTCCAGTGAAGATGGCATCTCGAAGGGTAATAGTTTGACGTTCCAAGTGGTTGTTG
This sequence comes from Rhinatrema bivittatum, assembly GCF_901001135.1. Taxonomy (NCBI): domain Eukaryota; kingdom Metazoa; phylum Chordata; class Amphibia; order Gymnophiona; family Rhinatrematidae; genus Rhinatrema; species Rhinatrema bivittatum. The sequence goes on from NC_042616.1 coordinate 714,097,138, forward strand.
AAGTGCTGGAAGGGAGGGGAGTCAATTGGGAGGTGGAGAGAGGCTTGAAGAGGTTGGTTATCTTCGTATCAAAGTAGATAGCTAGTTCTGTGGCTTTATTAGATGCTTGCTCGTCAGGAATGATGGGGGGCAAGGGTTTTGTGAGAGATGCAACGAAAGAGAATAAGGCTTTAGGGTCGAAAGAGAAGTTAAGGATTTTTTTGGAAAAGAAGTCTTTTTTGGCTTTGAGGATGGCATTCCTGTATGCGTTAAGGTGGGCTTTGTAGTTGGATAGGGTTGAGGTGGACTGGGTCTTGCGCCATCTGAGCTCTTTACTACGAAGTTCTTGTTTGAGGGCTTTAAGTTCCGGGGTATACCAAGGATTCCTGTTATCTTGGGGTGAGTGCAGAGGTTGGTGATGGTTGGGCAAGGTTGTTCTGCGACCTCATTTGTTATCTTGATCCAAGAGTTAATAGCCGAGGAAGCGTCCGTGAGATCTAGCTCTTTTAAGAGCAGTTTGCTAAGTTGGTCTGTGGAGCAAGGTTTCCTGTATTGTATTGTAGTTTTAGGGAAGACAGGCCGAGGATGATGTTTGATTTGAAGCTCAGATGAGATAATATGATGGTCTGACCACGGGACTGGTCAGACCATCACGGTCTGACCAGGGACTGGTCATCAGGGACAGGTCATCAGGGACAGGTCATCAGGGACCAGGGACTGGTCATCAGGGACCGTCAGACCATCACGGTCTGATGGTCACGGGACTGGATATATTAGGGAAGCAAATAAAGGAGTATTTTCAACTTCATGTTCACACTCCTACAGCCAAGACAGTGATCTGGGACTGCTCTAAAACCATGGTGAAGTGCCTTTTAATTGCTCGGGCAGTCCACTGAAAAAAAGAATGTGAGCATAAACAGTCTAGACTAAGGGCAGAGATCTCATAAATTTCATGGGAATATATGCACTCAATCCAAATCTGCATATCACAGATTATCCATGGCTTGTTTGGAGCTATAGTCCCTGGGTGATGTTAAGGTGGCTCATAGACTCAACCTCACTAAGCAGGCTTATTTTGAAGGAGGAAATAAGGCTGGAAGATATCTGGCAAGGCACTTAAAAGCTCTCGCGCTTCAGAATGCTATTTCTAAAATGAAAACATCTCAGGGGGATATGGTCACTAAATCTGCAGCAATTTTAATTGCTTCATGCAGTTTTACAACACTTTATATGATAAGGATACCACCATATACAATAGCGCCATTGATTAATATCTTACTTCCATTCAGCTTCCTTGTCTTACTTTGGATCAACAAAATTAACTATATAAGCCTATTAGCACTGTTGAGGTTCTGCAGGTTATTAAGACCCTAAAAAATGGAAAATCACCCGGTCTGGATGGGGTTTCTAGTGAATACTATAAGCAGTTTTCCCACATCTTGATTGCTCCTTTAACTGACATGTTCAATTATTTATGGGAGGAAGGCTCTCTCACCTGTAATTCTAATGTAGCAGGTATCTCTGTTATTGCTAAATCTGGCAGGTGGATTCTATCAACCAATATCTCTAATCAATTTGGACCTCAAAATGTAGGCTAGAGTACTGGTAGAATGTTTGAACAGGATTTTGCCACAGCTGGTGCACCATGATCAGATAGGCTTCATTCCCAATCGATCCTTAGAAGACAATGTATATAAAATAGTGTATTTGCTATGGTGGATTCGCCAAGAACATGTTCCGACTGTCTTGCTGTCTGTTGATGCGGAAAAGACTTTTGTCTTGGTGCACTGGTCTTTTCTTTTCAAAACTCTGCAGAAGCTGCAGTTCAGCCCTTTTTTCTTGCAATTGATCCAGAAACTAAATGATTCACCACATGCCCAGGTAAATGTTAATGGTCGGTATTGCAATTGTTTTGCTATAGGCTGTGGCACTAGACAGGGATGCCCACTTTCTCCTTTATTATTTGTTCTTTTTTTTGGAAACTTTTACCATAAGAGTGAAATGTTCAAACTGGATTAAAGGGGTCAGAGTGGGCGATTTGCAATTTGCAATATCTTTATTCACCGATAGGGATGTGAATCGTTTTTGAATGATTAAAATTATCATCAGATAATTTTAAAATCATCCAAAATTGTTAGAGTGCACGATACAATACAAATGCCCCCGATTTATCATCAGGGGCATTTGTATTGTATCGTTAAATAGGGCGCGAGAAAACCGGCACACCAAAAAAACCCTAAAACCCACCCCGAAACTTTAAAACAAATCCCCCACCCTCCCGAACCCCCCCAAAATGTTTTAAATTTCCTGGGGTCCAGTGGGGGGGTCCCGATGCGATCTCCCTCTCTCTGGCCACGGCTGCGTTGAGAAATGGCGCCAGTGGCCCTTTGCCCTTATCATGTGACAGGGCAAAGGTAGCGCCGGCGGCATTTTGGTTCCTGGCTCCCAACGTCACGCGTGCAGGAGATCGCCCCCGGACCCCTGCTGGACCCCCAGGGACTTTTGGCCAGCTTGGGGGGGCCTCCTGACCCCCACAAGACTTGCCAAAAGTCCAGCGGGGGTCCGGGAGCGACCTCCTGCACGCGGGCCGTATTGCCAATCTTCAAAATGGCGCCGGCGCTACCTTTGCCCTCACTATGTCATACGGGCGACCGTCGCCTGTATGACATAGTGAGGGCAAAGGTAGCGCCGGCGCCGGCGCCATTTTGCTACCTTTGCCCTCACTATGTCATACGGGCGACTGTCGCCCATATGACATAGTGAGGGCAAAGGTAGCGCCGGCGCCATTTTGAAGATTGGCAATACGGCCCGCGTGCAGGAGGTCGCTCCCGGACCCCCGCTGGACTTTTGGCAAGTCTTGTGGGGGTCAGGAGGCCCCCCCCCAAGCTGGCCAAAAGTCCATGGGGGTCCAGCGGCGGTCCGGGGGCGATCTCCTGCACACGTGACGTCGGGAGCCAGGAACCAAAATGGCGCCGGTGCTACCTTTGCCCTGTCACATGATAAGGGCAAAGGGCCACCGGCGCCATTTCTCAACGCAGCCATGGCCAGAGAGAGAGAGGGAGATCGCGTCGGGACCCCCCCACTGGACCCCAGGTAATTTAAAACATTTTGGGGGGTTCGGGAAGGTGGGGGATTTGTTTTAAAGGTTCGGGGTGGGTTTTAGGATTTTTTTGGTGTGCCGGTTTTCCCGCCCTCCCCCAATTTACTATTTTTAACGATTTAAAAAAAAAAAAAAAAAAACCACGACGATAAGATTTCCCTCCCCCCCCGCAGCCAAAATCGATCGTTAAGACAATCGATCACACGATTCACACCTCTATTCACCGATGATATCTTTATTCTTTCTGAGCCACATTTATCTTTGGAAGGGATTATGGAAGAATTATGCTCTTTTAGCGCTGCCTCCGGTTTCAAAGTCAATTAGACAATGTTAGCTTGGATGAGATCACTGTTGGCAATATTAAACGACAATTTCCCTTTAGGTGGACTAAGCACTTGCTGAAATATTTGGGGGTACATATAGGCTCTAACGTGGCTGACTTATTCTCCCTGAATTATGTCCCACTGCTGCAGGCAGTAAATAGTTGTTTGCAACGAAATAGGAAATAAAGACAATATTTCCTATTTCGTTGCATTTCAGGGCCTGAGAAATGAAAGGAAAACCCACAAAATGTCATGTGGTTTTCCTATCGTTTTTTTGGGGGGGGGGGAGAAAGGGCACATTTAAAAAAAAAAACAACCCAAACCCACCCCAACCCTTCAAATTAAATTAATTACAAACCCCCACCCTCCCAACCCCCCAAGACTGACCGAAAGTCCATAGTGGTCCAGCAGGGGTCCCGGGAGCAATCTCCCCCTCTCGGGCCATCGGCTGCCACTAATCAAAATTGCGTCGGTGGCCCTTTGCTCTTACCATGTGACGGGCTACCGGTGCCATTGGTCGGCCTCTGTCACATAGTAGGAGCAATGGAAGGCCCACAAAGGAGGGTCAAATTGGTGGGTAATGCTACTTTTATCTCTCACATCTTTTTGAAAATGTGACATTCCCCGCTTCTCTATCTCTGAACGCCTATGGGGCTTGGAAGGTGTATGGCATCATGAGAGTGGAGCTCCTATTCCATTGCAGTGGTTTCATATCCCCTTGTGAAATTATTGCTAAATATCATATGGGGAACATGAACTTCTTAGAATATGCTCAAAACAGACATTTTATTTTAGCTCAACAGAAGGCTTCATCCTTGCAGCAAGGGAATTCATTATTTGAAAACTTCTATGAGCAGGTGCACCAGATAAAGGGCTTGGTTTCTAAGGTTATATGCTCTTCTCAATGGGTGGGTAGATGTAAAATTTACACACATTCGTGCTTGGGAGGTGGACTGGGGACTAACCTAAGTGAGAAAGAGTGGGATTCTGTAGACTCTGGGGCAACTAAATGTTCTATCTCTGGTAACCTTCAGGAGAACGGTTATAAAATGTTGTTACATTGGTATTTGACCCCTGTTAAGCTCCATCGAATTTACCACTCTGTGAGTGATTTATGTTGGCAAAAAATGCAGAGTTACAGGCACTTTCTTGCATATTTGGTAGCACTGTCCAGGGATAGCTTCCTGCTAGCATCAGATTGCAGATTGGACATCCACCATTTTAGGTATTAGGGTTTTGCTGGATGCTCGTTTTATGTTATTAGGGCTACCAATTATGAATCTTAATAAATTCCAGCAATGACTCTGCCAACAAATTTTTATAGCAACCCGGTGTATTAATGCTTTGTACTAGAAACATATGGAAACACCACCTTTTTGAGATATTTTTCAACACTTATATAATAATTATCATTTAGCTTACTTAACTGCCCATCTTGGTGATCGATTATCTACCTTTAATGTTATTTAGGATCCCTATGTTCGATGGAGGTGCTCACAGGGATTGGTTACTTCTTGAAATTGGCTTCTTTTATTTTTCCTTCTTTGGGTTTCATGTAAAAAAAGTTTTTCTTGGGAAGTAAAAGGATGCTTCTTCCTGATGTTTGCTGGTGACCATTGCTACTTATACTTTGCACAGATTGTACTTTTTATGCAAAATATTCGCTGTGCTTCTAATGATGTGCAGTACTGCTTGTGTGTGGGGGGAGGGGTTGGGCACTTTATTGGAAAATTATGGATGTCTGTTTGTGTTATCTGTTGTTATTTTGTGACCATGATATCATCCAATAAAAATTTCTAATATATAAAAAATTTGAATATAAGTTGTTAAGCATATGTGGCCCGTGTATGCCACAGAGAAGGAACAGAGTGTATAATGTTCGAGAGATTGATGTTTCCTCCTGGCAAGGGTATTATGAAAGGGGAAACGTTCCAGAAAGTTTAAGGTCAATGAATGGTCGGAGGAAGTGTATTGTAACTCTAACAGACAGATTGGTTTGGCCCCTAAGGGCTGGATTTTGGAAAGGGTATTTAATCCTGCTTAGAGCAAGGGCGGAGACTCCCTCAGAGTCACTAAGCCAAGAGAAAGAGGCAGCTGTGACTTCCTCCCAGGGTTTCAGGGGAAAAGAGAAGGAGTCGGGCACAAATACCCCACAGTGTCTTAGAAAGCCTAAGTAAAGAGAAAAGACAACTGAAAAATTTAATATTGGCGTTAAAGAGTGAATAAGGGAACTATAAGGAGGGCCTTCAGGGTCAGCAGGAAGCCTGTGCTTGATTGGAGTCTCTGAGCAGGGTTGGGAGCTGTAGTCCATCTACAGAAGAGGGAGTGAGTTTGCCTTGTAGATATCTTAAATGTTGTGAGTAACAAATTAGATATAAACTGTTCTGGAAGTTAAGAAAGTCAGGCCTAGTTTAATGCTGAAGAAAGATTTGTACATAGAACTGTGATTTGACTTTGTTCTGAACTCTTTGAAAAGGACTGAGAGGGAAATTGATGATTTTTTTGTGGAAATGTGATTTCTACAATTTTTGGACTGATTAACTAGTTTATTTACATAAATTATCTTATGTTGGAACACACCCTCTGTAGTGGACAGTGAATTTGTGGTGGTGTTTGTATGAGTGTCCTCGGCTCAGTTTGGCCCTGCAGTGTATCTGCCCCAGCCCACGACCCAGCTGAGACTAATTTTCCTCACTTTGGGGAACCTGGGATAATTCTCCCAAAGCTGAGAAGGTAATCTCAGATGGACAGGGGCTTACACATACAACATTAATCCAAGAATATTAAATCTTCCCATCCTAAAACCTATCCCCGTGTATCCTATTACCTTCATGGGGAGACCCTTAAGAAACTCTCCCCAGACGTTCCAGTACCGTTACCAAACTCATAATATATTTGAAATCCTGTGAATGCAGCCAGGGCAGCACATCCCTAGTACAACCCTCCAGTATCCACAAAAATGGCTTGATCTAACTCCAGGACTGTCTGGTTTACAGCAGCAGATACGAGCCTGCTCGGCTCCCTGCTCACCTCAATATTCTTCATCACTGCTATGGGTGAGGATTTACTCCTGAGCAAGGACATTTCTACCCTAGCCATAATGTGGCGACAGATGCCTCTTAAGAATTCTCCTAAAATGAGGAGGACTATTGAGCCAGAGAGATCCAAATTTCTTCTCAGAAATTTCTTCTGAGTCTGTGAGTAGCTGCAATGAACTGTACAGTAGCATTGCTACTACTCACTTTCAGGTCGATACTCTAAGGCCGCGGTAGAAAGAGTGCGGCATTGCCAGGCGCACCTCGTTCCCCGCACGCACAGTTCTCTTCACCTAGCGCTCGATACTCTCTTCTAATTGCATGCAAATGCATGCCACGGCTGCGAAGCCTTAGGCAAGCATTAGGCCCGCGCAACCCATTTTACTGTATAGAGCGCCTATACAGTATCCTGGGTTCGCGGGCCTAACGCTTCACGGCCGCGCTGGTATCTGTCATTTCAAATGACATTTGAAATGACAGGTACCAGGAAGTGGACAGTTATGTTCCCCGATGCTCGGCAAACTTTCCCCCAGCCCCCGCTCACCTGCCCTGGCCCCGTCCGGTCTCCGGTGCAGCCCCAGTCTGTCTCCTCCTCCCGAGGCAAAAAAAAACAAAAAACGAAAAAGTAGCAAGGCTCGGGCCTGCTACGATAGTCCCTTCTCCCTTCTCCTCTCCTCCAGATTTCGGCGCTCAAGGCGGCCGGGTGGGCGTGCATTCATCCAGGCAGAGGGAGCCGGCGGCGAAAGCGGCCTCCGGCTCCCTCTGCCTGGATGAATGCACGGCCCCCGCCGGCAGTGAATGAATGCCCGTGCGATTTTGGCGCTCAAGGCAGTCACATGACGTGACGTCACGCCTTGAGCACCGAAATCGCACGGGCATTCATTCACTGCCGGCGGGGGCCATGCATTCATCCAGGCAGAGGGAGCCGGAGGCCGCTTTCGCCGCCGGCTCCCTGCTTCGGGAGGAGGGGACAGGACTGCGGCTGCACCGGAGACCGGAAATCGCACGGGCATTCATTCACTGCCGGCGGGGGCCGTGCATTCATCCAGGCAGAGGGAGCCGGAGACCGCTTTCGCCGCCGGCTCCCTCTGCCTGGATGAATGCACGCCCACCCGGCCGCCTTGAGCACCGAAATCGGGAGGAAGGGAGAAGGGTCTACCGTAGGAGGCCCCAGCCTTGCTACTTTTTCGGGTTTTTTTTTTTTTTTTTGCTTCGGGAGGAGGGGACAGGACTGGGGCTGCACCGGAGACCAGACGGGGCCTTGAGCGCTGAAATCGCCCCCATTTTTTACACTTTATTCCCGTTTTAATTTTCTAACACCACACTAACACCAAGTAGAGGGTGGCGGTAAACTAACAGGTTAAGGACGCGGCAAAATAGCGGGTTACAAAGGAGATAATCTGAGCGCGCGTCACAGTATCGGAGGGGAATAGCTAATTCCTTCATTATACAGATAATTCGTTCATTTACATATCATATACATGCTGCGTGCGGAAAGGGTTATGCGTCTGTTTTAAGAAGCGCTAAGGACGCGTGAAACTGGAGACTGTATCGCTGGATCGCCTTACGCGTCCGAATTGTGCGCTCCCAGCTCGTTACAGATGGGAAATCCTCAACCGCACGTTACAGTATTGACCTGTTTGTTTGAAATTGGTAAGGACACAGTGTTTCCAGAAATTGTTCTAGTTGGGAGACTTTGAAGAAGGCTAGTGCATGGATTTTGCCAGGACCTGTTTTTTGTAGCACTAGTAATTGCTAGCTGGTAGCAATTATATGGTGTCTGAGACTGTGCTGCAACAGAAATCCCTTACTAACTGTCCTCTCTGAGGATTGAGCAAAAGGTCACAGTGTGGCGCTCAGGAGTAACATCGGAAAATGTTTCCTCACAGAAAGCTGGCAGATGCATAGAACAGTTTCCCAGCGGAGAAGGCAGAAACAAAAAACAACAGCAGAATGCAAGAAAACATGGGATAGGCATATTGGCTCCTTAGTTGTATAAGGAATCATAGATTTCCTTAAACAGAAAGTCTGGGGAAGTACAGATAGAATAGTGAGCAGAGGTTAAGTTTTGAGCTTCCCTAGGTGGGGGAATCAGATGGTGTGGCCGTACTCTTTATAAACCTCTGCCACTTCTCAGTGCATGGATTCTTAGTCAAATTTTTCCTGACTTACCCTGCTGAGGGACAGCTCTGTTTGTGCAGCCCCCACTCTGAGGTTCTCGCTGATAGAGGCCTGGGAAAAGAAGTGTAGACAGAGTGCCTTAGCCCTGCTGTTTGATCCAGAATTTTAGAGACCCTTTTGTTTCGGAGAAGGAAACTTTTCCACCCTTCCTTTCTCTCATTTTGTTTCCCTTTTGAGTAAGATTTCTCCATCTGCATTTTTATTTACTGAGAACCCTAGGGCCCAGGCACTGAGATTTTTGTTTATCCAGAGGAAGAAGTGTCTTTCACCTAGAAAGGATATGAGGAGAAGCTGTGGCATTGAGAATGAATGGACTCACATCCATTATCAGTGAGGAGTGGAGAAGTATTGCCTAAGAGTTTTGGCTATTGACTCAGGTGAGGAACATCTGGGGGAAAAGGAGAAAACAGTGTCAATCCGGTGCTACCAACAAAGGAGTGGAGAATAGAGAAGGCTTCAAGAGAGATATGATAATCAATTGGAATTGAATTACACCTTGGTGAGAGCTGAGCAATTAGGGTCCAAACTGAGATGTGAGCCTTTGGGTCTACTATCTGTTTTTTTCCCACCCAGGAGTTACAGTCATGAAAAGAGAATGAAAAGCTATAGATCAGCTGGTCTAGAGGGCCTTGCACTATGAATGAAATCGGGTAGACTAGATGGTCCTTATAGCACTGATCTTCCATCTTTTTCTCTGTTTCTGTGATTGACTCCCTAGTTATCCTGCAATAACATCCAAGGGGATTAAGCTTTGAAAGGGATCTTCAAGTGCTTGGGATCTGTGTGGAACTCTATTTATCATGGAATAAGAACCAGTTTGGAGAGGTGTCATTTTATCAGAGAACTGTTTTATCTATTTGTTCCTTTTGCCTTACTACTGGATTTTGCCAAGAAAGGAAATAGCAGTGTAAGTACAGGATTTTGATCCCTGGGATGTATTTATTCTTGTAAGATCTACCACTCCACTTCTGCATCTAATAGAATAACGAATAAGAATGTCCAATGCATCCCTAACCGTCCTGAAAGGACCAGTTCCATATGGGACCAGTAGATCACCTTATATCTGAAGTTCCTTTATCTAAAAACACTCATATGGAAAACATCATGGGTTTCAGCCTATGTTATATTATCAAACAAATGTTTATTATCCACGATTTGTGTTACAATGACTCCATAATATTACTAAATTTTTTCCAGGTTATAAAGGATTTTCCATTTTTGGAACTCCTCCTCCAACTTTTGCCATTCTCTTTTTTGGTATGGGGTCAGATGATATATTTATTTATTTATTTATTTATTTATTTAGAATTCTTATATACTGACATTCTTGTAGGATTTACAAATCATATCGGTTTACAATACAACAGAACAATTGCGTCAAAGGCGTTACATTAAAACATAGCATCAAAAGAATAAGATAAAATAACAGAGCAATCGCGGCTAAGGCGTAACATTAGATCAAAAGAATAAGATAAAATAACAGAGCAATCGCGGCTAGGGCGTAACATTAGGATATATATAGTTTCTAAGCATACTCAAGAGAGGATTTTCTTCAGATCCTATTGGGTTGGGTTTGGAGAGGAAGCATTCTTCAGATGGTGTCTCTGGTAGGCCTCATGGCTCACCATTGGAACACTTTTGAGAAGTTTTAAGATTTTAGAATTTTTGGTCAGTCTCTAACAGGAGAGCCATTTCACCCCTTTCTGAAAGGGCTGGAGGGGCGGTTCACCCATATCTTGTAAGGCAGTGGTTTCAATGTGCAACTAATTAACAGTGGGGCAGAGATTACTGGACAGGAGAGCTTTGTGTGCAGTGATTTTTGACCAGTTACCAACAGAGAAGCCAATACACCATGCTGGAGGGATCAGATTTTTTTCAGCCACTTTACCCCTGCAACCAACAACCTGTGGGGTCAGAAGGCTGCTGGGGTTTAGGAGATGAGTTTACAGTTTTGAAACATGGAGGATTTTTTTGCAAGTTTTTCCATCTGGTTTATGATAGTGAGAGAAGAGAACTTTCCCACCCTCTACAGGGAGGGAGTACTGGACACTGAGTCAGATCAAAGGAAGGGATCTGGGATAAAGTGCACCATGGACAAAGAGACTTTAGCCTTGGGCGTAGTTATTCTTTTTTTATTGTTTTATATGTTTTTGCAATCTTGGCTTGATTTTTATTTTTCAAGTTGAATTAAATTCTTTTCTGTTGAACAACACTACTGACTCCCTGCTGTGGTTTTTGGTGCCTTTCCAGACTACTGAACTCTTCTACAGGGAGTATCTACTGGTCAGTTGCTGAGAAATGGGTGAGACTGAGTGACTGTACTGTGCACCCCCACCACCTCACTAAGGGCCTCAGAGATATATACCTCTTCCCCGTCATTGAACCCCGGCATCCCAGGAGCTACGTGTGATGCAATGGCAGAGAGGGCAGAGGTCCGGGGAGTTGACAGCATCTTGGGAACTGTATGGCCCCTTCATTCAGTCGACCCAACGAAGAGAGGTTACATTAGAGACTGGGTATAAATCACACCCAGCACCTTGGTTTCATCTTGCCTTGCCTACAAGCAAGTCATTTGTAGATGCAGCCATAGTAATCAGCTGTATCACTATTTATCTCTTTAGAGTGAATCTGGTATTGGTGATACCAGGAAAAAAGGGATCTAAAGGTCTTTATGCACAGAAATTGCTGCTAGGGTTGGGGCAAATGTCATGGTGAATCTGTTATCCAAGTACCTGCATGCTTCAGGGAAATATATTGTAAAATCAAGACTAGCAGTGTAAGGAGGAGAATTCAGTTATCTATTATAAACTGGGTTTAAAAGATTTGTACTCACTCACTGAAGGCAAGTGTTTCCATGTTGTCCTTTAAGGGGATTCTGAAGTTGCAGCCATCTTTGGGTGTATGACTGCAGCAGTTATCCATCTAAATGACAAATGTGGCAAATTATATATAGAAACATAGAAACATAGAAATGACGGCAGAAGAAGACCAAATGGCCCATCCAGTCTGCCCAGCAAGCTTCCCTCATTTTTTCTCTCATACTTATCTGTTTCTCTTAGCTCTTGGTTCTAATTCCCTTCCACCCCCGCCATTAATGTAGAGAGCGGTGATGGAGCTGCATCCAAGTGAAATATCTAGCTTGATTAGTTAGAGGTAGTAGGGGTAGTAACCGCCGCAATAAGCAAGCTACACCCATGCTTATTTGTTTTTACCCAGATTATGTTATACAGCCCTTATTGGGCTGTATAACATAATCTGGGTAAAAACAATTCAGCGGCTTATCTAGCTAAATTATAGCCAGATCAGTAGTTATCTGGCTGTAATTTAGCCAGACAAAAAGGGGCATTTCAGGGGCGTTCCGGGGAGGGATTGAGTTATCCGGCTAACCTAGCTGAATACTGGGCTCCCCGGCTAGAAGCAGTGCTGGAAGTGTAAACTTAACATAAGCTTACACTTCCAACACTGACTCTCTTAGAGCAGTGCGGAGGTGCTGGCAGCGAGGTGGAGGGTCCCTTGTTCCCGGCAAACAAAACCATATGGTATCAAGGGGTGGGGATCAGGAGGGTTGGGGGATGGGAGGTGCCACAATCTTTTAAATCATTGCGGGAAGTGGGAGGGAAGGGAGGAGGGCAGCCTGATTTGGGTATTAGAAAAACATAGGGATGGGAGGATTACATTTTAACATTTTGAGGGGTGAGGTGGCCACGGCCCGACAGGGCCTTTATTAGATATTTTGGGGGGGAGGGAGCGATGGCCCACTGGCACAATTATTTTTTTTTTGTTTTCATTTAATGACTGTGCTACTAAGTCAGATATATTTAAAGGTATCTGGTTAAGTAGCACATTATCTGGCCACACAAGGCTGGATAACTAAAAACCTAGCTATTTTCAAATATAACCAGTAAGGATTTTTGTTATCTGGCTACATGTAGCCAGATAACTTTAAGCTTATACATTTATCAGGATGTTTATCTTGCTGAATACAGTATATGGGACAAGTTATCTGGCAAACTTTAGCCAGATAATGTGTCCACTAAACGGCCTATTGAATAGTGGCCTCTGAATGTTTGTTTACTTTCTTAATAGCTAACTTCACACAGTTTTTCTCCTTTTGAATTGTGTTAAGTCATCAAGACAGGTAGTGACATAGAAACAGAAAAATGACCGCAGAAAAGGACCAAATCATCCACTCAGTCTGCCCAGCAAGCTTATGCTTATGCCTGTATCTGCTGCACTGTGCAGGTAACCCTCATGCTTATCAGTTTCCCAGACCGTAAACATCAGAGCCCTCAGATGCTGTTTAAATCCAAATTCCCTTAACCTTTGCTGAGGAAGCAGAAAACAATGTTGGAGCTGCATCAAAAGTATCAGGCATAGTGATTAAGGGTAGTAAATGCCGCATCAGCTAGTTACCCCCATGTTTATTTGTTCCCCAAACCGTAAAAGTTGGAGCCCTCGTTGGTTGCTGGATGAATCCAATTCCCCTTTTCCCACTGCCATTGAAGCAGAGAGCAATGATGGAGTTGCTTTAAGAGTATCAAGGCTTATTTGTTAAGGGTAGCAACTGTCACACCAGCAAATTATCCCCCGTTACCTCCATGCACTCTTTTCTTTATTTCCATTCTCTAGCCTTTAGAGATCCACAGTGTTTATCCCATTTCCCTTTGAATTCCTTCACTGTTTTCATCTTCACCACCTCCTCCTGAAGGGGATTCCAAGCATTCACTACCCTCTCCATGAAGAAATATTTCCTGACATTGGGTCTGAGTCATCGTCCTTGGAGTCTCATTTCATGACCCCTAGTTATATTGCTTTCTTTCCAATGGAAAAGGTTTGATGATTGTACATCATTAAAACCTTTCAGGTATCTGAAGGTCTATATCATATCGCCCTTTCACCTCCTGACTTCCAGGGTATACATATTCAGATCCTTCAGCCTCTTCTCATAAGTCTTCCAATACTTACCCCTCACCATTTTGTTCACTCTTCTTTGGACCACCTCTATCCTGTCTTTATCCTTTTTTAGATATGGGCACTAGTACTGAACCCAACCCAGTACTCCAGGTGAGGCCTCACAAAGGACCTGCACAAGGGTATTATCACCTCTTTTTTCTTACTGGTTATTCCTCTCTCTTTGCAGCCCAGCATTCTTCTGGCTTTAGCTATTGCCTTGTCTCATTGCTTTGCCGCCTTCAGATCATCAGATTCTCACCAAGGTCCCTCTTCCGGTCAATGCACATTAGTTTTTCTCCGCCCATCACATACAGCTCTTTTGGATTACTGCATCCCAGATGAATGACTCTGCACTTCTTGGCATTGAATCCCAGTTGCCAAATCTTCAATCAATCTTCAAGCTTTCTTTAATCACTTTTCATTCTCTCTATTCCTTCAGGCATGTCCACTCTGTTGCAGATCTTAGTTTCATCCACAAATAGACAAACTTTACCTTCTATCCCTTATGCCAGGTCGTTCACAAAGATATTGAACAAGACCGGTCCCAAAACCAATCCCTGTGGCTCTCTACTTAACACCTTTCTTTCTTCAGAGTAGGTTCCATGTACCATTACATGCTGTCTCCTGTCAGTCAACCAGATTGCAATCCACACTACTACCTTGGCACCCACTCCCGAACTTCTCATTTTGTTCACGAGTCTCCTATGTTGGATTGTATCAAAAGCTTTCCTGAAATCTAAGGTAATCACATTGAGCGTTCTTCCCTGATCCAATTCTCTAGTCACCTAATCAAAAAAACTCAATCGATTTGTCTGACAGGACCTTCCCCTGATGAATCCATGCTGCCTTAGGTTGAGCAGCCCACCGAATTGTAGATAGTTCAATATCCTTTCCTTCAGTAGAGTCTCCATTCATTTTCCCACCACAGAAGTGAGGCTAACCAGCCTGTAGCTTCCAGCCTTCTCTCTGCTCCCAATCTTGTGAAGCGGGACCACCACCGCTCTTCTCCAATCTTGCAGCACCACTCCTGTTTCCAGGGATCTATTGAACAGATCCTTCAGCAGACCCGCCAGCACATTTCTGAGCTCCCTCAGCATCCTGGGATGTACTTCATTTGGCCCCAGTTTTCCTAACTCTTCCTGTACATTCTCTTCTGTAAACAAGAGTTTTGTCTAATCCACCCCCATCTTGTCCTGGTGATGGTCCTTCTCCAGGGTCTTCTTTAGTGAACACCAAACTGAAGTATTTGTTTAATATTTTGGCCATTTCTTTGTATCTCTCCACACATTAATCTTTGTCACCTTTCGGTTTCACTATGCCACTTCAGACTTTTCTCCTTTCTCTGATATATCTGAAAAATGTTTTGTCACCTTGTTTTACCTTTGTCAATCCTTTCTTCCACCTGACCTTTTGTTTTTTTGATTTCTTTCTTCATCTTCCTCAGTTTCACCAGATGTTCTTCCCTGTGTTCCTCTTTTTTGAGATCCTTTATATTTCTTGAACGCTGTTCTTCTCGATAAGTGCTATAGTGACATCATCAATCGGAGGGAGCAGGAATTATCTGCGCTGTTGCACCTTATTGGAAGGGCCCCAATGAATCATATCCTCATCATTTGCATTCTTACATACTTTATTCTATCTTATTGGACTATTGAATTCCCTTACTCTGGTAATAAAGGTAGCTTAACACTTTCACTGTCAAGAATAGTCCAGATATTTTTTGGCAGGTACTGTAGGAGAAATCTCTGAGATGAGAAAGAAATCTGAAAGGTGGTTTGGGGGCTAAAGGTTGCATCATAACATTGAATTTGTTTGGATTTGGTGCAGCTTGTTGATCTGAAAGCTATCTGGATAAGTTTTTTTACTTGTCTGAGAAATGTTTCTTGTGCTATTTCAGCAAGAAGAGTACATGAAAAATTGTCATTGAAATCTATTATTTGTGACTGCTGATTTGCCATTCTTTCAATGCAATTGAATTTTGTTTGAAGATATTGCAAATAAAAATTGTATTTGTTTTGCAACCATCCCAGCCTCTTATTCCTACTGAATTGTGGCCAGGCAGGATTAGCCCTTGCCCCCAATTACCTGACAGAGAGATGGGACTGGGGGAAAGTGAGTAGGCCTTTTCCCCTGTGCCTTGTTATTCCTCAGGCGAGAAGAGCCACAATTCCATCTTTTTCCGAAGGCTACCTTGGACACTGTGACAGAAGAGGGGATACTCCTTCTTGCCTGAGATGTGCTATGTCACATAAAGTTATCAGCAACAAAGAGGTGGCTGGTGTAACTATATAATGGATCACTCAGGGAAACTGAAATACTATTTGACATATGCTGCAGCAGCAAGGCTTCTCTAAATGCTGCAGAATGAGGTTTACTTAGCATACAGACAGGTGAATCTAAACCAGTGGGTTATGCACCTCTACCAGCAAATGGAGACGGAGCAAAGATGACATCACAGTATACATACCCCTGCAGTAACATCAGCCCTCCAGTATTCTCTGTTTCCAGCAGATGGTGAATGTGCATCTCCCTACTGAGTATTGTTTTGAAGGAGAAAAGAAGAAGAAAATTAATTTGCTCAGCTCTCCTGTGGTGATACCATATGGTCCCTCCCTCAATTGAGAATTCCTGAGGTGATTTCTGTGGTTCCTCAGATGAGTGCCTTAGTTCAGTAGCTGGTTTTTCAACTGGCATGGACTTAGCTGTAAAAAACAAAAAAACAGTTGAAAGGCAAGTGGATGCAGGAAGCTGAGCACGGCGGAGACCAACTTTGTTTTCAGCCGGGATGGGCTGAGCTCAGGTAAAGGGTATTGTGTAAAAAAAAAGGAAAAAGGAAAAAAAAGAGAGAGAGGATGCAGAGAAGGGGAGTTGAGTAGGGATTCCTTCCTCCCCACCCATGGTCTCCATGCTTGGTGTGCAATTCGACAGTCGTTCCCACCTCTGATGGAGTTCTGGGGACGAGGGCAGCCTGGCGGGTTGAGCAGCTCTTGCAGCTAAGTCCCGCTCCAAGATTCTGCTGGTTTGCTGTGTGGTAGGCTGCGGCAGCATTTTCGCATGTTTTCTGAGTGCTGTAGACTGCCCTCTTCATTTTCAATGGATCGTGTTAGTGCACCCGACTTTGCGGCCCGTTGTGCATTTAGTTGAGCATCTAGTCGGGCGCCTAGCTAGGCACCTAATTAGGCGTATGGGAGCGCCTATCATGGCACTCATTTGTGCACGCACTCACTTTTTTGCACATACGCATGCACCTTTTTTGTGCGCATTGTCTGAGCATCCTGAGGGAGCCCATACTGAGCACTTACAAAGGCACAGTGGGATAAGGCGCCTGTAGGCGTATTGATCGACTATGGTGCCCATAGGGAACAAACTAAGGGACAGATTTTAAAAGCCCTATGCGCGTAAATCCAGGAGGATTTACATGCGTAGGGGCGTTATGCGTGCCGGGCCTATTTTCAAAAGCCCGGCGGCGCACATAAAGCCCTGGGATGCGCGTATGACCCGGGGCTTGAAAAAGGGGTGGGGCGTGGGTGGTCTGGGGGCGTGGCCAGAGGCCTCCATTCAGCCGCTGGGCCGGGGGGTCGAGTGCCGGCATGCGCAACTTACACCTGCCCGAAGGCAGGCGCAACTTATAAAATAAAGGTTGGGAGGGGTTTAGGTAGGGCAGAAGGAAAGTTCCCTCTGAGGCCGCGCCGATTTCGGAACGGCCTTGGAGGGAACGGGGAAAGCCAGCAGGACTCCTCAAGGCACTCGGCGTGCGCAAGGTGCACTATTGTACACCCCCTCACACATGCCGACCCTGGATTTTATAACATGCGCGTGGATGTGCATGCATGTTATAAAATCGGGCGTACATATTAAAATCTGGCCCTAAGCGCCTTGCCCTATGTGTTGCTTATCATATTCAGGCATCTCAACCTTGTCTTTTCTCGAATATGTGTCAGTGCTGTTTGGAGGCTCAGGGAGAATTACCTTCTTCTGATTTTACTAAGCCTGGTTCCTCCCAGCCTAGAGCAAGAATGGAAAATAGCAGCCTGAGGAGTCACCTGATTTTGGAGTTCCCCTAACTGGTTCCTCAGTGGGGGAAAGTAATTCAGTGGGCGCAGGGCCGGTGCAAGAGGATTGGGCACCCTAGGCACCTTCAGCCTTGTGCCACCCCCAGCCCCGGCCCCGGTCGCAGCCCCAACTCCAGGGGCAGGGACCACATGCCGCCACTCCCCCACCCTCACAACCTCCTCCTCCACCCCCCAAAAAAACCTCACAAAACACCTGGTCCAGCGGGGAGCCCAGGAGTGATCAGCCACTCCCGGATCGTCGGCTGCCTCTAATCAAAATGGTGCCTGTGGCCTTCAGCCCCTACCATGTGACAGGGGTTACGATGCCATTGGTTGGCCCCTGTCACATGGTAGGGGCTAAAGGCCTCCGGCGCCATTTTGGTTAGTGGCAGCCAAGGCCCCAAGAGTGGCAGATTGCTCCCGGGCCCTCTGCTGGACCACCAGGGGGGTGGCGGGAGGGTGGCATGAAGGGAGAGGGGGAACCAGGGTGAGGCAGGGGCTGGACAGAATTTTGAAGGGGCACTTTTTGCCCCTTCAAAATTCTGCCGCCTGAAGTGGCAGCAGCGCCCCCTAAATCTCGGCGCCCTAGGCACAGGCCTAGCTCAACAGGTGGTCTCTCCGGCCCTGAGTGGGCACAGGTCAGTTGGCCTCTAGTTTTGGCATGGATCCCTCTGCCTTTTCTTAGGTAGAATTTTTTCAAGGACTGTACTCCTTCCTTCAGGCATAGTCCCCAGCCCAGCCGATCTTAACAACTCAGGATCACAATAAAGGACCTAGAGGAGGTGTGGCGATTTATGTCCGGGATGGCATAGAGTCCAACAGGATAAACATCCTGCATGAGACTAAATACAAAATTGAATCTTTATGGGTAGAAATCCCTTGTATGTCGGAGAAGACTATAGTGATAGGAGTATATTACCGTCCACCTGGTCAAGATGGTGAGACAGACAATGAAATGCTAAGAGAAATTAGGGAAGCTAACCAAATTGGTAGTGCGGTAATAATGGGAGACTTCAATTACCTAAGAAAAAATGTTGTGAACCAAGATTTTGTCTAAACAAGTATCAAGCATTCATATTCATGTTTGTATATTTAGGGACCTTCATAACATCTACAGTGCTGCAAGTTAATACTTGTATTCTGCACTTTGGTGGATCATATTTAATCATAGGTCCATTAGTCCATTCAAAGAATACAAAATTCTATGTCTTTAAACCTTCTTAGATACTTTTTATGCGTTTTTGATTTAGTATAAAACAAACGAGGTTACTTTCCTCTTTGTACTCAGCTCAGCCGGAGTCAGGGGTCCGACGCGCGCGTTTTGCGGTCCGCTGCTTCAGGGATGTTAATGGCTGACTTGCGTGGCTCAGCATTTTTGGCTGCAATATTACAGACCTATCTTCACATACAAGTTCGACATGTCAGCCTCGTATGTGAAGATAGGTCTGTAATATTGCAGCCAAAAATGCCGAGCCATGCAAGTCAGCCATTAACATCCCTGAAGCAGCGGACCGCGAAACGCGCGTGTCGGACCCCTGACTCCGGCTGAGCTGAGTACAAAGAGGAAAGTAACCTCGTTTGTTTTATACTAAATCAAAAACGCATAAAAAGTATCTAAGAAGGTTTAAAGACATAGAATTTTGTATTCTTTGAATGGACTAATAGACCTATGATTAAATATGATCCGCCAAAGTGCAGAATACAAGTATTAACTTGCAGCACTGTGGATGTTATGAAGGTCCCTAAATATACAAACGTGAATATGAATGCTTGATACTTGTTTAGCCAAAATCTTGGTTCACAACATTTTTTCTTAGATTATATCACTTGTTGTTGCCTCACTTTTGAGAAATCTTTTTGTTTTGGTTAGAGTTCAATTACCCCAATATTGACTGGGTAAATGTATCATCGGGACACGCTAGAGAGATAAAGTTCCTGGATGGAATAAATGATAGCTTTATGGAGCAATTGGTTCAGGAACCAACGAGAGAGGGAGCAATTTTAGATCTAATTCTCAGTGGAGCACAGGACTTGGTGAGAGAGATAATGGTGGTGGGGCCGCTTGGCAATAGTGATCATAATATGATCAAATTTGATTTAATGACTGGAAGAGGAACAGTGTGCAAATCCAAGGCTCTCGTGCTAAACTTTCAAAAGGGAAACTTTGATAAAATGAGAAAAATTGTTAGAAAAAAACTGAAAGGAGCAGCTACAAAAGTAAAAAATGCCCAAGAGGCGTAGTCATTGTTAAAAAATACCATTCTAGAAGCACAGTCCAAATGTATTCCACACATTAGGAAAGGTGGAAAGAAGGGAAAACGATTACCGGCATTGTTAAAAGGGGAGGTGAAAGAAGCTATTTTAGTCAAAAGATCTTCATTCAAAAATTGGAAGAAGGATCCAACAGAAGAAAATAGGACAAAGCATAAACATTGGCAAGTTAAATGTAAGACATTGATAAGACAGGCTAAGAGAGAATTTGAAAAGAAGTTGGCAGTAGAGCCAAAAACTCACAGTAAAAACTTTTTTAAATATATCCGAAGCAGAAAGCCTGTGAGGGAGTCAGTTGGACCATTAGATGATCGAGTGGTTAAAGGGGCACTTAGAGAAGATAAGGCCATTGCAGAAAGATTAAATGATTTCTTTGCTTCGGTGTTTACTGAAGAGAATGTTGGGGAGGTACCCGTAATGGAGAAGGTTTTCATGGGTAATGATTCAAATGGACTGAATCAAATCACGGTGAACCTAGAAGATGTGGTAGGCCTGATTGACAAACTGAAGAGTAGTAAATCACCTGAACCGGATGCTATACACCCCAGAGTTCTGAAGGAATTAAAAAATGAAATTTCAGCACTATTAGTAAAAATTTGTAACCTATCATTAAAATCATCCATTGTACCTGAAGACTGGAGGATAGCAAATGTAACTCCAATATTTAAAAAGGGCTCCAGGGGCGATCCGGGAAACTACAGAATGGTTAGCCTGACTTCAGTGCCAGGAAAAATAGTGGAAAGTGTTCTAAACATCAAAATCACAGAACATATAGAAAGACATGGTTTAATGGAACAAAGTCTGCATGGCTTTACGCAAGGCAAATCTTGCCTCACAAATCTGCTTCACTTTTTTGAAGGAGTTAATAAACATGTGGATAAAGGTGAACCGGTAGATGTAGTATACTTGGATTTTCAGAAGGTGTTTGACAAAGTTCCTCATGAGAGGCTTCTAGGAAAAGTAAAAAGTCATGGGATAGGTGGCGATGTCCTTTCGTGGATTGCAAACTGGCTAAAAGACAGGAAACAGAAAGTAGGATTAAATGGACAATTTTCTCAGTGGAAGGGAATGGACAGTGGTGTGCCTGAGGGATCTGTATTGGGACCCTTACTTTTCAATATATTTATAAATAATGTGGAAAGAAATACGACGAGTGAGATAATCAAATTTGCAGAAGACACAAAATTGTTCAGAGTAGTTAAATCACAAGCAGATTGTGATAAATTGCAGGAAGACCTTGTGAGACTGGAAAATTGGGCATCCAAATGGCAGATGAAATTTAATGTGGATAAGTGTAAGGTGATGCATATAGGGAAAAATAACCCATGCTATAATTACACAATGTTGGGTTCCATATTAGATGCTACAACCCAAAAAAGAGATCTAGGTGTCATAGTGGATAACACATTGAAATTGTCGGTTCAGTGTGCTGCGGCAGTCAAAAAAGCAAACAGAATGTTGGGAATTATTAGAAAGGGAATGGTGAATAAAACGGAAAATGTCATAATGCCTCTGTATCGCTCCATGGTGAGACCGCACCTTGAATATTGTGTACAATTCTGGTCGCCGCATCTCAAAAAAGATATAATTGCGATGGAGAAGGTACAGAGAAGGGCTATCAAAATAAGAGGAATGGAACAGCTCCCCTATGAGGAAAGACTAAAGAGGTTAGGACTTTTCAGCTTGGAGAAGAGACGGCTGAGGGGGGATATGATAGAGATGTTTAAAATCATGAGAGGTCTAGAACGGGTAGATATGAATCGGTTATTTACTCTTTCGGATAGTAGAAAGACTAGGGGGCACTTCATGAAGTTAGCATGGAGCAATTTAAAGCTAATCGGAGAAAGTTCTTTTTTACTCAACATACAATTAAACTCTGGAATTTGTTGCCAGAAGATGTGATTAGTGCAGTTAGTATAGCTGTGTTTAAAAAAGGATTGGATAAGTTATTGGAGGAGAAGTCCATTACCTGCTATTAAGTTCACTTAGAAAATAGCCACTGCTATTAGAAAATAGCCACTGCCATTAGCAATGGTAACATGGAATAGACTTAGTTTTTGGGTACTTGCCAGGTTCTTATAGCCTGGATTGGCCACTGTTGGAAACACGATGCTGGGCTTGATGGACCCTTGGTCTAACACAGTATAGCATTTTCTTATGTTCTTATGACATGGATGATGAGACCAATCCTTACTCCTTGGAGGATGGGGAAATTATTCCAGGATTTCAGTCATATAGAACTATGTTGATGTTCTTTCATACAGATGAGGAACCGGCTCTGATTTATTGAAGATGCTGGGAGTACGTGGGGCTGACTCCATATCTGGCTTTGGTAATAGCAGCTAGGCATCAGCTATGGCTGAGAAATTGGTCGGCCGATACAACCTTGAAGTCTAACCTTACGAAGTTGCACTTTAAAGACTCACTCTTATTTGGAAGTGAGCTGGAGAAAACAGCCAATATTAGAGATGTGCTTCGTTTATCATGAATTAGGCAATTTCAACGAAATTGCCTAATTCATCTTGGGTCGGGGGCCCCAAACCCCGAAACTGATTTTCCCCGAACTACGAGGAAATTTAGTTTTTCGGGTTTGTTTGGGGGGAGGGGCACATTTTATTTTTTAAATAAAAAACCACCCCAAGCATTAAAATAGACTTTAATACATTAAATACACCCCCCCACACACCACCATCCCGATCCCTCCCCAAGACTTATTAACATCCCTGGTGGTCCAGGAGGGTCCCGCGAGGGATTTCTCCCTCCGTGCCATCGGGCTTTCCGGCCTGCCTCATCTCAAAATGGCGCCGATAGCTTTGACTTACTATGTCACAGGGGCTACCGGTGCCATTGGTCAGCCCCTGTCACATGGCCATCAGCACCATCTTGTGCTCCTACCATGTGTCAGGGGCTGACCAATGGCACCAGTAACCCCTGTGACATAGTAAGGGCAAAGGCTATCGGCACCATTTTGATTACTGGCAGCCGACGACCTGAGTGCAGGAGATCGCTCCCGGACAAGACAAGACTTGCCAAAAGTCCCTGGTGGTACAGCGGGGGTCGGGAGCGATCTCCTGCACTCGGGCCATCGTCTGCCAGTAATCAAAATGGCACTGATAGCCTTTACCCTTACTATGTCACAGGGGCTACCGGTGCCATTGATCAGCCCCTGTCACATGGTAGGAGCACAAGATGGCAAGTCTTGTGGAGGACCATCTGTCCCCCAAGACTTGCCAAAAGTCCCTGGTGGTCCAGCGGGAGTCCGGGAGCGACTTTAATACATTAATAACACCCCCCCCACACACACCACCATCCTGATCCCTCCCCAAGACTTAACATCCCTGGTGGTCCAGGAGGGTCCCGCGAGGGATTTCTCCCTGCGTGCCGTCGGGCTTTCCGGCCTGCCTCACATCAAAATGGCGCCGATAGCCTTTGACCTACTATGTCACAGGGGCTACTGGTGCCATTGGTCAGCCCGTGTCACATGGCCATCGGCGCCATCTTGTGCTCCTACCATGTGACAGGGGCTGACCAATGGCACCGGTAGCCCCTGTGACATAGTAAGGGCAAAGTCTATCGGCGCCATTTTGATTACTGGCAGCCGACGACCCGAGTGCAGGAGATCGCTCACAGACCCCCGTTGGACCACCAGGGACTTTTGGCAAGTCTTGGGGGACATGTAGGAGCACAAGAGGGCGCCGATGGCCATGTGACAGGGACTGACCAATGGCACCGGTAGCCCCTGTGACATAGTAGGTCAAAGGCTATCAGCGCCATTTTGATGCGAGGCAGGCCAGAAAGCCCGACAGCATGGAGGGAGAAATCCCTCACGGGACCCTCCTGGACTACCAGGGATGTTAGTAAGTCTTGTGGAGTAATCGGGATTGGGGGGGGGGGGTTGTATTTAATGTATTAAAGTCTATTTTAATGCTTGGGGTGGATTTTTTTGAGCTTCGTTTTCCCGCATCATTTTTTGGGCCTGTTTCATTTTTCCCCATTTAGTTTTTGTTCGTTTTCCCAAAAATCTAACCGAGGAAAAACGAACTTTAGCCCGAAGCGTCCGACTCAAAAAACGACCCAGTAGAAAAAAACGAAGCTCATCTCTAGCCAATATGTGGGGTGAGTCCCCATTTCCTCATTTTCCATAGGATAAGAACTAGGCACTGCCATCCTTCAGCACGAGAGGTCGTACTAGAGGGTTCAGCCATTTTCAACCCTCTGATAAGTCATCCCTACAGAAGACCCAGATGGGGCACAGGCTCATGTGGTGGAACACCCTGAGCTTCACAATGACGGTGTGCAGACTCCTCTCCAGGATATGGACATAGGAAGTCGTCTATCTGTTTTTTTGTTTTTTTAATCGGAGGTGGGTCGAGATCAGGACAAACTAGTGGGTGCTGGAGGTGATAAGAGACGACTATGTGTTCCTCAGGACGTGTTCATGTTGTCTCCTTGAAACTCTACTCAGAAGAGGCAGGCCGTGGAGGTTACGTTGTCAAGAGTCTTCAGCCTGTGGGCTGTGGTGCCAGTGCCCTAGATGATATTTCATTTATTTCATGGTGCCCAAGAAGGAGGGCTCCTTTTGTCCCATCCTGGATCTCAAAGGAGTCAACCGTCATTTGCGTGTGACTCATTTACACATGGAAACCTTGCGCTCAGTGATAATAGTGGTACAGTCGCAGGAGTTCCTGATGTCTCTGGATTTCTCCAAAGCGTACCTGCATATTCCCATTAGACTAGAACATCACTGATTTCTGCATTTCGTGGTTTTGGGATGTCAGTTTAGAGTGCTACCTTATGGTTTGGTCACCGTGCCCATATCTTTTTCCAAATTTATAGTGGTGGTGGCAGCAGAGTTGACAAAAGGTAGGATCTTGGTACACCTTACTTGGACGGCTGGCTGATTCGGGCCAAGAGTCTGGAAGAGAGCCTCCAGGTTTCACGCAAGGTGATTTCCTTGTTGCAGGAGCTAGGTTGGATCATAATCCTGGCCAAGAGCAATCTTCAGCCATCACAGTCACTAGAATATCTCTGTGTTCAGTTTGACACAAAACAAGGCAGGGTGTTCCTGTTGGAGGGTCATATTCAGAAGCTGATGGTGCAGATGCATCTATGAACACAACATGCCCAACATTGTGGTCCTATCTTCAGGTGCTTGGATTGATGACTGCAACCCTGGAGGTGGTGCCATGGGTGAGGGCACATATATGTCCTCTTCAGCACATTCTGCTGTCTTATTGGAGCCCACATTCTCAAGACTATTCGATTCGACTCCACCTGCCAATGGAAGTCTGCTCTCAATTATGGTGGTGATTAAAAGTGGATCATTTAAGAAAGGGGGTTTCCCTAAGATCACCGGACTGGCTAATACTCACGACAGATGCGAGCCTCCAGGGTTGGGGAGCTCACTGTCAGGAGCTGGAGTGCAGAGGAGTCTCTCTGGAACATCAATCAGCTGGAAACCCATGCGGTCCAGTTGGCATGCTTGCAGTTTAGAGACAGGTTGCAGGATCGAGCGGTCCGGATAATAACGTAATGACAGTGGCCTATATCAATCAGAAGGGAGAAACCAATAGTCAGCAAGTGTAACAGAAAATAGACAAACTTATGGAATGGGTGGAAGAGCATCTTCAGGAGGTCTCAGCCTCGCACATTGCAGGAAAAGACAATGTAAGAGCAGACTTTCTCAGCAGATAGATTCTGTATCCAGGAGAATTGGATTGATCAGATGAGTCATTTCAGCTAATAGTGGATTGCTGGCGACTTCTTGCAATGCGAAGGTTCCTGAATTCTTCATTTGCAGGAGAGATCCAAAGTCATTGGGCACTGATGCTCTCATGCAGGAGTGGCCAGATAGAAAACTGCTGTATGCTTTTCTCCTGTGGCCCATATTGGGCAGAATGAGTCAGAGGGTCGAGACTCACAGGACTATGATGCTTCTGGTGGCACCAGATTGGCCCAGGAGACTGTAGTATGCAGATCTGTGAAGGCTTCTGGTGGACTCTCCCCTCTGGTTTCTGGCACACAGGAATCTGCTACAGCAGGGGCCTATTTTTCATGAAGATCCAAATTGATTTTGTCTTACAGTTTGGCCCTTGAGAGAGCTTGGATGCTGAAGCGTGGATATTCTGCTGCGGTGATTGCCACCTGACCTTGCTATGAGCGAGAACGTTCTCCACTTCCTTAGCCTATATGAGGGTTTGGCGAGTGTTTGAGGCTTGGTGTGAAGATCGAGAGGTTCTTCTTCATTTGGTTAAGATCCCACTCATTTTAGAATTTTTGTACGATGGATTTAATAAACGGTTGGTTCAAGTGGTGGCTCTTGTCTGTTTCCAAGATCAAGTGAATGGTGGGCCCTTCTCGGCTCATCCAGATGTGGTCTGTTTCTTGAAAGGAGTGAAGCATCTTCATCCTCTCTTGCGGTTACTGGTACCCTTGTGGAGTCTTAATCTAGTTTGGGATTTTTTAGCGGGCCCTACCTTTCGAAAGATGCATACCCTTTCTCTTGAAATCAGTGTTTCATGTGGCAATTTGTTCTGCGCATTGAGTATCTGAACTACAGGCTTTGCCTTGCCAGGAGCTGTTTCTACGGGTGACACCATGGGTGATATAGCTGCTTACTGTTCCTTCCTTTTTGTCAAAGGTGGTCTCAGATTTTCACTTGAATTAGTCCATTTCCCTGCTGTCTCTGGACAGGGAAAGAGCTGCAAAGGAATATTGCCTATTAGGACCCTTGGATGTCAAAAGGCATATCTTGAGGTATTTGGAGGTTTCTGAACCTCTCAGAGAGACGGCCCAGCTGTTTATTCTCCATGGTAGGAATAAACAAGGTGAGCCAGCATCGTGGGCTACAGAAGCCCGCTGGATTAAGGAGCTAGTCATGGCCATGTATGTGGATGCTGAGCAACCATTACCTAGTCAGGTTAGGGCTCATTCCACTGGGGCTAAGGCAGTGTCATGGGCATAAGTTAGATTGATGCCTCCCGTTGACATTTGCCTGCTGCAACGTAATCTTTCTTTCATACCTTTTCCAGGCATTATCGCCTGGATGTGGAGCATCGTTAGGACGCAACCTTTGCACATGCAGTTTTGACTGGACCGTGAGCAGCCTCCCGCTCTATTCGGGAGTAGCTTTGGTACATCCCACTGGTTTTGGATTCACCTGTCTGTATGCTAAGAAAGGAGAAATTACTACTTACCTGATAATTTTCCTTTTCCTTAGAATACAGACAGGTGAGGGGGGGCGCTGTTCGCATTTCATGTGACAGGACGCACATTGGCTGAGCTCCGCTCCTCCCGAGCCCTAAAACCTCGCTCAAAGCAAGTTTTGTTTGTTCTTCTTTGCCCATATATCGTTTGAGGCACCTGGGACCCTGTATCATCTTACCACCATGGCTAGTAAACGTCGAACGACCGATTTAAAACAATTTTCCTACGGGAAGTCCGCTGCGGACCCGGGACAAGATGGCGACGAGCCCCGGGCCGAGGAAGGCCCCGCAGCCGGCGAGCATGATGGCGGATTAGCAGATCCGGATGACGCAGGAACCTCACAGCCTGCTGCTTTGCTCACCCGAGAGGAAGCTCGCCGCTGGTTTATGGATCTTCGAGCGGACATGCGACAATATAAGGCAGATATCATGGAGTCGGTGGCAGATCTCAAAAGCGACCTTGCAGCTCTAGGTAACCGGGTAGACGAGGCAGAGAACCGTATCGACGGTCACGGTGATATGCTTAACACCTTAGAATCTCAGCAAGCCACAACATCCACAGAAGTAAAACTCCTGCAGGATAAAATTGAGGATTTGGACAATCGGGGTAGGAGGAACAACCTGAGGATTCGTGGAGTATCAGACACGCCTGAATTCGCAGATGTGGCGCAGACTGCGCTCCAGGTCTGTCAGTTTATTCTGCGGGACGGAGCGGAGCCCTCGACGGAGGTAGGGGCCTCCCCGCCTGAGATTAGTTTCGAACGCGCTCATAGAGCCTTGGGCCCTCGTAGAGATCAACTTCCACGAGACATCGTTCTCTGCCTGACCAGTTTCCCCATGAAAGAGCGCATTCTATCAGCGGCACGTCGGATGAAAGCTATCAATTGGCAAAATTGCCAGATTTCCGTCTACCAGGACTTAGCCCCCACGACCCTCAAAAAGAGATTCGACCTTCGAGACGTAACGGCGGCCTTGAGAGAACGCAATGTTCGATATAGGTGGACCTACCCATTCGGCCTTTCTTTTCAGCATCAGGGGACAACATATAGAGTGGCTAACGTGGAGGAGGCGAGAGCGGCTTTTTCTGAGGCCCAGTGGCCGGCCTCGTTCCCAGTTTCTAAAATGGCGGCGACCGCTCCACCTAGGGACTCAGCGCCACGGTGGCAGCGGGCGGGGAAGGATGGCAAGCGCCTCAAACGGCAATCGACGGATATGCGGAAGCCTACTTCAGACAAAGGCTGAGGAGCTTATGCTGGCATTGCACTTCTCATAAATGTTGTGGTTGCCGTATGGTACTGATTAACCGTGGCACGCATAAATAGGAACATTGCATTGCCGGATGGATGAGTATATTGAGCTGATTTCTCACTGTACAGTCTGTTTGGTTTCACTGTTATGGTCCCAGAATGTTGTCTTTATTCTGTATCTGTTTTACATGCGAGGGTTTCTTATGTTCCAAAGCTTTCTGTTATTGCTGTTGGGCTCGGGGGGGGGGGTGGGGGGAGGGTAATCGACCACTGGCGCTGCTGCACGTGATGGCGCGGGCCCTCCGATGGCGAGTGTCCCATAGCAGGTCTTGGGACACTTTAGGATCGTTTAGCCTCAGGATCAGATATGGTATTATGACACAGCCTAGGAGTGGTTGGAGCGTGCAGGGTGGATGCTTTAATTATGCTATAGTATGTACGGGGATCTTGGAGTTGATAGCTAGCAAGCTTGGGGTGCAGGTGGCAGGCAGCCTGGTTAGACGATATGCCCCTAATGGCGGTTAAACTGTTATCCCTTAATGTTAAAGGGTTAAATTCCCCTTACAAACGCCAGCTGCTCCGGAGAGAATTAGGCAGGCAAAATGCAGAGATCCTATTTCTACAGGAGACGCACGTTAGGAAGCCTCATGAGAAATTGTTAGGTATGGCTAATTATCCTGTCACAATTTGGGCAGCCGCCACTACAGGACACCGATACGCGGGGGTGGGGATCCTGTATGCCTCCTCCTTCATACACGAACAGTTATTGACGGTGCTTGACCCGGAGGGCAGATTTATTCTAAATAAAATTAAACTAGACAAACGTGTTTATACGCTCCTTAACGTTTATTTTCCCACCCATCGTCAGGTGTCCTTCATAAAGCGCATTCAAAGGTTACTTCTGGACCATGCAGAGGGGGAGTTGATAGTGGGCGGCGACTTCAATTTTGTTATGGACCCTCACAGGGACTCTAGCTCCGGCAGGGTCTCACATGGAGAGGCTAGGGCTGCTTGGACACAGGTGTTGGGTCAATGGGGGCTGGTAGACATATGGCGCAGCAGACACGAACATTCTCGCTCCTATACTTTTTATTCTTGCCCCCACTCCACATATACCCGAATTGATTATTTTTTTTTATCCAATACCTTACAATCCCGGGTGGTTAAAACCGACTTCTACTCCCACCTATACCCGAGAGTATAGGTGGGAGTAGAAGTCCGTAAAGGAGTGTCTAATGTCTTCAGCAGAAGTAACTATGTGTCCTTGGCTATTTAATACCTTATCTACTATAGTTTGAGCCTGGGCCGTTCTAAGCTGCCGTGCCAGGAGCTTACCCGCCTTATTGCCCCCCTCAAAGTGTTGGTGCTTCAGAAGAGTTAGGGAGTGGTCGGACCATGCTTCGATTTGGCTAACTTGCAAAATGGGGGAGACGGGGGGGGGCCTACGTACGTGGAGACTTAATGACAGTCTGCTTAAGGATTCTTCTTTTACAGCGACGCTTAATCAACGCATTAAAGATTATTTTTCTGACAATGACTCGGATGGCCTTTCCCCCTTAACAGTATGGGAGTGCTCCAAGGCAGTCATTAGGGGCGAGTGCATAGCTCGGGCGTCATGGTGCAATAGGGAGCGTGAGGCTAAAAGAGCGCGGCTTCTCTTGGAACTTGCGGATCTAACACGACGCCACAGCACCTCTCAATCAGTTCGGATCTATCGGAAAATAACGCTGATGCGGGCCCAGCTTAGGGCCTTAGATGATGCGGCCATAAGCCACTCCCTAACTCTTCTGAAGCACCAACACTTTGAGGGGGGCAATAAGGCGGGTAAGCTCCTGGCACGGCAGCTTAGAACGGCCCAGGCTCAAACTATAGTAGATAAGGTATTAAATAGCCAAGGACACATAGTTACTTCTGCTGAAGACATTAGACACTCCTTTACGGACTTCTACTCCCACCTATACTCTCGGGACCCCGCCATATCTTCCAGTTCTATTGGGACCTACTTGCAGCAAATAGACTTGCCCCAGCTCACCCAGCTGCAACAGCTCAAGTTAGATCGGCCCATTTCAGAACAGGAGGTACTAGCTGCCATTAAGAAGTTAAAGCCGGGCAAGGCCCCTGGACTGGATGGCTTCACCGGTGCCTATTATCGGAAATTTGCATCTGTCCTCACACCAGGCCTCACGCATGCCTTTAACTCCTTGTTAGAGGGTTCTGATTTCACCGGTGACGCCAACACGGCGGGCATTACAGTGCTGGCAAAGCCAGGCCAGGACCCGATTCACTGCAGCTCATACCGGCCTATATCTTTAATTAATATAGACCTTAAAATTTTGGCCAGGATTTTGGCTGCACGCCTGAATGGTGTACTGCCGGGGCTCATACATAACGACCAGGTGGGCTTTGTACCAGGTCGGTTGGCGGCCGACAATGTTCGGCGCATAGTTGATCTCATTGACCAGGTGCATGTGGACAAATTGTCAGCTATCCTTCTTGCACTGGATGCTGAAAAGGCCTTTGACCTGGTGCACTGGGACTTCCTCTTCCAAACTCTGAGAGCCATGGGATTCGGCACATCCTTTCTTAACTGGGTCTCTAAGCTTTATGCAAACCCCGCCGCACGGGTCAAAGTTAATGGGAGTTATGGCCCTTCGTTCCCCATCCAAAGAGGTACTAGGCAGGGTTGCCCATTATCCCCCTTGCTCTTTGCAATTTTTTTGGAACCCTTTGCGATCCGAGTTCGCACCAACGATACTATTCGGGGTATAGGCAAATGTATGTCCCAATTCAAAATATCCCTATTTGCGGACGACATTATGCTTACTCTTACAGAGCCGGCACGCTCTTTACAGGGGGTTATGGAGGAGCTGGGACAATTTGCTGCGCAGTCAGGGTTGAAAATTAATTATGACAAATCCGAAATTCTCAATCTTAGTTTACCCACCTCAACAACTGACGAACTTCAACAACAGTTTCCCTTCAAGTGGGCGCACACATCCCTAAAATATCTGGGTGTTCGCCTAGGGCCCCACAACGGTCAATTATATGAACTCAATTACAAACCCCTTGTTGATAAAGTCATGAGGGACTTGGACAAATGGTCAGACTATTCCCATTCTTGGTTGGGCCGTATGGCAATTGTCAAAATGAACGTGTTACCAAGGTTTTTATATTTTTTCACAACTATACCTATTTACCTCTCTCCCACGCTATTGCGTAACTGGCAAAAGATACTGGGTCACTTCATTTGGAGACGCCGGCCTCCACGGATAGCTCGGGATACCCTATTTCAGTCTAAACTATATGGCGGCCTGCAGATGCCAAATTTATTGTGGTATTATGGCGCCGCGCAGCTACGGGCTTTGGTGGCCCTTCATAGTGGTACTGATATTCCTCAGTGGGTCCACTTAGAGCAGGAGCGATTGGGACCTCTGGCCATTTCTGCTTTACCCTGGCAGCCATATTCATGTAAAGCGGATAAGTTGCAGGTAGCCTTTGCCCTCCAAACGACGCTGAAAGTTTGGAATTTGTGGAGACGGGTGTTGGTGGGACAGGAGCACCTCTCTATGATGACCCATATATTTTCTCCTGGGGTGGCACCTGACCAGATAGGCACTGTAACTCACCGACAGTGGTATCGCAAAGGCATATTTATGTTGGGTCACCTGTATCAACGGGATGCCATGCTCACCCGGGAAACGTTGTGTGAAAAGTATAACCTAGACACTGTCGATTTTTTATTTTATGCTAAGATCTATCATATTGTGTGTAGGGGGCTGCGGGAGGGGACGTTGCGTATCAAGGGCACTCTATTCGAATCCTATTGTAAACATGCTGCAAACATGAAAGGTGTGATCTCTAAAATTTATGCTTTACTACAAGCTAACCAAAGGAGGCCTCCCAGACATCGCTTATTATGGGAGTCGGACTTTCAGTGCACTTTGGACGACAAGGATTGGGAGAGGATATATGTGGCCGCATCTAAATGCTCCATTTCCACAGGATTACAGGAAAACTGCCACAAACTTATCCATCGCTGGCACTACTCTCCGGAGCGCCTGCACAGGTTTGCTCCTAATGTTCCCGATACTTGCTGGAGAGGGTGCGGGGATAAAGGCACCTACTATCATGTTTGGTGGCTGTGCCCAAAGAGCTCTCAATGCTGGCGCGGGGTCCTGGATTGGGCAGAACATATTCTACACGCCCGGTTCACGGTTGAGCCATGGCATGCCCTACTGGGTCTGCCTATGTCAGAGCTACCTCATAACGTCCAGAAACTACTCCTTCAATTCTTCATTGCCACTAGAGCGGAGATTGCCCTTCATTGGAAACGGGACGCAGCACCATCTCTGGCAAATATTCAACACCGCATTCATTCATATTACCAATTAAATAAACTTACAGCTTTACATCAAGATCGCATGTCTACCTTTCAAAAGGTATGGGAACCTTATAGTATATGGCTGCTTCACCAGATGACCTCGTAACACAGCAACTCAGACTCTGTTGTGAATAGCTGTTTCTCTTAATCCACACGCGCGGTTGGGGAGACGTGTGGGGGAAGTACTCTGCCTGGACCTGAGATGGGCTTGGTGCCTACTTATGACTATTTGTGTTGCTACATCGGCTTTTGCACACTCCTGTGCTACTTCTGGAAGTCTACTCCCTATCCACGCGGCTGGGTTTGGATTTATTCACACGTTCACCTTTTGGCCAGGGCCTTCTCCATGTACTTTGTTGCATTTGGCTCGGCTGCTAGCCCATATTCTGGCCAAGGTTGGCTTGGACACTATGCCTACTGCTCTTATGGTTGAGTAGATCCCGTACCCATTGCTTGCATGAACATCTCACTGTATGCTTTTATTATTGCCTGTGTACATATATAGCTATCCCGTTCTGATCCTGAAGGGGGGGGAGGGGAGGGGGGGGAATTGCTGGTTATATCAAAAAGTATTGGTATCCATACTAGGAGTATCTTTGATCTGTTATGCTTTTTGAATGATGTTATACTTCTTGTGTAGTTCTCTGTTTGCATTATTACCAATAAAAATGTTTAAATACAAAAAAGAATACAGACAGGTGAATCCAACTTCCCACCCTTGGCTGCTGAATGTTGGGCTATGGTCCTCCTGTTTGGCTATGTGTGCCAGGGAGTACTGGTAAGTGTCAATCCTGTCCCTAGACTAGAGATATTACACTCCTTCTGTGAGCTCCGTGTTTTCCTGCTTTTGCTGAGTGCTGGAATGGTTATCTGTTAATAATCAAGTTTTTGCTAGTTTGTCCACAGTTGGCTTTTGAGGAGAATATTGACGGGCTGATGTCACTGCATGGGGTATATAAACTGTGATGTTCAGCTTTGCTCCGTCTCCTTCTGCTACTAGAGGTGCATAACCCACTGGTTTTGGATTCACCTGTCTGAACTAAGGAAAAGGAAATGATCAGGTATGTAATAATGTCTCCTTCCACATGGAAACTTGAGCAGGGGCACACTGTGAGTGATGTCGGCTTTCAGAGGAGATTGTATGTGACAGCCAGAGAAGGCAGTTAGACCACTCTTGTAAGGACAGTGCTTTAAAAGGGCTGGGGAACAAGCAGCCCTAGAAGGTAAACAAAAACATAAAACAAAACAAAACAAAACTGGATTTTCGTGAGGAGGACAGCTTTATAATTTAAACCAAGAAGAATGCTGTGAGAAAGAGAAAATAAAGACACAGAGGTCAGAGCTAACATTAATAAACTGCTTTGTGAGAACTTGGTGCTGTGGGATTGTGTGAGCATGGAAAAGAAACCATTTGATTAAAAAAAAAAAAAAAGCAGGAATCTAAAAAGCAGAGAATCAGAAACAGCTGAGATCAGCTCTGTGAGAGGAGACTGCTTGACTGCTGTGGGAACCGAAGTGAAGCCATGAAGTGTAGAGACAGCAGCCTAAGGAGTAAGTCTGAAGAGAAATTAAAAATTGCATTTCGTAAAAAGAGCTCCTTTAGGAAACAATATACAGCTCGATATTCAAAGGGGTTTTTCCAGCTACCTTCAGGAGTTAGCCGGACAAACCCAGTGTTTAGAATTTGCCACCCCATCGAACGGATACATTTTAACTTACCCAATTAAAATGTAACCAGATAAAAAGAAAGGAGGGGGGCATGGCTTGTGTTTATCTGGCTAGCGCTGATATTACTGGGTAACAATGAAGGTGTTACTGACCTAAAAAGGTCCTACTCTGTATTATCTTGATGTGCTGAACACGAATATGACCATGAAAAGTTTTTATTGGCTCTCGTTTTGAAGATATTTAATATAGTTCACTTTCTATGTTTAGTCGTGTAAATTTATCCAGTAGGACTGTAAATAAGCCTAGAATGATGTAATATTGCATCATATTGCATAATACCATTATGCACACATCATCCAGAGTTTATTACATCATTTTCTGATGCAATGCAGTTCTACTGCCATGCTGCTGCTGATTAAGCTGACGTCAGCAGTGTACTTTATGAAGCCCAGTCAGAAAGGGTGAGCATTTGAAATATTCATGCTGGCTGACTACTGCTGGACACTCCACAGAGATGCTCCCGAACAGGTGTACAAGAGACAAGCAAAGAAATCTAAGATGTAGTCTATTACTTCATTTTTCAAACGGTATTAATAACCGTAGGTCTCCTACTATTGGCATACAATTCAAGATGTAATTATATTATTGCATATCACAAAAAAAAACTAGAGCCAATTTTGCATTTTCACAGTCACATTCATGTTTAGCACATGGAAATGTATAAGAATGGACTAATTTCATTTCTGTAACATGACTTTTGTGAAAATTTGTTGCTCAGTGAGTTATTGGCATACAGTTCAAGATGTAATTATATTATTGCATATTACAAAAACACTAGAGCCAATTTTGCATTTTCACAGTCACATTCGTGTTGAGCACATGGGAATTTATAAGAATTGACTAATTTCATTTCTGTAACATGACTTTTGTGAAAATTTGTTGCCCAGTGTATTCCGTGCTAGCTGGATAAAGTTATTGGGCTGACTCTAGTCAGAAAATATCGCAGGCCTAATGTTAGATGGATAATAAATAAAATAAAAATCCGAGCAGCAGCCCGATTCTCCTTCTCTTCCAGCCCTCTGTCCAAGCACAGAAACAGTCAATCTGTATCCCTCCCACCCGATGCCTTTCCTTCCTGCCCACGACAGGCACTAAAGTAACAGCTGAACTGCCCCATTGAGCCACATGTCAAAAGTTAAAAATTGTAGGGCACCAGATTGCTATCCACACCATCACCCCCGAACCTTTAGAAATGACTGGAAACCCCAGCGGGAGGTGGAAAGGCTCTTATGTCCTCCTGGTGGATTGTTGTCTTAATGCTCTTAATATTAATTTATTTGCTTCACTCTGTCACTGACTGGTCCCTTCACTGAGAGCTCTCAACATCACGGCAGTGTTAGGGAGGGGTATCAGCCCATTCACCCTCTAATCCTTTTTTTTACTTGGGTGATGGGGCGGAGTGAGGGGATTGCTGGCTTTGCCTCGCTACTTTTTAATTTTTTATTTTTTTTTTGCAATAGTCAGTAGCCTAGTGAGCTGCAAAGCTACTCGCCTAATTTTATCTGGGTGACTTTAGCCACATACACTATATCCAGCAGGATATTTAACCGGCAAAACTAATATTCAAAGGCCCATTTACATGTGAAGAATCCCTTTACGTGCATAAACCCTTTTAAAAATTCAACCCTATGCAGTGAGTTTTCAAAAGAGTTATGCATGTAAAAGTAGAAATTTTCAAAAGCCCATTTACATGCATAAAATCCTGTTTTATGCATGTAAATCCTTTTGAAAATTACTTCCTTAGGTTCCAGTAGAGAACATAAACATGCATCCTAGCTTGTGAAAGCATAGAAAGGGTTTTACAAACTTTAATTTATTTTAGACAGGTATTTGGTTGAAGCCAAGGGCCCAGAGGACAACCTAGCTGAGGAATGCTGACCATCTTCAGGATCTGCATTATCTTTTCCAGACGCTGGGCCCTTCAGTCACTTGCAATCACTATAACAAATAAAAAATAATAATTTGTCTCTGGTCAGAAATAAGGAAATGCTGACGTTGTAATAAATGCCTATTGCCATACACTAACAAGATAATTTTATAACATCCCATGCAACTTATGTGTGACCCCTGTGTGCCACTGAAACAATTGCAGAGTGTAATATGCAGAGAGTGTATAGTGGTTAATGTGATTTCCCCCTAGGGAAAGTCCTAGAGATCTAGTGCAAGAGAACAGGAAAAGTTCCAGCTGGTAAAAGGTAGGGGTGTGCATTCGGATTGACCGCATTAGTAAAACGCAACTCATATTTTTTTTTTACTTAAAAAATTGATTCGACATAAACGATCGGATTTCCCACATATCGAACATAGATATGTTCGATATGTGGGAAATCGCGATTGTTGAGCCAAAATAAAAATATAAACCCCCTCACCCTCCTTAATCCCCCCCCCCCCGACTTACCACAACTCCCTGGTGATGGAGCGAGGAGTGAGGACGCCATTTCTGCAATCCTTGGCGAGAAGCATGTGACGTCGGCGGCACGTCGAGTGACGCCGGCGTCACGTGATTCCCGGCTCGTTCGCGCCGGACGGCTCGTTCGGCCCAAAAAGAACTTTTGGCCAGCTTGGGGGGGCCTCCTGACCCCCCCAAGCTGGCCAAAAGTTCTTTTTGGGCCGAACGAGCCGTCCGGCACGAACGAGCCGGGAATCACGTGGCGCCGCGTCACTCAGACGCGACGTCACGTGATTCCCGGCAAGTTCGCGCCGGACGGCTCGTTCGGCGTGAACAAGCCGGGAATCACGTGACGCCGACGTCACGTGATTCCCGGCAAGTTCGCGCCGGACGGCTCGTTCGGCCCAAAAAGAACTTTTGGCCAGCTTGAGGGGGTCAGGAGGCCCCCCCAAGCTGGCCAAAAGTTCTTTTTGGGCCGAACGAGCCGTCCGGCGCGAACTTGCCGGGAATCACGTGACGTCGCGTCTGAGTGACGCGGCGCCACGTGATTCCCGGCTCGTTCGCGCCGGACGGCTCGTTCGGCCCAAAAAGAACTTTTGGCCAGCTTGGGGGGGTCAGGAGGCCCCCCCAAGCTGGCCAAAAGTTCTTTTTGGGCCGAACGAGCCGTCCGGCGCGAACGAGCCGGGAATCACATGACGCCGCGTCACTCGACGTGCCACCGACGTCACATGCTTCTCGCCAAGGATTGCAGAAATGACGTCCTCACTCCTCGCTCGATCACCAGGGAGTTGTGGTAAGTCTGGGGGGGGATTAAGGAGGGGGAGGGGGTTTAATTTTTTTTTTGCACATATGTACATATACCCAACTCATTGGATTTTTTTTATGTCCATATTGGCCGCAAGTGGGACCCCCTTTCAGACATAAAAAATATGAACATAAAATTTTGCTCTGCACATCCCTAGTAAAAGGTTATCTCGGGAGGAGGTGTGGCACTTTATGTCCGGGATGGCATAGAGTCCAACAGGATAAACATCCTGCATGAGACTAAATACAAAATTGAATCTTTATGGGTAGAAATCCCTTGTGTGTCGGGGAAGACTATAGTGATAGGGGTATACTACCGTCCACCTGGTCAAGATGGTGAGATGGACAGTGAAATGCTAAGAGAAATTAGGGAAGCTAACCAAATTGGTAGTGCAGTAATAATGGGAGACTTCAATTACCCCAATATAGACTGGGTAAATGTATCATCGGGTCACGCTAGAGAGATAACGTTCCTGGATGGAATAAATGATAGCTTTATGGAGCAATTGGTTCAGGAACCGACGAGAGAGGGAGCAATTTTAGATCTAATTCTCAGTGGAGCACAGGACTTGGTGAGAGAGGTAACGGTGGTGGGGCCGCTTGGCAATAGTGATCATAATATGATTAGATTTGATTTAATGACTGGAAAAGGAACAGTGTGCAAATCCAAGGCTCTCGTGCTAAACTTTCAAAAGGGAAACTTTGATAAAATGAGAAAAATTGTTAGAAAAAAACTGAAAGGAGCAGCTACAAAAGTAAAGAATATCCAAGAGGCGTGGTCATTGTTAAAAAATACCATTCTAGAAGCACAGTCCAGATGTATTCCACACATTAAGAAAGGTGGAAAGAAGGCAAAACAATTATCAGCATGGTTAAAAGGGGAGGTGAAAGAAGCTATTTTAGCCAAAAGATCTTCATTCAAAAATTGGAAGAAGGATCCAACAGAAGAAAATAGGGTAAAGCATAAACATTGGCAAGTTAAATGTAAATCATTGATAAGACAGGCTAAGAGAGAATTTGAAAATAAGTTGGCTGTAGAGGCAAAAACTCACAGTAAAAGCTTTTTTAAATATATCCGAAGCAGAAAGCCTGTGAGGGAGTCAGTTGGACCGTTAGATGATCGAGGGGTTAAAGGGGCACTTAGAGAAGATAAGGCCATCGCGGAAAGATTAAATGATTTCTTTGCTTCGGTGTTTACTGAAGAGGATGTTGGGGAGGTACCCGTAATGGAGAAGGTTTTCATGGGTAACGATTCAGATGGACTGAATCAAATCACGGTGAACCTAGAAGATGTGGTAGGCCTTATTGACAAACTGAAGAGTAGTAAATCACCTGGACCGGATGGCATACACCCCAGAGTTCTGAAGGACCTCAAAAATGAAATTTCAGACCTATTAGTAAAAATTTGTAACTTATCATTAAAATCATCCATTGTACCTGAAGACTGGAGGATAGCAAATGTAACCCCAATATTTAAAAAGGGCTCCAGGGGCGATCCGGGAAACTACAGACCGGTTAGCCTGACTTCAGTGCCAGGAAAAATAGTGGAAAGTGTTCTAAACATCAAAATCACAGAACATATAGAAAGACATGGTTTAATGGTACAAAGTCAGCATGGCTTTACCCAGGGCAAGTCTTGCCTCACAAATCTGCTTCACTTTTTTGAAGGAGTTAATAAACATGTGGATAAAGGTGAACCGGTAGATATAGTATACTTGGATTTTCAGAAGGCGTTTGACAAAGTTCCTCATGAGAGGCTTCTAGGAAAAGTAAAAAGTCATGGGATAGGTGGCGATGTCCTTTCGTGGATTGCAAACTGGCTAAAAGACAGGAAACAGAGAGTAGGATTAAATGGGCAATTTTCTCAGTGGAAGGGAGTGGACAGTGGAATGTCTCAGGGATCTGTATTGGGACCCTTACTTTTCAATATATTTATAAATGATCTGGAAAGAAATACGACGAGTGACATAATCAAATTTGCAGATGACACAAAATTGTTCAGAGTAGTTAAACCACAAGCAGATTGTGATAAATTGCAGGAAGACCTTGTGAGACTGGAAAATTGGGCATCCAAATGGCAGATGAAATTTAATGTGGATAAGTGCAAGGTGATGCATATAGGGAAAAATAACCCATGCTATAATTACACAATGTTGGGTTCCATATTAGGTGCTACAACCCAAGAAAGAGATCTAGGTGTCATAGTGGATAACACATTGAAATCGTCGGTACAGTGTGCTGCGGCAGTCAAAAAAGCAAACAGAATGTTGGGAATTATTAGAAAGGGAATGGTGAATAAAACGGAAAATGTCATAATGCCTCTGTATCGCTCCATGGTGAGACCGCACCTTGAATACTGTGTACAATTCTGGTCGCCGCATCTCAAAAAAGATATAATTGCGATGGAGAAGGTACAGAGAAGGGCTACCAAAAGGATAAGGGGAATGGAAGAACTCTCCTATGAGGAAAGACTAAAGAGGTTAGGACTTTTCAGCTTGGAGAAGAGACGACTGAGGGGGGATATGATAGAGGTGTTTAAAATCATGAGAGGTCTAGAACGGGTAGATGTGAATCGGTTATTTACTCTTTCGGATAATAGAAAGACTAGGGGGCACTCCATGAAGTTAGCATGGGGCACATTTAAAACTAATCGGAGAAAGTTCTTTTTTACTCAACGCACAATTAGACTCTGGAATTTGTTGCCGGAGGATGTGGTTAGTGCAGTTAATATAGCTGTGTTTAAGAAAGGATTGGATAAGTTCTTGGAGGAGAAGTCCATTACCTGCTATTAAGTTCACTTAGAGAATAGCCACTGCCATTAGCAATGGTTACATGGAATAGACTTAGTTTTTGGGTACTTGCCAGGTTCTTATGGCCTGGATTGGCCACTGTTGGAAACAGGATGCTGGGCTTGATGGACCCTTGGTCTGACCCAGTATGGCATTTTCTTATGTTCTTATGTTCTTATGTTCTTATGTTCTTATCTGTTGGTCAAGAGGTGGTTCTGAATCTCTTGACAGACTAGTTCAGCCCCTAGGGGCTGGGTTTTGAAAAGGAAATATAATCCTGCTCAGTGCAGGGGTTTCAAGGGGAAAAGAGGAGTTTGGCAGAGGTACTCCAACAGTGTCTCAGGGAGCCTATGTGAAGCATCTGAAATTGTGGGAGCACTGAGCACAGAGGAGAGGATCACCTTGCTGGGGGCTGAAAGGAATCAGTAAGTTTTGCTTGGAAATTTTTTTTTTTTTTAAAGTATTGGGGCAAAGTAAACTATTGGGGTATATTATTTAGTGTGTTTGTGTTTTTGATAGTCAGTAAGGTAGCGAATAAACAGAAGTTAGAGTGTTTGTATTTCCCAACCCTCCCACCCCAGCTCATTCTTTAATTTATAGGCAGGTGCCACTTTCACACTAAAAAGAAAAAAAAATTGGCCTTTTAATTTCACTTCACGAATTCCCCACACCCCACACAAGACATATAGGGGTAGATTTTAAAAGCCCTGCGCGCCGGCACGCCTATTTTGCTTAGGCCGCCGGCGCGCGCAAAGCCCCAGGATGTGCGTAAGTCCTGGGGCTTCGTAAAAGGGGCGGGAGGGGGCATGCCTGGGGGCGTGTCGGCAGGCCGGGGTATGTCCGGTGACGTGTCCGGGGGTTCAGGGGGCGGTCCGGGGCGGGTCCGGGGGCTTGGTGACGGTTCGGGGGTGAGCTGGGAGGGCGGTCCTGAGTCCCCTGGCACTACGGCCTGTGCCGGGGGATGCCGAGGCGGCACACGCAAGTTACGCCTGACTCAAGCAGGCATAACTTGCACAAAAAAAGGTAGAGGGGGATTTAGGCAGGACTGGGGGGTGGGTTAGATAGGGGAAGGGAGGGGAAGGTGGGGGAAGGTAGGGGGGATGCGGAAGGAAAGTTCCCTCCCAGGCCGCTCCGATTTCAGAGCGGCCTCGGAGGGAACGGAGGCAGGCTGCGCGGCTCGGCGCACGCAGGCTGCCGATTTTGTGCAGCTTTACACACGCTGATCCCGGATTTTATAAGATACGCGCAGCTACATCCGTATCTTATAAAATCCGGCATACTTTTGTTTGCGCCGGTTGCGCAAACAAAAGTACGCGTGTGCGTACTTTTTTAAGATCTAGCTCATAGTGAATTCAATAATACATTTAAAGGATGCTAATTAGGCACATTTCTACTCCCATAGCAACCTAAAACTTAACTAGGAACTGAACAAATTTGAGATGAAGGCAGCAGTCCAGCAGCAAGAGGGGGGCTTCCCAGTCTTTTGCATCAAGTGTCACATGTATGATTTTTTACCCACCGGTGAGAAATTGTACATGTGCATGCGATGTAAAGAGCTCCTGTCTCTCAGAGAACAAGTCCGATCTCTGGAGGCTAGAGTGGCAGACCTGGAGGAGCTGAGGCAGACAGAGAAGTATATAGATGAGACCTTCAGGGACATAGTAGACAAGTCCCAACTTCAGACTGGCAACCCTGGTGCTGCCTTGGAGGAAGAAGGTCTCATAATCGGAGAGCATCAACCTGGTGCAGCAGGAAAGGATCCTATACCAAGAACCTGCTCCCTATTGCCCTTTCACACCAAGGATGGGTCTCCAACGGCTATTGCCCAGGAGAGAAGGGTTAGGTCGGCCATCTTAGTTGGTGATTCGATTATTAGGAATGTAGACAGTCGGGTGGCTAATGGGCGTGAGGATTGCCTGGTAAGATGCCTACCTGGTGCGAAGGTGGCGGACTTCACACGTCACCTAGATAGGAT
Organism: Rhinatrema bivittatum; assembly: GCF_901001135.1. Taxonomy (NCBI): domain Eukaryota; kingdom Metazoa; phylum Chordata; class Amphibia; order Gymnophiona; family Rhinatrematidae; genus Rhinatrema; species Rhinatrema bivittatum. The sequence goes on from NC_042616.1 coordinate 714,139,550, forward strand.
TTTATACAGTGCTGGGGAGTAGCTGGCTGTTGTGGTACATGTGGGCACCAACAATATAGGAAAATGTGGGAGGGAGGTTCTGGAAGCCAAATTTAGACTCTTAGGTAGAAAGCTTAAATCCAGAACCTCCAGTGTAGCATTCTCTGAAATGCTCCCTGTTCCACGTGCAGGTTCCCAGAGGCAGGCAGAGCTCCGGAGTTTCAATGCGTGGATGAGATGATGATGCAAGGAAGAGGGATTCAGTTTTGTATGGAACTGGGGAACCTTTTGGGGAATGGGGAGTCTCTTCCGAAGGGATGGGCTCCACCTTAACCAAGGTGGAACCAGACTGCTGGCGCTAACCTTTAAAAATAGCTTTTAAACTAGAACAAAGGGGAAAACCGACAGTCGCTCAGCAGCGCTTGGTTCGGAGGAAGGTATCTTCAAAAGATACTAATGTTTCATTAGAATTAGGGCATCCCAACAGTGAGGTTCCAATAATAAGAAAAGTAGTCCAAGTGCCTGTAACTAAAAACTTACCTGAGCTAAAACATTATAATTTATCCCTATCAATTAAAAAGCAGAATTAAAATACAAACAAAAAACACACTTTGAAATGTTTGTATGCTAATGCCAGAAGTCTAATAAGTAAAATGGGAGAATTAGAATTATAGCAGTAGACTTAATTGGCATCACAGAGACGTGGTGGAAGCGTGGTGGAAGGAGGATAACCAATGGGACAGTGCTATCACAGGGTACAAATTATATTGCAATGACAGAGAGGAGCATCCAGGAGGCGGCGTGGTGCTTTATGTCCGGGAATTCATAGAGTCTAACATGATAAAGATTCTGCATGAGACTAAATGCACAATTGAATCTTTATGGGTAAAAATCCCTTATGTGTTGGGGAAGAGTATAGTGATAGGAGTATACTACCGTCCTCCTGGCCAAGATGGTGAGACAGACAGTGAAATACTAAGAGAAATTAGGGAGGCCAACCATATTGGTAGAGCAATAATAATGGGAGATTTCAATTACCACAGCAAAAAATGGGAACCACATAGTATATTTTACTAAAGCCTAGCTGAAGGTGTCAGCAATCCTGACATTGTATGTTTCAAAAGAAACCAACCAGTCTTCTAATCATTCACCTTCACAAAAATCACTTTTATTTAACTCATTCAAAAATATTTCTTAGAAAAAATTGTCATTTTTTTGTCCTTTTGTTCTATTTTATAAAATTTATAATGTTTTGATTTTGTATCCTCAGTCCAGAGACTGAGGATACAAGTCCAGCAATCTCTTTGACATTCACTACAAAGCAGCTGAACCAGCCAGTGTTCGCAGTGATGCTTCCTCAGGGGCATGCGGAAATCATTATAGAGAGAGTCTTTGCCTAAAGACAAGACCAAAACGTATTCTTAAAATGTTGTAATATTAACAGCAGAAGGCAAAAGTACTTATCTTTCTACCAAGGCTACTGTCTCAAAATGGACTCGGCGCCTCAGCCATCTCTTCAACAGGAACAGAGTGTTAGAGACCAGCTCCCCAGAGGGGAGGAGTTGGCAATCTGTTAGAGACCAGCTCCCCAGAGGGGAGGAGTTGGCAATCTGTTATAGATCTGCTCCCCCAGAGGGGAGGAGTTAGTAATCTGTTATGAATCTGGATACTGGATACCTCCGTTGAAGGAGGAGTTAACAAGCTATAAACATAAGAACATAAGAACATAAGAAAATGCCATACAGGGTCAGACCAAGGGTCCATCAAGCCCAGCATCCTGTTTCCAACAGTGGCCAATCCAGGCCATAAGAACCTGGCAAATACCCAAAAACTAAGTCTATTCCATGTTACCATTGCTAATGGCAGTGGCTATTCTCTAGGTGAACTTAATAGCAGGTAATGGACTTCTCCTCCAAGAACTTATCCAATCCTTTTTTAAACACAGCTACACTAACTGCACTAACCACATCCTCTGGCAACAAATTCCAGAGTTTAATTGTGCGTTGAGTAAAAAAGAACTTTCTCCAGTTAGTTTTTAATGTGCCCCATGCTAACTTCATGGAGTGCCCCCTAGTCTTTCTACTATCCGAAAGAGTAAATAACCGATTCACATCTACCCGTTCTAGACCTCTCATGATTTTAAACACCTCTATCATATTCCCCCTCAGTCGTCTCTTCTCCAAGCTGAAAAGTCCTAACCTCTTTAGTCTTTCCTCATAGGGGAGTTGTTCCATTCCCCTTATCATTTTGGTAGCCCTTCTCTGTACCTTCTCCATCGCATTTATATCTTTCTTGAGATGCGGCGACCAGAATTGTACACAGTATTCAAGGTGCAGTCTCACCATGGAGCGATACAGAGGCATTATGACATTTTCTGTTTTATTCACCATTCCCTTTCTAATAATTCCCAACATTCTGTTTGCTTTTTTGACTGCCGCAGCACACTGTACCGACGATTTCAATGTGTTATCCACTATGACACCTAGATCTCTTTCTTGGGTTGTAGCACCTAATATGGAACCCAACATTGTGTAATTATAGCATGGGTTATTTTTCCCTATATGCATCACCTTGCACTTATCCACATTAAATTTCATCTGCCATTTGGATGCCCTATTTTCCAGTCTCACAAGGTCTTCCTGCAATTTATCACAATCTTCTTGTGATTTAACTACTCTGAACAATTTTGTGTCATCTGCAAATTTGATTATCTCACTCGTCATATTTCTTTCCAGATCATTTATAAATATATTGAAAAGTAAGGCTCCCAATACAGATCCCTGAGGCACTCCACTGTCCACTCCCTTCCACTGAGAAAATTGCCCATTTAATCCTACTCTCTGTTTCCTGTCTTTTAGCCAATTTGCAATCCACGAAAGGACATCGCCACCTATCCCATGGCTTTTTACTTTTCCTAGAAGCCTCTCATGAGGAACTTTGTCAAATGCCTTCTGAAAATCCAAGTATACTACATCTACCGGTTCACCTTTATCCACATGTTTATTAACTCCTTCAAAAACGTGAAGCAGATTTGTGAGGCAAGACTTGCCTTGGGTAAAGCCATGCTGACTTTGTTCCATTAAACCATGTCTTTCTATATGTTCTGTGATTTTGCTGTTTAGAACACTTTCCACTATTTTCCCTGGTACTGAAGTCAGGCTAACCGGTCTGTAGTTTCCTGGATCGCCCCTGGAGCCCTTTTTAAATATTGGGGTTACATTAGCTATCCTCCAGTCTTCAGGTACAATGGATGATTTTAATGATAGGTTACAAATTATTACTAATAGGTCTGAAATTTCATTTTTTAGTTCCTTCAGAACTCTGGGGTGTATACCATCCAGTCCAGGTGATTTACTACTCTTCAGTTTGTCAATCAGGCCTACCACATCTTCTAGGTTCACCGTGATTTGATTCAGTCCATCTGAATCATTACCCATGAAAACCTTCTCCATTATGGGTACCTCCCCAACATCCTCTTCAGTAAACACCGAAGCAAAGAAATCATTTAATCTTTCCGCGATTATCTTATCTTCTCTAAGTGCCCCTTTAACCCCTCGATCATCTAACGGTCCAACTGACTCCCTCACAGGCTTTCTGCTTCGGATATATTTTTAAAAGTTTTTACTGTCAGTTTTTGCCTCTACAGCCAACTTCTTTTCAAATTCTCTTAGCCTGTCTTATCAATGTCTTACATTTAACTTGCCAACATTTATGCTTTATCCTATTTTCTTCTATTGGTTCCTTCTTCCAATTTTTTAATGAAGATCTTTTGGCTAAAATAGCTTCTTTCACCTCCCCTTTTAACCATGCCGGTAATCGTTTTGCCTTCTTTCCACCTTTCTTAATGTGTGGAATACATCTAGACTCTGCTTCTAGAATGGTATTTTTTAACAATGACCATGCCTCTTGGACATTTTTTACTTTTGTAGCTGCTCCTTTCAGTTTTTTTCTAACAATTTTTCTCATTTTATCAAAGTTTTTCTTGATTGACTGCCATTTTAATTATTGAGTATTATGTGATGCATCTGCTGTTTTGAAATAATTTATTGATATTTGGACAATTTTTAATAATTTTTATGAGTTTTAATTGTTTGACCTTATTCTGTTCATCAGCTGTTTTGAAACATTTATTAATATAGTTTTACAATTATTTCTATGTGTGGATCTATAGCAGCTTGGCTTGTTCTTTTTTCCTAATAGGAGGTGTATTAGTGTATAGGACCTGATTTAATATTTGTATTGTTGCCTTTTCATAGATAGGGTTGTTATGTGTTCCATAATGCAGGTGTAACTTTATGCAGATTTATTTCTTTGCATTATTGCAGATCCTGGGACTGTGTTAGGTGCCATATTTCTCTTTCCATTTCTCCAGGTTTGCATTGCAAGCAGAGTGGCTTTTTTTTTTGTTTTCCATTTAGTTTGTCTCCATATTTATAATGTGTGGTCTTTCTCTACTTGGTGAAGGTCGGTTCTGTATGTGTGACCGAGGTGAGGTATTTTACTAGCATGTAGGCAATTGTATCAATCTTATTTGTTGTGTTTTCTGAATAGGATATGCATTAGTGGTAAATTATTGCCTTTTCATAAGAAGGGCTATTGTGCCTGGTAGTAAAGGGAGTTTGTTTTGCTTTTACTGAGATATCATCAGAACCAGAATATCTTTTTTTTGCATGGTGAGTTCTATGGGTAATGCCCTAGTTCTGCTCTGCATCCATTGTTGGAGATTATGGTGGTTCCCATGGATGCAGAGTGTATGTTTACATATAGCTCCGTGACGGTCACATGTTCAGTGTGTCACGCATGTGAGAATAATCTGTCAAGTGTGTCCCGGATGAAAAAAGGTTGAGAACCACTACTTTAGATAATCCTTTGCTCTGTGAAAATTTTGCTGTTCAGGGCAATCGTTATATCTGTGTGCTATGTTTACAGTTGCCCTTGTAATCAATATTCTAGCCTAAGGTTCTGACTGTTGCCTTCTGCTCTTGTGACCCTATAATTAGGCATCAACCTTTCAATATTTTAGTGTACACTTTAAAAAAGTAAGCTAAATAGCATGAAAACATTTATCAACACACACTCACTAACCCATAAAGCATTATCTTCTGTGAGCTAACAGTGTCTCTGTGCTTAATAACATTTGGCCACAATAATAGTATGTATACACTAAACTGAGCATATGTAGTCCTCTTTTTCTTATGGCTCAACCCCCTTGCTGCTAACCTGTGGAAAAATAAGCCTGGTACATGGGACTGGCTGTCAGTGCTGAGAGCAAAAGCATGGGAGCACTTAGATCCAGAAGATAGGTGAAAGCAGAGAAGAGAGGAAAAACAAAGTAAAAAGGATTTATGTAGTGTAAAACTCTAAATGGAGCAACTAGATTGATTTATATGCTCTTTTTTATTCATTTAAGCCTCTCCTTGATAACTGAACCTACTGGTAAAAGTTGGGGTTACAGACATCTCTATATGGTTTGCACAAAGGAAATCAGATCAAAATGATTGATTCAATTTTGTAGTGTTTTATTTTCTCACTCTCTCAATCTGGGCTACATTAAAAGCTCAAATAATATAATTTTACATTAAATCAAGCTATTCTATTGTAGACATATTGTATGTAAAAAATCCCATGATTTGTGATCTGTAACAAACCCAAGAAATGTGCTAAGAGGATTTTAACCATATGCCCAGAAGTTAATGCTAAGACTGTGCTGACTGCACACTCAAGGTGCTATTTCTCATTTCAGTGTTCCAATGCCATTCCATAGTAGTAAACTCTCCCCTTTGGTTCACGGGGGGACTGAATCCAGAATGCTATACAATTCCCAGGGCTAATGTTTCTCTCGCCAAGGAAATTGCACTGCTGCTAGGATGCCAGGTTTCATCTGGTGGGAAGAAGGTTTACACCTCTGGGGCCTGTGGTGCAGAAGTGAGAAACACACTCAGTCCATGCTCACATGCACTGGTCCATGTGTACTCACAGTGGCTGGTTTGCTTGGAAGGACGATGCACTCCTGAAATAAAGAATGGAGGCCGATATTGGTGTTCAACTGAAAAGACTTTACTTTTACTTAAATAGGATGATCCAAAGTAATATTGCAAAAATCATGGAAGCAAAATAGAAATCATAACAAGAAAAGCAATAGTTTCATTATTTATGGGGCCTCTTCTGGCCACTCTCCCCCTTCCAACTGACCCAGCCTCTACAGTCTCCATGATCCCTTCCCCATAGAGGGTGGGATGATTGTCCTCAATAACAATCATAAAACTGGGAGTAACACCAAACCCCTTTTTGGTTCATAAATAGCTGTTTCCAAAAAATGTATCTGAAAATCACTGATCCTCAGGTCTTCTCATTTGCTGTTAGCTGGGCAGAAAGAGGGAAGAACCTCAAGAACTCAGTCCTTCCAGAGAAGGGGGTTTGCCCTCCTATCAGGAAGGAACTGGTTCATTCTGGATAGAAATAGCAAAACTATTCACTTCTGAAAAATCCTTGCAAAACACCTCTCCTCTCACTACTCCTAAAACTCTTCAATTCTCCGAAATTCCCGAGTCAGTCCCCCAGGGGGCCAGAAAGACCCTGATCAATCCTCTAGGCTACAAGCAAAGAGGAAAGGTCATTTGCACCTGTTCAGGGGAAAATTTAAATCCCTAGACACAGCCCTCAGAAAGGTGGGGTAAAGGCAAGGGGAGGACACCAAATATGCAAAAAAACCTAAAATGCTAGAAAAACCAGGGCCAAAATAGCAGGGGCCATACATAAATATACTTTGAATGATTTCTTCTATTTTTTTTTTTGTTTAATTTATTTTTACATCACACAGTGTCAAAGCAAAGGAAAGAAAAGCAATAATAATAAATAAATAAATAAATAAATAAATAAGCCAAGTGTTCCATATTAAGGGCTGTGGACATGGCATTTTCCCACAATCTGTACCAGACGGTTGCCACAAAATAAGTCTGGTAACTGACAAGAGAAACATATAAACAAAGAGCTACATTCTACTTTCCAGAATAAAACTCTTTGAAGAGTAGGTGAGGGTTTGTCCTCACAAGTGCAAGTCTGGGCCACCCATGAATCTTGCAGCAGGAGCCAGGAAAACAGGAACTTAACCGAAAGAAAAACATTTCTGGAACCTTCTCAAAAGGGTACGCCACAACTAGGAAAAGCTAAAACACACTGTGACTAGAGTCTTGCAAGCATATCAGACTGCCATGATAGGGAACTTTTTTTCTTGGTTTTTTTTTAAGAATACTTATCCTTTGATACATTGCAAAACTGTTTATAAGCACTGTTATAACACTGTGTTAAATATTTTGGGGCAATTTATGCTCCAGTTTAGCACTATGAGGGGTATTTGTGTAAGTATTATTTTATATGATTATGAACAGCTAAATTACAAAAATGAAATATACTTTTGGATCAACAAAGTCACTATCTGGCACTATATTCTAGAAAAATCTCTGTATTTTCCTATATTAGAGATGCCTTAGTGTGACCAAAGAAGAGAAATTATATTCATTTTTGCCTGGCTGCTGGGCAGGAAGAGGAAGCATTCTGTTTTTCGGTGCTGTCAGCTGGTCAGGGAAATCAGCTGTTTAGGACCGCAAGGAGTCAGCTGTCTCCTGGGGCGCTGAGAGACTGCCGCTGCACCCCTGATAAGGTTTTGCTACTGGAGCTTTCATTTTAACAGTGGCAGCCTTGAGGAATCTGCCACTGCAAGGAGTAAGCTCTGGGAAAGCCCCTGGCACAAGCAGGAAGTTAGATAGCGTTGCCCAGGGTCACGGTGATGTCACTTCCAGGTCCCAGGGCAGGTTTAGCCATGATTATAAAAGTTTAAAAAACAGACGCATTAAGGAAAAAGGGACTTATATAAACCCCTGAATTGAGGTGGAGAGGCTGCCATGTGATGTTCAAAGTATATAAAACATCGAAAAGAGCCCAAAATTGAATAAAATAAATGCAGGGTTCAGGTGTGAGGATGTGTGGGACCTGAATTCTGTTTTCAGATGGTTTGTAAAGGGGCAAAATATGCTTGATCCCAGCATCTGTAAGAGTACTTAAAAATGATAAAGATGTGGAAATTTACCTAAAAGAGACACATTATATCCTACTTGGGACAACAGATCCCTAACTTGAGCTTTATTTGAGTGTAAAAGGATCAGGAAACCTAGGTATAGTGAACAGCCTGTCAATTGCATTTTTGTGAAAATTTGGTGAAATGGAAAGTGTAATGTGAAAAGAAATTTCATAGGAACCTTTAAAAATAAGTGTTTAATATGGTGTGAGGGAAAAAGAATGTTAAAGTTTAATCTTATTAACAAATTTGTCTCTGATCTGTTAAATTGTAATAATCTGGTTCAGGATTTTGTTTTGCTTCCCTACTTGAATTCTGGCTTGGTAGCTTTACAAGTAGAGCAGGGCTTCCCAAACCTGTCCTGAGGATCACACAGCCAATCAGGTTTTCAGGATATCCACAATGAATATGCATGAGATACATTTGCATACCATGGAGATTCAGTATATGCACATTTTTCTTGCGCATATTGGGGTAGATTTTATAATTTAGCGCGAACGCGTACTTTTGTTCGCGGGATTTCAATAGATACGCGCGTAGCCGCGCGTATCCATTAAAATCCAGGATCGGCGCGCGCAAGGCTGCCAATTTTGGGCAGCCTGCGCGCGCTGAGCCGCGCAGGCTGCCTCCGTTCCCTCCGAGGCCGCTCCGAAATCGGAGCGGCCTTGGAGGGAACTTTCGTTTGCCCTCCCCTCCCCTTCCCCTCCCTTCCCCTACCTAACCCACCCCCCCGGCCCTATCTAAACCCCCCCCTACCTTTATCACCGGATTTACGCCTGCCAGAGGCAGACATAAATCTGCGCGTGCCAGCGGGCTGCTGGCGCGCCATCACCCGACCCGGGGGCTGTTCCGGAGGGCGCGGCCATGCCCCCGGAATGCCCCCGGGCCGAAACCACGCCCGCGGCGCCGTCCCCCGAAACGTCGCATCACCCGCGCCGCGTCACAACCGCCACGCCCCCCGGCACGCCTCTCCATGCAAGCCCCGGGACTTTCGCGCGTCCCGGGGCTTGCGCGCGCCACCGAGCCTATGCAAAATAGGCTCGGCGCGCGCAGGAGGGTGTGGGGTAGGTTTTCGGGGGGTACTCGCTTATCCTACACGTGTACCCCTTTGATAATCTACCCCATTCATTGTGGATATCTTAAAAACCTGACTGACTGTGGGGTCCCCAGGACAGGTTTGGGAAGCCCTGTGTTAGAGTTTCTACCCGCAGTTATCCACATGCCCATTGTAGGGATATATTTGTTTCTACAGAGCTTTGGTTGCTTGAGTTTATTTAAGTTTACTCCACTGGTTTAAAAAGCACTAATAATCTTTATTCCTGCTGGATTTTAAAAGCAGGGGAGAAAAGGAAGGTTTATGTAGTTCTAAACGCCAGCACCCAAGGACCCAGGCCTGGTGCAACCGGGTGTGCATAACATTTTCATGTAGAATTTGTTATAAATGCATAATTTAATTGTGTGTGTCTGTAAAGGGTGTGTCAGTGTGTGTGTGTGTGTGTGGGGGGGGGAGTGGCGTGTGTGCAAGGGTGAAGGTTTTCCTAGGATACCTCATACTCTTCCCTATCCATAAGTTCTGGGGTGGTAGACATGTCAGTTTTTAAAAATACAGATTGCAGGACAGAGCTTTATTTGTTGGGCCCGAGACAGACACTGAATGAATTGGGGGGGGGGGAGCAGCACAGTAATTTTTTGCACAGAGCAGCAAAAAAAGCTAGCACCGGCCCTGCAAGGACCCCTGGGTTCTATTTTCTGTTACATCATCAACAGAGGATGAATACTCTGGTCAGAAAAAAGATTCTAGTTGCATGTGTGTTGAGCAGAGAAGCAGCTAGCACAGGATAGGAGGAGAAATACATTGCTCCTGCTCTGTCACAGGGTCTGTTCTGGTGCCTTTAAGAAGCAGAAGCTAGAGAGAAAGAGAGTATACATAATAAGTATAAATAATTTGGATTGTATGTGCTGTGCGTGAAAGGGATTGGAATCTATTTTCTAGTATCCCTGAAAGAAAAGAAAGGAAAAAGATCTAGTTAATGTTAGTTGAACAGCTGAAGATGCTGTTTTCTTTTGTATTCAGCTTATTGAGAATAGGAATGAGTAGATAACATTGTGGAAAGGATTTGAAAGTAAATATTTAATTTGATACATAATTGTCCTGTTTTATGATCAGTGCTTACCTGTGGAAGTACTCCAAAAAAAAGCCCACTACTGTTTGATATCTGAGAATCATCTGTTTAGTGAAAACCTAAACAGCTGTGTTATGTGTTATTGAAGAGTTTTACCTCTGAGACTGTGAGAATGTATTAAATTGTCTGTTGATGCACTGTGCTGAACCTTACTACAGTCAGTTAACTGCAGAGACTGCAGCTGTACGTTATATCAGAAAACTGTTACACTTTAAGCAGGACAACAGCTGGACTGGTAGTCCTAATCAAAGGAAATTCAAACTAATTGAAGTTCCAGCAAAGCTATATCCTAAATCACAGTTACAATGCCAGGAAAGGAAACTTTTGGAGAGACAGAGAGTGTGAGAGGAAAGCACAATGTGAATGCCAATTTCTTTGCAGCTGCTGCTTTAAAAGACACTAATATGTCCTTTAATTCTCTCTGATACCCTGAGACTAGGGAATACTGCTTATCATTGTATGTTCTCCCATTAGTCAGATACAGAGTCAGCAAGCCTTCGAGACTGCACGAAGGGAACATTACCTTATTAATACATCTCCGAAAGAATTTCGCAAATAGCGTAGTCAGTCCCTCCCCATTTTATTTTAATTTAAGAATAGGGAACACACTTGTGAAACAAAGAGGAAAAGAAGAAAGCGAAAAAGAATTTCCATGAACAGAGTATCTACAGCAACTGCGGGAACAGGAGAGGAGATACAGCATTCTCGATTTGGAAACAAGGACCGAGCTAAATATCCTTGCCCCACAGTCTGGCTAGACCAACATACAAGAAAGACAAAGGCCTAAACAAAGGTGAACACCTATACAGAAAAAGAGACAACAAAGAGAAATCCAAGTTAGAAAAACACTATTATTTGACAAAGGAAAGACTGAAAAACAGCAAGCACTTACAATTTAAACTTTAAGTAGTAGACATACTTACCTTCTTTTGTACTGTCTGGAAGCAGGGAAACAGGAAAACCTGCAAAGGAAAGTGAAAAAAAGAATCAGATTCTTGGACATACTACTCCTGTTTTGGTTAATACTTGCAAAACGTCAAGCACTGTGCAGGAGCTCTAGGTTAGGGTAGCCTAAGCTTCCTGAAGCCAGAAAAAGAGGCCGGCCAAGGAAACCATAATTTATTTTGTTATTATTATTTTGGTGCACCATTTTTGTAAATAAATTCACAGTTACCTTCTGAAATATCTTTCAGTCAGAGGACTCATGCAATGTATCTTCTACAATTGTGCCTGAGTCAGTTCCTCTTCATCATCATCATCATCATCATCCTCATTCTCTTGATGACCCTCCTCCAGAGAAGGCATGTGTCTGTTTAGTGCAAGGTTATGTAGCATACAGCAGGCTAGAAATATCTCACATACTTTAGGGGGGCTGTAAAGAAGGCATCCTCCTGATCTATCCAGACAGCAGAAACGTGTTTTAAATAAGCCAAAGGTTCTCTCTATATCAGCCCTGGTCTTGCAGAATGTCCTCTTGTAGCAACACTCAGCTGCAGTCCTTGGGGTAGCAATGGGGATCATGAGCCAGGTTTTGAGCGGATAGCGTCTGTCACCTGTAGGAGGAGAAGCCACAGAAAAGCTGGGTTAGATACACCTTATGAGTTTGAAAGTGGGACAGCTCGCATGGCTAGTTTAGAGCAGCCCTGCAGTGCCAACCCTCATGCAACCTAAATATAGGGGAGACAATAGGAAGCAGTGAAATGGGTATGTGGGATAGAAGTGTTCGTTGCCCTCCTGCCTAGAAGCCATCTCCCAGTGATGTCTCCTTGCTGGAAGTGGTCATGAATTCTTGATTGCGAGAGAATGTAGGCATCGTGAGTGGATTCTGAAAACCGGGGCACAACATTCATGATGAGGCCCTTGGCGTTGCAGACCACTTGCATGTTTAGGGAGTGGAAGCCCTTGTGGTTGTGGTTCGTGGCCTCGTCTCCTCCTGGTGCCCTTAGAGGGACATGAGTGCAATCGATGGCTCCCGAAACTAAAGGGAAGCATGTGATTTGATAGAAATCAGTCATTATTTGGTGTTGTTCCTGTCTTCTGAAAGGGAAGGATGTAAAGTGTTGTGTTTTCCTGAGCAAGGCAGGCAGGACCTGCTCTAAACACCTAGAGGTGGCAGACTGAGTGATTCCAGGTGTGACCCCTAGAGGTGTTTGGAAGGTGCTGGTAGTGAAAAAGGCCAGGGCGGTAGTGACCTTGACATGTATTGGCAAGGCATGGCCCCCTTAGGGTTGTAGGTTGTAGTTCTGGCTCTAACAGTTGACATAGGCATTGTATGGTTTCCTTGTTGAATCTGAATCTGTGCATTACTTCCTCCTCTGACAGATCCAGAAACTGTGTCCCAGTCCTGTAAATTCTGTGTAAGGGGTAATTCCTCCTCCTCTGCATTCTTCTTCTCCTCCCCTCTCTTTCTCTTCTCAGCCGTATTGATATGAGTATGCATGCAGCTATTGTAATCTTAATGTTGAAAAGAGACTCCAAGAATGACTATCCCCCTCACTAACTGTAGGTACAACACAGTCTCCTAGCCTCCTGTTCCTGTCTCGTCCCTATCTAATACTTAAAGCACCAGCGCATATGTGAAAATCTGATTCCCTGCCTTACCCCTTTTATACCTGCATTCAATACCCGCTGCCCAGGTGATAGTACTCTAATAACTTGCCCAGCCTCCAACAGTAAGTCCCAGTCTGTCACTGAAACACTCCCTCCCATCTCCTGCCCTGCTTCTGCGTCCACTGACCCAGAGCGACTAGCCCAGCCACGGAAAACACCCGAGCAAAAATGAAAGTTTGCACTGCCTTGCGTAAACATGCAGTACAAATATACATGCGTGTATGTATCTGTACCCATCATCTCATAAGCGCGCAGCCCTTAGAATATACGTCAAATGCGCGTATGTCAGCGGCCCACCCATGACACGCCCATGTTGGTGTGTGCAAGCATACATATGTGGACAAATATCGGCTACGCAAAATAACTTCCACATGCGTCGGGAAGACACGTGCGTGTATTCCCACGATTTTGTGTGCACAGCCCTTTTAAAATTTGCCCTTAAAAATATAACTAAGAGTGAATAGTTTAGACGAAGCACTTATCTGATAAATGTTCCAGAAAAATTGTTCTTGGTTAATGGACAGTGAGGATACTGACGGTCCAGAAGTAATCACATCTATAGAGAATAGAAAGAAAATTCTCATTATTGTTAACAAAATTGTTCATGAAACATTGCATCTGATTTTCTGTTTGCTTAACTAAATATCTGTGTATGCTAATAAATCTTTTTGTTGTTCAAAAGAAGAAATCCCGTTATTTGATACACCCACTCTTCCTTCACCTTCTTTTATCCCTAAAGTCTGATGGCCGCGCGCATGTGCAAGTGACCCACGACTCGTTTGTGCAAGGGAGGGGAATTTTACAAAGCAGCACACGGCGATGCAAGTAGGGCTTCCTGAATTCCCTCCCAATCCGCTCTAATTAAGGAGCGGAGTGGGAGGGAACTTCCCTATACCCCTATCTAACCTTCCTACCTTTTCCCCTTTCCTCTCCTCCCCGACCTCTACCCCCTACCTATTAGTTTTTTGGGGGTTTTAGTATTTACTTCAACTTCCGAGGTGAAGTAACCTCTGCTTGCTGGCAAGCTACCAGTGCGCTCTTCCCCGGGACAGCAGCTAATGGAGCTGTCCCGGCCTGCCCCGTCCCTGCCCCTCTCAACCCCACCCAGACCATGCCCCCAGCCTGTCCCTTTGGAGAGGCCTGGCACCTCGGTGTGTAACAGGGGTTACGTGCATGGCCAGGCCCTTCTGTAAATGCATGTGGCGAGTGCAAGGCCCAACCATGTGCATAACCCCCCATTTTTACAGGCGTGACCCTTTTCGGGCCAATGGTGAACAAGATTTAGAGGGAGCATGTTGCGATCAGTTAGCTTTGAGTTGGAGTTTGGTGGATGAAGCAGCATAAGAGAGTAGCTACCTGTATTGAGCTGAGACAGAGATACTTCCAGAAGATAAGGCAGTAGCATGAAAAACCATCACTAATAGGGATGTACATTTATTTGAAACAAATAGGTAAAAAGCAAAGAAAAAGTCAATTTTTTGGATTGGTTTGTTGTTTCCATAACAAATGGATGGTGCCTCCAAAAATGGATACAAAATTTTGTATCATTTATTTTCAGACATATTATAGTGTATGGAGTAGGGATGTGAATCGTTTTTTGACGATTTAAAATATCGTCCGATATATTTTAAATCGTCAAAAATTGTTAGGGCCACGATACAATACCAATTCCCCCGATTTATCGTCAAAAAATCGTAAATCGGGGGAAGGGGGAGGGCAGGAAAACCGGCACACTAAAACCCACCCCCGACCCTTTAAATTAAATCCCCCACCCTCCCGAATCCCCCCCCCCAAATGCCTTAAATTACCTGGGGGTCCAGCGGCACACTAAAACACAGCACACTAAAACACGGCACACTAAAACCAACCCGACCCTTTAAATTAAATCCCCCACCCTCCCGAACCCCCCCCCAAATGCCTTAAATTACCTGGGGGTCCGTAGCCTTAAATTACCTCCGTAGCGGCGGTCCGTAGCTAAATCGGGGGAAGGGGGAGAGCAGGAAAAGCGGCACACTAAATCGTGTAGTCTTCAGCCGGCGCCATTTTGCAAAATGGCCGCCGCAAAATGGCGGCGGCCATAGACCAAAACGATTCGACGCAGGAGGTCGTTCTGGACCCCCGCTGGACTTTTGGCAAGTCTTGTGGGGGTCAGGAGGCCCCCCCAAGCTGGCCAAAAGTTCCTGGGGGTCCAGCGGGGGTCCGGGAGCGATTTCCTGCCGCAAATCGTTTTCCGTACGGAAAATGGCGCCGGCAGGAGATTGACTGCAGGAGGTCGTTCAGCGGGGGTCCGGAACCCTCGCTGAACGACCTCCTGCAGTCGATCTCCTGCCGGCGCCATTTTCCGTACGGAAAACGATTCGCGGCAGGAAATCGCTCCCGGACCCCCGCTGGACCCCCAGGAACTTTTGGCCAGCTTGGGGGGACCTCCTGACCCCCACAAGACTTGCCAAAAGTCCAGCGGGGGTCCGGAACGACCTGCGTCGAATCGTTTTGGTCTATGGCCGCCGCCATTTTGCGGCGGCCATTTAGCAAAATGGCGCCGGCTGAAGACTACACGATTTAGTGTGCCGCTTTTCCTGCTCTCCCCCTTCCCCCGATTTAGCTACGGACCGCCACTACGGAGGTAATTTAAGGCTACGGACCCCCAGGTAATTTAAGGCATTGGGGGGGGGTTCGGGAGGGTGGGGGATTTAATTTAAAGGGTCGGGTGGGTTTTAGGGGGTTTTAATGTGCCGTGTTTTAGTGTGCCGCTGGACCCCCAGGTAATTTAAGGCATTTGGGGGGGGGTTCGGGAGGGTGGGGGATTTAATTTAAAGGGTCGGGGTGGGTTTTAGGGGGTTTTAGTGTGCCGGCTCACGATTTTAACGATTTTCACGATACTTTACACACCCAAACGGCAACAATACGATTCCCTCCCCCTCCCAGCCGAAATCGATCGTTAAGACGATCGAGGACACGATTCACATCTCTAGTATGGAGCAAGGAAAACTGAACTTTTTTCTTATCAAGCCAGACAGAGCAGAACTGGGATGGGGAGGGACAAGAAAGAAGGAGGATCAATGAAGGTGAAGAACTTTTTCAATGAACCTAAACCTGCATGAGTTCCTCACCTTTTTTATTTACCTAAAAAATAAACTTTGACCAATATTTTTGTTTTCATGCTTTGATCTCTCTCTTTCTTCATTTTCTCCCTCTTATATAGTTAAAATTAATTTATTTTATTTTCTGAAAGCTTTATCTACTCTTTTTAAAGTATAAACCTGCATCTTGGCTTCACAGACAGTTCTACCAAGCAGCATCTCCATTGTTCCATGTACTTCATAATCCTAACTGGCCTCTGAAATCCTCTCCTCCCATTGGCATTCAGAGCTGTAACTTATTAAGCTTTTGTTCCGGGGATGATTCTCTATCTGTTGATTCAGTTCCAAATTAAAATGCAAAAATAAATACACACCCACACATATCTAGGTAATTAATTTAGATCTTCAGTATTCAACATGCTGTTCCTCAGCTGTAGAATTTGGAATGAACAGCAGTTTAAAAACTTCATTGATGGCATTTAATTCCTAAAAATAAAAAAAAAGGTTTATACCAGTGTTAAGCTTTTCAAAAACTTGCATTTGAGACTTTAATGCTTACATGTGTTTGGAAGGAAATGGGAAACGAGAATATGTCAACTACATGGAGAGTGCACCAAGCTCTTAATAATTATGAAGCTAATTGAAACAGCACAGGGAATAAATAATTCATGGAAGCTAATGCTACTGAGAAACTCCTGTTAACTTGACAGAGTACATTCAGTCCATATGGGTTGTGCTAGGAAATGATTAAAAATGGTGAACAAAATTCCTAGACTTTTTATTTTGTTTTTCTCTTCGAACAAGGAAAGCTTTCAACACTGCCTTCTCATATATTCAATGATAATATCAAATATACTGCAATAAAAAGTCCTCCCTTCAATAAAGATCCACTTTTCAGGTGCCAGAAATTTACTTTTCATGTGCAAGCAGTTGAGGACAAAAAACATTGGCCTACAAAGATCACTAAGTTTAGAGGTCCCAAAAGCAACTTTGATGGATAAACCTTACCTTAGTTACACAAACTCTTCTCATACTGCTGCACCAATTTAATTTAAAGTAAGACACTACGTCAGTAAATTTGCTCAGAACAAGATATGTTTGTGCCTGAAGGTAGAACTATAAGCTCAAGAGTATATCAGAAGTTAAACAGAGCAGTGAAATGTGTGTGATGAGCACTTGCTTTGGAGAAACCTTTACGTTTGTATAGACAAATGTAGTCCCCTGCAGATATTTACTTTGACCCCAGTAATCGAAAAGCTGATCGAAAAGGAAGCAAATGTGTGGTAACACCAGCAATGTTGGTAGTGTTAATGGACCTTTAGACCAAGGCAGGTTTGATGCAACTTGTAGGGAGGAGCCCTGAAGATCCCCACCATCGGCAGGCACACCCAGACGAAGCAGAGGCCCAGTTGGAGTTTCAGCTTTACCAGTCCATGTTCCCTTCGGGTTGAGCATTTGGGTACCAGGACTAGCAGGTCTTAGGTGGGAGCCTCTGCTGTTGGTGGAAAGATCTGTTGAGGTAGCTGGTTCAGAGTAGACATAGGTCAGGCGAATCCGGTGGAAGGCAGTGGTCAGTGGCAGGCAGCAGTCAAGTATATCCAGAGGCAGGCAGTGGCCATTAAGAACATGTTCAATGCTGCTCCCCCAAGGGGAGGAGCTAGCAGTTTGTTATGGATCTCCTTCTGGAGAGGGAGGAGTTAGCAATCTGTTATCAATCTCCTCCTGCTAGGAGTAGCAATCTGTAGAAACTGCTCCCCAGGGGGCGGAGTTAGAATCTGTAATAAATCACCCCGCCAAGGGGAGGAGTTGACAATCTGTTATAAGTCCACCAGGGAGTTAGCAATCTGTTATGGATCACCCTGCCAAGGGGAAGAGCTAACAATTGTAATACTCCGTTGGCGAAGTTAATGATCTGTGGTGGGTTCGTTTCCCACAGAGTGGCAGTCTGTATAATACCACTCTAGTAGTGTAAGGAATGAACACTTAAGATAAATTGGTGAATCCCTGGGCCAATGGCAGATGATAGCGCCCCCAGGAGGATATCCTGAGAGGGACCACCGGCTAGGTTGCAGTATGGAGACAAACACAGATAGTTCTTTATTAGACAGGAAGTAGAACCACCAGAGGTGGCAGTAGTGAGCTGATATGCCCAGCAGGGTTGAAGTCCTTCAGATACTGGAATTGCGGTCTCTGGTTGCTGAGCTGTAGAGAGAGACTATAGGTAGTGAGTAGACAGGTTATGCTGGATACATAACCAGTAGTAGATGATACACTCACAATTGTAGATATCTGTAATGGCTTCTATGCAATAGAGAGTCTTCAGTATATTCAGGAACAGGAGCCGTAGGTGAGTACTGGTTCCTATATGCAATCTGGAATGAGAACTCACAATATCTGTGTATGAGATGGCTTCTGGAATAAAAGAGAGTCTTTGGAGGGTTTTAGGAACATAGGCCCTCGTGGAGCGAGTACCGGTTCCTATCTGCAATCTTTAATAGTAATTCACAAGATATAGGTATATGATAGCTTCTGATATAGAAGAGAGTTGAGAAGGGATTTAGGAACATGGGCCCTCGTGGAGCGAGTACCGGTTCCTATCTGCAATCTGCAATAATGACTCGCGATCTCTGTACCTGCGATAACATCTTAGACAGAAGGGCGTCTTCAGAGATTAGGAACATAGGCCCTCGTGGAGCGAGTACCCCTAGGTAAGTTTGTGGAGGCAGAGCAGCGGAGAAAGAATTCCCCTTGCTAACTCGATTCATAGTTGTAAGCAAAGACCTTTTAAGTTGGAAGCGGATGATGTCACTATGGGGGGATGCCCCCGAGATTCGCGCCCTTGCTGGTACAAACTCTGGAGCGCGTACGCGCGCCCTTACATCATCAGGAAGATGGCGGATCCGCAGTGTCAGGCCAGCCCAGGGATTCCAGGAAGAATGGTGAGGAGAAGCCGCAGCAGCATCTGTCCGTCAGACCTGAAGGGAGTCGCCACTAAGGTAGAGAGGGTGGAGCGAGGGCAAGAACAGGCACGAACGCAACAGAACATAAGAACATGCCATACTTGGTTAGACCAAGGGTCCATCAAGCCCAGCATGCTGTTTCCAACAGTGGCCAATCCAGGCCATAGAACCTGGCAAGTACCCAAAAACTAAGTCTATTCCATGCTACTGTTGCTAGTAATAGCAGTGGCTATTTTCTATGTCAACTTAATTAATAGCAGGTAATGGACTTCTCCTCCAAGAACTTATCCAATCCTTTTTTAAACACAGCTACACTAACTGCACTAACCACATTCTCTAGCAACAAATTCCAGAGTTTAATTGTGCGTTGAGTGAAAAAGAACTTTCTCTAATTTGTTTTAAATGTGCCACATGCTAACTTCAAGGAGTGCTCCCTAGTCTTTCTATTATCTGAAAGAGTAAATAACTGATTCACATTAACCCGTTCTAGACCTCTCATGATTTTAAACACCTCTATCATATCCCCCCTCAGCCATCTCTTCTCCAAGCTGAAAAGTCCTAACCTCTTTAACCTTTCCACATTGGGGAGCTGTTCCATTCCCTTTAGCAATTTGGTCGCCCTTCTCTGTGCCGTCTCCATTGCAACTATATCTTTTTTGAGATGCGGTGACCAGAATTTTACACAGTATTCAAGGTGCGGTCTCACCATGGAGCGATACAGAGGCATTATAACATTTTCTGCCACACATCAAAGCTTGCAATTTTAAGCATCTCTCAAATCATGTCAAACATTAGTGGTGTTACCCTATTGTATGGTTCTCTTGATGGATATACTATTTTAGTTACCCACATATTTTTATTTAAACCCTACATCAAATATACTGTATAGTAATATTTGGTAGAGATGTGAATCAGAACCGGAATCGGTTCAGATTCTGGTTCCGATTCACATGTGGGGTTTTTTTCATCGGGCCTGATCGCGGTTTTATCGGCTGCGCCCGAGCCGATAAACAAAAAACCCACCCGACCCTTTAAAACTAATACCTTAGCTTCCCCCACCCTCCCCGACACCCCCAAAAACTTTTTACAGGTACCTGGTGGTCCAGTGGGGGTCCCTGGAGCGATCTCCTGCTCCCGGGCCGTCGGCTGCCACTAATCAAAATGGCGCCAATGGCCCTTTGCCCTTATCATGTGACAGGGTATCCGTGCAATTAGCCGCGCCATCTTGTGCTCCTACCATGTGACAGGGGCTGACCAATGGCAAAGGCGCTTCTGCATGGGCTATGTGTATGCATGACAGGTGTTTAAAAAATGCAAGTTTTAAGGGTACATGGAGGTTAAGTTGGAGGGAAACAGTTCTGGAAGGGAAAGGGCCTAGAGGCTAAGTTTAAACCAATGAGTACAAATCTTCGGCAATTACCAAAAACTGTTCATGGGCTGTTGAGAACGTGTAATCCAAATGGATCATTGTGGGCTTGGTGGGTGATTCTCTTCTGACCACCTAATATGCTTACCTCTCTTTTCAAATCCAGTGGACCAAGTGTGTTCTGTCATAAAACGCCACTGGTCCATTCTTCGCCACATGTTATATTTTTCAACAATGTTCCCCAGTTTGCCTTTCATCACAGCAGAAACCTGAGGGATCAGCTGGTGCACCCACCGGCCATTCACCCACCAGCTCATGTTTATCACCTTTTTTGGATCACGATCCATGTGGACATTGCTCTGTTTGCCCCTGCACTCTTTCACTCACTTCCTTTACACATCCTGTGATGGGCACAGAATACCCCCCTGAAACATTTCTCTACCTGTCTCTCCACCAGAGCTGTGTATGTCATAGTGTTTCCTTGCCCCCTTCTGTATGTAGGTGAGAACCACATGCACCCTTAAAACTCACATTTTTAAGTATCTGTCATGCAAACACACAGCCTGTGCAAAAGTGCCTCTGGTTTCACATTGGACAAATGCTTCCCATATACTTTACAGATTGAAATGGTGGACATTGCTAGCATTATCAAGCATTTGCTTCCTTTTCCTATGCTTTCAATGCATTGTTTTCTACTCCCATTTGCTTGCTGCTGGCTGAAACTGTTGACATGTTTCCCTGCTATGGCCATTCTAAAACATTTTATAGTTGGATAATAGGAATCTTCAATCAATCAACTGTTTATGGGTCTCTTTCCCTCAAAAGTTCAAAGCAATCTTACCTTATTATACTGGCTTTCTTTGTTCTTTGAACATTACATACTAGGGAAGTGCATTCATTTAAAAATGAATGGTAATCCAAACCGAAAATAGCCATTTTTGTTTCATTTTTGTTGTCTGAAACAAATAAAAAAATGACTGTGATAACCCACAAAATTCAATTTTCTTTCCTTTCACACAACATATGTACTATTTGCAAATAGTGCACACTAATTTCTAAAATGAATAAAAATGAAATTAATCAAAAAAACAAAAATACCCCAAACAGAAATTTAGGATAAAATGGCCTGAAAATAAAAGAATTGATTCAAAACAAGAATTTTGACCATTTACATCCCTATTACATACTCCAATAATATGTTTCAGTAAGACGTCTCAGTTTGGTCCTATAAATTAACCTTAGAACATCAGTTCCTGTTCTATTAACTCCTACAGCAGACAGACCCTGTGGTTTACTGTTAATCATGGAGTGTAATTTCAGACCAACAGCCAAAATGGAAGTAGTAGTCACTGTCATGTGAACACGATGCTTAACTTCTTAAGCCTATCTAGCCTGCCCATCCACACCAACTATTCAGCTTTACAATCTTTGCCACTCCCTTAGATTTCCCCTGTGTTTATCTCATGCTTACTTGAGTTCAGATACTGTACTTGTTGTTAGGATTCGTGGATTTCGTGGATCCTTGGCCCAAGATGGAGGTTGATACTACCTGAGGGGTGGAGCCCCCAGGTCCTCACCATTGGGAGGCGAGGTCAGCTGCAGCAGGGGCAGGCTCGGTGCAAGGGTATTAGGCACCCTAGGCAAACCTTAAAGTCTTGCGCCCCCTCCCCATACACAATTTTAAATTCTGCATTTATAACATATTTTATATGAAAAATGACATTCTGAGGTAAAATTAATATACAAGTTGTTGTGATAATTTCATGCACTGTTGTGATGCCAACAAGAAAACTTTGCATCTTGGAATTCATATGGCATCATACCTATTGTGATATATTTTGGCATTGTCCTTCTGTATCAACACAATACTATCTGCCAACATTCAAAGAATAACAACCCTACCTATGAAAAAGAATACCACAAATATTACACCAGAATCTAAAATATCAATACACCTCCTATCAGGAAAACAGAACAGGCCAAGCTACTACAGATCCCTACAGAGAAACCACATGCTAAAAGAATGCTTCATCTCAGTCTTTGCATGCAGAACACAAACCCTCGCCAAATACAGAATAAAGCCACATAAAGTATAAATAGAAATGTGCAGAATAAACCTAAACTGTAAAACGTATCACGCCAGACTCTATACAGTACAACAATGAAAAAACAAAAATGTCACCATTCTTCATGAAACAATCAATAAAACCAAGATATATAAATCTTTAATCATAATTATAAAATCATACTAATAAAATAATTTCAAAACAGCTGATGAATAAAATATCCAATAATTAAAGACTCATGCAAATTTTGAAAGCTTTACCAAACACCAATAAAATATTTCAAACAGAAGACACATCACATACTACCCAATAATTAAAATGGTAGTCAATCAAGAAAAATGAACTTAAAAAGCCACCTTTAATTACCCTCTCCAGCAATTCTCCTACTCCTTTCTCTTGCAGGCCACACCAGAGGCAGCAGTAGCTGTTGAAGCTGTCTTCACAGTCCTCTTCCTTAGGGACCACAACCAGTCTCTTCTCTCTCTCACACACACACACACACACCCCAGTCACCAGTTTTGTCTCTCACACACCAACCGTCTCCCCAACCAGTCTCTCTCTCTCTCTCACACACACACACACAAGCACACACATACTAGTCATCTCCCTGATCAGTCTCTTTCAATCACACAATGCTCTTGATCTCTCTTACTTACACAGAGGCTCTTACTTACACTCAGGCTTTCAATCACATACATGCTCTCTCTATTTCACTTACACACAAGCTCTCAATCACACACATATTCTATCTCACTTAGAAACAGGCTCAATCATACACATGCCCTCTCTCACAGCCACAAGCCAGCCAAAAAGCATGCTCCATCTCTCTCGCACACACACATTGACACACACAAGCACACTCCCTGCTCACATATACACCACACACATTCAGAAGCATGCTCCCTGTCTCACATATACACCACACACATACACGAAGCACCCTCCCTGTCTCACATATATGTTACACTCTCACAGAAGCACCTTGCTTTCAGACTTGCAGCATTTTTCACTTTTACTAAAAGTGAAAGTGATGCTCCCAACCATTAAATAAGAAAACCACATTCCTATCAGAAGGCGAAATGACACTCTTCCTTCAGGTTCTGTCCTCCCAAGGGACAGCAACCTACACCGTACAGCTTCTCTTGTTTTACGCTTTCAGGCAATAAAGAAAGTGTCTTTCTTCAAACTATCAGTCGTATGATTATTCATGTGGGAGACACGGAACAGAAAGACATCCTTAGTCAGCTTCCCTTTTAAATGGGAAGATTTAAAAATATACATTTTCTAAAGGCTTAAAAAAAAAGACTATTCTAGTCTTCATGCTTAAATTATGCTTCAAAAAACCCAAACAAACCCCACCTGGCATCAGTATCTTAAATTTGTGATTTTGCTGAGATGAACATTTTAAATACTTAAATTTTTTTTTTTTTGCTTTAATATTTGTCTGTACCCACTTTGTTAAATTTTATTTTCCAGAAGAGGGATGCTTAAAATTCAGTAATTTCATCTTTCATCCAACTTTTCAAAAGTTGCGCTACCAGCACAAAAGATGAGGTATATGTATTATCATATTTCATTTTTTTAAACTGGCAGATTCCTTTCTCACATACATACCACATACACCCACACAGAAGCACCATTCCTTTCTCACATACACACACACAGAAAGAAGATCAGCGCAGCCAGTCTAGCTGATCACGTGGCCAAAGAAAGGAAGATCGGCGCAGCCGGAGACCAGGCTCTGAGACTTAGTGGGCGCCACGGCAGGCAGCCAGCCCCCGACTCGCCCTGCGTCCTCCCCAGTGCCACCCTCCTGACAGCCCCCTGGTGGTCCAGCGGAGGGCCCGAGAGTGATCTGCCACTCCCGGGGCCTCAGATGCCACTAACCAAAATGGCGCCAGTGGCCTTCAGCCCCTACCATGTGACAGGGGCTATAGATGCCATTGGTTGGCCCCTGTCACGTGACCGGTGCCATTTTGCTTAGTGGCAGCCGAGACCCTGGGAGCGGCAGATTGCTCCCAGGCCCTCTGCTGGACCATCAGCGGGGGCGTCGGGAGGGTGGCATTGGGGCGGGGGGGGGGGAGGCAGGGAGAGTCGGGGGCAGGCAGAATTTTGAAAGGGCACTTTTGCTGCCTTCCACGGCGCCCCCTAAGTCTCAGTGCCCTAGGCACAGGCCTAGCTCAGGGCATAAATATGTAGTATCTTATAAACTGTGCAACTCCCACCATACAGTTTATAAAATACTAGCAAAAACCTCCATGCATCCACTTATGTTCACAAATGGTGTACCACAGCCTGTTTTGAAAATTGGGCTGATCAAGCGTGCAATTTTATAAAAAGCCCTTCTCATAAAGCACCGTTTTATATGCAAAAGTCCCTTTGAAAATTACCCTCATTGTCTTTCTGTAAACAGGCCTTCTGACAACAACTGGTCACACCCAGCAACAATTTGTTTAACCGTTTCCAATTCAATGATACAGAATTTGCATTTGTCTGCTTTGCTAGTTTTTTCTCTGTTTACTACTGCTAGTCAACTGTTCTGTGCTGCATTTATCAAGCTCTCATCTTTAGGTTTAAATTCTCCTCTCTTTACCCATTCCTATGTTAGATTCTGATCTATATATAGCTATTGAAGTAACTTTTTATTTTCCACTGCATTTGTGCATTTGCCACATTTTTTTTTTAAATATTTATTGGTCTGACTCTTTAAAGAGGTTTTTATTTCTTTTTCCACAAACTAATACCTTTTTCCCAGGTGTGGTGGAACTTCTCACTCATTCCTTCTATTTTCAAAATGTATGTCCAGGTTTAAGGAAGGAAACTGTGGCTGTTTAATACTTCTGAGGTTTTTGAGTATTTGGATCTGCTAATGTTGTTAGATATGCTTGGAAGCCTACCTATAGTACCTGAATGTAATAGGCTTTTGATAACACTGGGAAGTGCCGAAAAGCGGAATACAAAAATCTAAATAAATAAATATGATGGTAGCTCTGGATTCACTGCTAGACAAAACAAGAGTTGTGATAGGGAATCTAACTGAATCTAACTGAAATTCCTCACTCAGTCTTGCATTAGGAATGACAAATTGACCATCTTCATAAATTCAGATGAATTGTAGTTTGTCACATTTTCCTGATGAAGTTGATGTACTGGACAATCCAGAGTTTACTTTTATATATTTCAAGGTATTGTATTATCCCAAAAAATTATTATGACCCAACTTTGCTTGTCACTAACATGGTTCCCTATATTTTCTTAGGGAGAGAGGAGTTTTACATTTTTGAGTCCTCCCCTTGCTCTAGCCCCTGGAGCATTGTGTTCTGGGTCATTGCCTCTCCTTAAGAGGAGTGACCAGGAGATGGTCTTTGCTGCTGGTAGGGTGGACTGACCAAGAGAGAAGTTTTGGAGATTGGAAGAGTTTTGTACTTTTTGGGATTTGACCCAGTTCCTGAAGGACGGGAACCTCCTGGTATCTGGATAGGCTGGGAGGGAGGAAAAGAGGCATAAGGTTGGATGCTGGAGAAGGGGAAAAAGAGGCAGGTGGTGGATTCTGATGGGAGAAAAGTGGGGGCAGATGCGCAAGAAAGTGAGAGAAAATGGAAGGTTGATGGAAGCAAGGGATAAGAAATGTGGAGGGAGGGGAAAGAAAGCATAGGGATGAGGGATCATGTGGCGATGGAGGAATAGGAGAAATAGCAGGGATGAGAGAAAACCCCCCACAGCGAGGTTCCATTCATAACAAGAGATGGACAATTAGCTCAAATTATGGGTTTCATAACCCATAAATCTTCAATATGCTGGGAAATAAGTTTGAGACTATTCTGGCTCACCCAGTCTGAGATCTTAGTCAAGACAGCATTCAGTTCAGCAAGTCAGTTTTGCCGTTCCTTCCCAAATGGATATAGTAATTGGACATTATCAGCATAAACATTAGTAATGCGCTTTCAGCTCTTACAACCATAAGGATTGCAGTCTTAAATTGTTTAAGAAAAATATCAGCTGCTAGAGAGGAGTTAATAAGTTCCCCAAGAGGCTCTAATAAAGAACAGCCAGACAGCTTAATCAAATCTGATGGACAAGGAACCAAGGGGCAAGTTGTTGGCTTGGATTCTGACAAATTTTTTCTCAGTGTGAATAAATCAATCAGAGAAAATGAGCAAAGTCATGGTCGCGCAACTGAAGCACAGGGAAAATTATGAGAACTCTTTGGGGTAGTGCCCAACTGTCTTTGAATTATACCTACCTTGTCCTTGAAAAACCTAGCATACTAGTTGCAGCTCAAAGTGGACGGTATCTCAGAAACAAGTACTGATAAAGATGATTTCAAAAGGACAGTGCACCAGCTGAAAAAGTTTTTTAGGCCATTCCTGACAAATATTTAATGTCTTAAAATATTATTTTTTGCTGGAATAATTGCCCAGGCATAACATGTGCAATGACAATATGCCACTTCCTTTTTAATGGACAACCTAATCTTTTTAGAACACAAAAGTCTTCAGTAAATTAGGTGCTAGATCTAGCCTGCGAAACCAGGTAGTATTTCAAAGGCACAATTGATTCAAATGTCTTTTTAACTTCTCTGAACCAGATTTTAACCTCGTGACCAACTGGAGCCTCTGTTAATACAGAAGATAGATTGCCCAAAGAATTAAACAATTTATCAGGCAACAAATTAGACAATGAATAAAATGTACATACTTCTTTATCTTTAGTTTTGGAACAAACAGCCATATGCAAATTAAAATTAATTAACTTGATGTTTCAAGTGCCACACTTTGAATGAAATGATTAATGGACCCAGAATCTGAGTAAAGTATCTGGTCCAACGTATGATCCTTAACTGCTTGATTCAATTCTATATTCTGTATTGCTGCCAGAAAATCAGACTCATAATTACTATTTGGGTTATCAAAATCAACATTAAAATCACTTAAAACTATAAATGAAGAAACCTCACAGGCAGCTGTTACAATAACCTCTAATAAGTCTGGAGGAGATTCAATTAGTTCTCTGGGAGCATGATAGATTAACAAAAGGCCAACATTATTTATTTTATAAAATTTGAGAAAGAGGCACTCAAAGCCTATAGGTTGATGAATTGGGGTAGCAGAAAACATAACAGTGGAGCAAAAAATAATAGCAGCATTGAAGGGGCAAAGCCTAAAGAGGACCCTATGCTTCAGAGGTCTACCCAGACAACCAGCTTGCAGACTCTCATAGAAAATGCAGATATAAAAAATACTGGAGTCCTCAACTTGGGAGGACATCAAAAGACCAGCCAGATGTGAAACTGGGGATTGGAGGAAAGTGGCACAAGAAATGAAAGACTTTCTCCCCTGAAGGACATAGCATAGACGGTTGAGGGGTTTTCACCAAAGACTGTCATAGAGACATCCTGAAGAGGATGGGTTTCGAGGGTTGACTGTTCCGCCATCAAAAAGGGGTGTTAATTTTATTTATTTATGCATTTTTATTTTCTGCAGCTACCAAAAATATATATGTTCAGTCATCATTCTCCAGCACAGAGAGCAAGGGGTTAACATCCCTACCTGTTTCACCTGACCCTGTATAGGATTAGGAAGTGGTGGGTCTGCAAGGGTTTCTAGATAGAATGTAAGTTGTACTAATAAGCTGAATCTTCACTTTCCTCCCTACCTATTATGCTTATCCAAGTTTCCCAAGTAAAGAATCCTTACATGCTGCCCAAAAAAGTTCTGAGTCATTTCTGCATCACAGTACATGTTTCTCCTGGAGGCCTGGGGTTCCCCTCTGCACTCACCTGGTTCTGACTCTTGACAAGCAGATTAGCTCAGATAGAACTAGTGAACAGAACAATTCTATGAGCAGTATTTGAGGCACTTCAGAAAACCCGTAAGGATGATGTTATGGGCAAGGCACCCAGCATTGCATCTGGGGGAGGGGGGGGGGGGGTTCCAGGAGGGGTTGTAGCAGTGTTCTAGGACTTGTGTAATATTTGCAGTGCTGCCTTTCTAAAGGTACGGCTTTTGCTGGTGAGTCCTGGCAGTTAGTGTCACTGTGGTACCACAGATTTTCTATGGGATTAAAACATTTTAATAATTTAATTAAAATCAAAGAAAACTAAATATTATTTTGTGCTGTTTCTTTCATCTGCAAAACAGTACAACATTCAGATCTTTCCAGATTAATTCCCCAGACATACCAACTGAAAATGTCATTCATCGGCCTGCTTCCCTTCCCTCCTCTTTCCATGCTCCCTCCCTTCCCCCACTTCTTCTTCATCATGTAGTCTTCTCACACTCTCTTTCGTGCCTTTTTATAACCCTGCTTCCCTTTCCCTTCACAACTGCTTTACTTCCCCCACTGTGCTCTGAAGTGTCTAGCAAAATGAGTTCCCAAGCTTGCCAATTCTGCATCAGCTGTAGAAAGGTGAGCTCCAAAGCACCTGGGAACGCAAAGCATGACAACAGAGCTTGTGATCTTGATAAAAATGGGTAGTGAAACAAATCCGTGGGAATTTCTAAGCAAACATATTCAATGATTCATTCCATCCCTGGTGTTCAATGATTCATCCCATTGCTGCAGTATATAAAGCCAAGACGCACAGCAAGAAACATCAGTCAATTTGTATTGTCTTGCTATAAAAATACCATTTTTTTAATACGAAAGTCACATAGCTACCAACATGATCAAATTCCCAATGTGTTCCATGCTGAAAGGCTGCCTCCAGAGGGTGGTTGCAAATGAAACCTGGATCAAACATTCATGCATGCAATAATTTCTTTCCCTCAGTTACAATCAATCCAAATTTATTAATGATTATTTTACATCAGTATGCAAATATAAGAGACCTAAATCCCCTGATTAATTATTCATTATTGTGGTAATAATTCAACACTTGATGGCTTTAATTTTAAATATCACAAAAACAAGTGGAGATCAAAAACACACCAGAGGAAGAATCCAGTAAAGAAGGGTGTGTTCGAAGGAGTAAAGCATCCACAGGCGCAAATGCCGTAATGCAGTAGTAGTGGTTATATTCAACTGACATTTTTATCAGGCAAACATATATTGTAGGGACCTACAGTGTTTCTACTACATTTTGCTCAAATGCTTTATTATATAAGATATGTTTGCCTGATAAGATTATCAATTGAATAAAACCACTACTACTTCATTATGGCACAAGCACCTGTGGATGCGTTACTCCTCTGAACACACCCTTGCTTTACTAGCTTTAATTTAAAATATAACATTTACCTCATGAAGCTTAACTATGTTTAAGTTAAATATACATAGGGAGGGTATTTTCAAACAGTTCTCATAGCGCTAAAGCCTGCATGTGCATTGTACATGCAGACTTTATTGAGCATTTTCAAAGCAAACTTACATGCATTAGTTTGGTTTGAAAATGCTTGGGTAATTTTGCCTAAATGCATAAATTCATTTTGAAAATATTAGGGTAACTGGTCAAGTACGTACACTCACGTAAAGTTACAGCTCCTCTTCCTGCCCAAACTCCATCCCCTTGAACACCTCTCCTCAGTGCACATTAAAAAAAATACATGCATAATTTACATGCACTAAGCCAGGGTCAATTTTAGAACAGCCATTTATGTGTATTAAACCAGGTTTTAGGTGCATAAAAGCCACCTCCCAAGGGAGACAGAGGTTAAAGAGCATAATACCATTTAAGTGAACTGCAGCAGAGTAAAAAAAAAGAGGACAATGCAGCTATATAACATGAGCTGCCAGCCCAGGAAACCCAAATGTGACTGGAAAGGTTGCCAGACCAACTATTTATTTATTTATTTATAACTTTTATATACCGGAGTTCAACTAACAAAGTTAATTATCACTTCGGTTTACATTACAACCAGCAAAAAATAACAGAGACAAAGTCTTGTTTTACAATACTGTGAAGTTGATTAAATGACCATTGAATAGATGAGTCAGAGACTCAGGTAGGGGATTTACTTATCACAGCCCCCTGGCCTACTGTTGGTAATTTACAGTGAAATATCACTTTAAATCAAAGGATTGCAAAATCCTAAATTATAGAACTATGACTGGAAAAGTCCTATATTTGAGAATTCTGAATGAGAGAGAGATTAGTGAGTAAAATGTACTGAAATACAGTCCTTGAAAGCAAAGAGATTCTCACCCTAACAAGAAGAGTCAGATCCTTGGGTACCTAGTTCTCAGACAACAGAAAGAAAAAAGCCAGGCAGGATGGAAGGGTGTGTACACATTCTCTTTCCATGATCCTGCCTGGGTCTTGGCCTTTTGGATGAGAGAAAGTGACCTAACCAGGCTGGGTAACAGCAAATGACTGGCCATGAGCTTAGCAGAGCTAAAATCACTGAAAGCTGAGACTGCAGAGGGCCTGAATCACTGAAAACTAACCAAACCATGAGCTCAGTGGAGTTGTAAGCCCAAGCCAGGAAAATCCCTCCTACCAAGGGAGAAGAACCACAGGACAGCAGCAGATCTGGAGGTGGACTGGTCCCCCAGAAAGAAGGGGACTCCAGTAGCAGATTGAGAGGTGACTCTGGATCCCCCTTGAGCAAAAGATCCCCGGTGGCAGATCAAACAGTCCCATAGGAGTAAGGGAACCCCAGTGTCATATTGGGAGGTGACCCTGGGTCTCCTTGAGAAGGGGACCCCAGCAGCAGATCAAGTGGTCTCCCAGGAGGGTGTGGAACCCAGCAGCAGATAGAGTGGTCCCCCAGGAAGAAGGTGACCACAGTGGCAGATCCAGAGGTACAATTGGGTTCCCCAGGAGGGCGTGGACACCAGCAGCATTCAAGGAGGTGGAGTTGGGTCCCCCATGAGGGTGGGGACCCCATAAACAGACCAAGAGGCAGAGTCAGGTCCCCAGGAGGGCATGTATCCCAGCATTGGCACGGACCTTTCAACAGAGTGGAAGTAGCACCGAGGAGATGGCAGAGGCTTAGATACAAAGATGCCCCAGACCAATACTGCCCACCAGCCCAGTTGCATCTTTTCACATGGGTGAGAGTTGGGAAAAAAGGGGGAGGATAATAATAACACTTGATTAAGCAGGAACTCAAGAGGTCCCTTCTATTATATATGGTGGTTTATGTCGGGGCCAACAACCCAAATTTCTAAATATTAAATATTCTTGCTACCTTGTATATAGTTGTGTGGTCTGAGACTATTAACCACGAGTAGATAAGTGTGCTGCTTGACATCCTATTAGCGATGTACATAGTCATGTAGAAATATATAGTCTAATAAACCTGTATATATTTGTACATACTGCCAGCCTTGTTCATAGTCCCATTTATTTTCCTGGGGTGAAGGGAGGGAAATTCAACCCACTTACACCTTCTTCCCTGGGTGGAGGCACCAGGCACCAAGAATGTGAGGAGTGACGGAGTCTGCCTTAAGGTAGGCTTCTGCCAAGTTGGTCCCTGACCCAGGAATGCCCCGCAAGGTAAGTGGTCAAGGGGCATTAAATACATTTTTGGAGGCAACTGCTGGGATCAATTTGATTAATTTTGACTTTTCTAACGTTGAAGAGAACTGACAGATTGGGGAAAAAATGGTTGCTAAGGATATATTGGTGTTGAAAAATTGGTGTAGAGGTGAAGAGGTTAACTTGTCACGGGCTGTATTGGTGAATGGTGTCCCTGAGGACATGGAGTCAGTTGCCTTTGAGCAGGCCCTAGTAGATCTCCAGGTTTTGGGGCACGTAAAGTTTAGAGGGAGATTTTATGATGATGCACAGGGGAATGTGAAAGTTTTCTGTACTTGTTCTATGAATTTAGAGCCTAGCATATCACCCCTTACAGTTTTGCTGGGAGAAGAGGTATCTGTTCCCTTGGTCACTATGGGGAGTAAAGTGTCTGTTCCACTTAACCCAAGTTGGAGGATGGATGTTCTATCCCAGCGTCCTGATAGTTGGCAAGAAAAATTACAAGCCCTATTAAGAAGTGAAGGAAAAACTCTGCAGGAGGTAGCAGGGATTCTACCCCAGGTGGGACAGCCTGCCTGTTCCCCTGATACACTGATACCATGGAGAAGGTGTTAGAAAAGGGCTTGAAGCTCCATTATGATACCAGCCCATACAAGAGGTTGAGAGTATTCTCAGGAGTTGAGCCTACCTCACCAAGAGAGGAAGAATTTGACCATTGGATGGACTTGGCCCTTCAGATGCTACAAGAATGGCAATGCACTGAGTTAGAGAAAAAGAAGAGGGTGTTTGAGGGTTTGCGTGCCCCTGACATTGATGCAGTAATGTCTCTAACCCTTTCTAAGCCTGTTGCTATTGCCCAGGATTGCTTGGACATTTTAGTGTGTGTGCCAGTGGATTGAGCCCTGAGGGATTTATGTTGGGCATGCCAAGGACTGCGAGTTTGAATCCAGCTTAGAGAAAGAGGGAGGGAAGTTGAAAGTGGTTACTAATCAGACTTTTGAGATTTCAATTACCCCACTATTGACTGGGTAAATGTATCATCGGGATATGCTAGAGAGATAAAGTTCCTGGATGGAATAAATGAGTTTTATGGAGCAATTGATTCAGGAACCGATGAGAGAGGGAGCAATTTTAGATCTAATTCTCAGTGGAGCATAGGATTTGGTGAGAGAGTTAACGGTGGTGGGGCCGCTTAGCAATAGTGATCATAATATGATCAAATTTGAATTAATGACTGGAAGGGGGACAGTAAGCAAGTCCATGACTCTCGTGCTAAACTTTCAAAAGGAAAACTTTGATAAAATGAGAAAAATAGTTAGAAAAACACTGAAAGGAGCATTCACAAAGGTAAACGGTGTGCAAGAGGCATGGACATTGATAAAAAAAAATACCATCCTGGAAGCATTGTCCAGATGTATTCCACATATTAAGAAAGATGGAAGGCAAAATTATTATCAGCATGGTTAAAAGGTGAGGTGAAAGAGGCTATTTTAGCTGAAAGATCTTCATTCAAAAATTGGAAGAAGGATCCAACAGAAGAAAATAGGATAAAGCATAATCGTTGGCAAGTTAAATGTAAGATATTGATAAGACAGGCTAAGAGAGAATTTGAAAAGAAGTTGGCCATGGAGGCAAAAACTCACAGTAAAACCTTTTTTAAATATATCTAAAACAGAAAGCCTGCAAGGGAGTCAGTTGGACCGTTAGATGATCGAGGGGTTAAAGGGGCACTTAGAGAAGATAAGGCCATCGCGGAAAGATTAAATTATTTCTTTGCTTCAGTGTTTACTGAAGAGGATGTTGGGGAGATATCTGATAAGAGAAGGTTTTCATGGGTAATAATTTAGATGGAATGAACCAAATCACAGTGAACCTAGAAGATGTGGTAGGCCTGATTGACAAACTGAAGCGTAGTAAATCATCTGGACCAGATGGATTACACCCCAGAGTTTTGAAGGAACTCAAAAATGAATTTTCAGATCTATTAGTAAAAAAGATTGGCGGGTGGCTAATGTAACCCCAAAATTTATAAAGGGCTCCAGGGGCGATCCAGGAGACTACAGACCAGTTAGCCTGACTTCAGTGCCAGGAAAAATAGTGGAAA
Source organism: Rhinatrema bivittatum (assembly GCF_901001135.1). Classification (NCBI taxonomy): domain Eukaryota; kingdom Metazoa; phylum Chordata; class Amphibia; order Gymnophiona; family Rhinatrematidae; genus Rhinatrema; species Rhinatrema bivittatum. Next base: position 714,173,393 of record NC_042616.1, read on the forward strand.
GTGTTCTAAATATCAAAATCACAGAACATATAGAAAGACATGGTTTAATGGAACAAAGTCAGCAAGGCTTTACCCCAAGGCAAGTCTTGCCTCATAAATCTGCTTCACTTTTTTGAAGGGGTTAATAAACATGTAGATAAAGGTGAACCGGTAGATATAGTGTATTTTGATTTTCAGAAGGAATTTGACAAAGTTCCTCATGAGAGGCTTCTAGGAAAAGAAAAAAATTCATGGGATAGGTGGCAATGTCCTTTCGTGGATTACAAGATGTCTAAAAGACAGGAAACAGAGAGTAGGATTTAATGGGCAATTTTCTCAGTGGAGGGGAGGGGACACTGGAATGCCTCAGGGATCTATACAGGGACCCATGCTTTTCAATATATTTATAAATGATCTGGAAAGGAATACAACGAGTGAGGTAATCAAATTTGCAGATGATACAAAATTATTCACAGTAGTTAAATCACAAGCAGATTGTGATAAATTGCAGGAAGACCTTGTGAGATTGGAAAATTGGGCATCCAAATGGCAGATGAAATTTAATGTGTATAAGTGCAAGGTGATACATATAGGGAAAAATAAACCATGCTATAGTTTACACAATGTTAGGTTCCATTTTAGGAGTTACCACTCAAGAAAAAGATCTAGGCGTCATAGTGGATAACACATTGAAATCATTGGTTCAGTGTGCTGCTGCAGTCAAAAAAGCCAACATAATGTTGGGAATTATTAGAAAGGGAATGGTTAATAAAACGGAAAATGTCATAATGCCTCTGTATTGCTCCATGGTGAGACCGCACCTTGAATACTGTGTACAATTCTGGTCGCCGCATCTCAAAAAAGATACAGTTGTGATGGAGAAGGTACAGAGAAGGGCTACCAAAATGATAAAGGGGATGGAACAGCTCCCCTATGAGGAAAGACTAAAGAGGTTAGGATTTTTCAGCTTGGAGAAGAGACAGCTGAGGGGGATATGATAGAGGCATCTAAAATCTTGAGAGGTCTAGAACGGGTTAATGTGAATCGGTTATTTACTTTTTTGGATAATAGAAGGACTAGGGGGCACTCCATGAAGTTAGCATGTGCTATATTTAAAACTAATCAGAGAAAGTTCTTTTTCCCTCAACGCACACACAATTAAACTCTGGAATTTGTTGCCAGGGGATGTGATTAGTGCAGTTAGTGTAGCTCAGTTTAAAAAAGGATTGGATAAGTTCTTGGAGGAGAAGTCCATTATCTGCTATTGATTAAGTTGACTTAGAAAATAGCCACTGCTATTACTAGCATCAGTAGCATGGGATAGACTTAGGGGCAGATTTTCAAAGCCCTATGCGCATAAAACCGGGAGGATTTACGCGCATAGGGGGGTTACGCGCGCCGTGTCTATTTTCAAAAGGCCCGGTGGCACGCATAAAGCCCTGGGATGTGTGTAAGTCCTGGGGCTTGAAAAAAGGGGTAGGGGCATAGGTGGGGTGGCTTCAGGGCAGTCCGTGATCGGGGCGGGGCGGGAACGGAGACTCCAGGCACAGCAGCCATTTGCCGCTGTGCCTGGGATCGCGGGCCAGCCATTGGCTGGCGCTTGCAACCTACGCCTGCCTGGAGGCAGATGCAACTTATAAAATAAAGGTATGGGGGGGTTTTAGGTAGGGCTGGGGAATGGGTTAGGTAGGGGAAGGGAGGGGAAGGTGGGGGGGCGGAAAGCAGGGCTCCCCAAGGGCTCAGCGCACTAGGTGCAATATTGTGCACCCCCTTGCATGTGCCGAACCCGGATTTTATAATATGCATGCAGTTGCACAAGCATGTTATAAAATCGGGCGTACATTTGTGCGCGCCGGGTTGCGCGCACAAATGTAAGCCCATGCATGGGTATTAAAATTCGGCCCTTAGTTTTTGGTTACTTGCCAGGTTCTGATGGCCTGGATTGGCCACTTTTGGAAACAGGATGCTGGGCTTGATGACCCTTGGTCTGACCCAGTATGGCATTTTCTTATGTTCTTAGAAGACATGTATGGTAGTACAAAAGAAAAGTATTGCTTTATCCACTTCAAAGCTACCATGCAGAGGCCTGGGGAAAAGCTCTCTCAATATGCATCCCATCTAGAGTTTGTCTTACTAAAAGCTGAGAGGAAGGGGGCAATCATGACATAGGACATGGACAGGGCTCAAATTGAACAGATATTCAGGGGGGCCTTATACTCAGATGTGACTGTGATCAAAACTGAGTTAGCAGAAAAGAGAAGGGGACCTCCTCCCTTTGCTATTATAATAAGGTGTATCAGGGAAGAGGAAGACTGAGATGCTATGAGGAGCTCTCTAAGTCACCTCAACAGAGAGGGAACCCACCTCAAATTGGAACAGAGAATAGTACTAGAGATTAACACCCTCCAGGACCATCTATAAACCCTTGCTATGGTTCAAAATCCACAGGAACAAAGGAGTGGAGGAGGGCACCATGAATCCACCTCAAATCCAGAAAAGGAGTACCAGGCTAGAAGCCATGAGTTGGAGTCAAAGCTAAAGGCCCTTCAAACCAGACTCAACTCTCCATTGAGGGTTGCTCCCCCCCCCCCCCCCCGAAGGACTGGAGGGGGGAAGAACTGCCCAGACAATACAGAAATAACGTGCTTGCATCAGGAACAAACACTAAACATTCTGGTGTGTGTCACAGATGTGAGAAGCCAGGACACTATAAGAGAGAATGTAGGTTCCTCCTGGCCACACAGGGAGGGGTGGGGATCTCAGAGGAGACATGGAGGATCCAGATGGGGAGAACACCCGGGAGCCCTATATGTTGATAGCACTCAGTCACCCCAGAACCCATCCAATTGGGCAGGAGGCCATATGCCAAAGGGGTTAGTGGGGCCCAAAACAACTGTCCCAATCCAAATTGAAACTGTGGCCACCCAGACCTTATTAGATAGTGGGTCCCAAGTCTCCCTTGTATACCGGAGTTTCTATGATGCTAGGTTGTCACACATCCCACTCAAACCTTTTCAGGGGCTGCAGCTGAGGGGCATAAATAACCATAGTTGTCCCTATGAGGATAGAATTCTCACCTGTCTGGTAAACAGGAGTTCCTGAGTTCAAATCCCAGCAGGGCACTTAAAAATGTATGTAATGCCCCCTTAACCGCTTATTTCGTGGAACGTTCCTGGGTCAGGGACCAATCTGGCAGGAGCCCCCCCTAGGGCAAACTCCATTGGTCCTCAAATTCTTGGTGCCTTGTGCCTCTACCTGGAGAAGATGGAGGTAGTGGGTGGGATTTCACTCCCTTCACACCAGGAAAACAAATGGGATTGTGTACAAGGCTGGCAGTATGTACAAATATATACAGGTTTATTAGACTATATAAGTATATACATTTCTACATGACTATGTACATCGCTAATAAGATGTCAAACAGCACATTTATCTACTCGTCGTTAATAGTCTCAGGCCACACAACTATATACATTTCTACAAGGTAGCAAGAACATTTAATATTTGGCAATTTGGGGTTGTTGGCCCCCACAGAATACCACTATATAGAATAGAAGGGTCCTCTTGAGTTCCCACTTAATCAAGTGTTATTATCTGCCTCCTATTTTCCCCAAGTCTCACCCATTTGAAAAGATGCAACTGGGCTGGTGGGCAGTGTTGACTTGGGGGTCCATTATATCTAAACCACTGCTATCTCCTTGGTGCCGCTTCTGCTCTGCTGAAAGGTCCATGCCAATGCTGGCATCCACTCCACCTGGGGACCTGACTCTACCTCCCAGTCTATTGCAGGCATCTACACCCTCCAGGGAGACCCACGTCCACCTCCTGGAATGGTACTGGGGTCTATGACCTTCTGGGGAACCCAACTGCACCTCTAGACCTACTGCTTGGATTCCCTTCTTCTTGGGCAACATTCAATTTGCTGCTCATGTCCATACCCTCCTGGCATAACTGCTTGATCTGCTGCTGGGGTCCTCTTGCTAAAGGGGAACCCAGGATCACCTCCCAATATGCCACTGTGGTTCCCTTCCTTCTGGAGGATCGCCCCACCTCCGGATCTGCCGCTGTCCTTTCGGTTATTCTCCCTTGGTAGGAGAGTATTTCCTGGCTTGGGCTTACAGCTTCACTGGGCTCATGGCTTGGTTAGCATTCAGTGATTCAGTCCCTCCACAGTCTCAGCTTTTAGTGATTTTAGCTCTGCTAAGCTCATGGCCAGTTATTTGCTGTTGCCCAGCTTGGTTGTGTCACCTTCTCTCAGCCAAAAGGCCAAGACCCAGGCAAGACAGAGTCCGTGTGCATACCTTTCCATTCTGCTTGGCCTTTTTTTTTTCTGTTGTCTGAGAACTAGGTACCCAAGGGTCTGACTCCCCTTGTTAGTCAGGGTGAGAATCTGTTTGCTTCCTATGACTAGTTTTTCAGTACATTTCTCTCATGAGTAACTATCTCATTCAGAATTCTCCAATGTAGGACCAGTCATAGTTCTGTGATTTAGGATTTTGCTATCCTTTGATTTAAAGTGATATTTCACTGCAAGTTACCAACAGTAGTGGGTGTGACATGCAAATCCCCAACCTGACTCATCTATTCAATGGGCATTTAAGCGCCTTCACAGTAAGGGGTCTGACAACCTTTTCAATCTCATTTGGGTTTCCTGGGTTGGCAGCTCATGTTATATAGCTGCATTGTCCTCTTTTTTTCTCTGCTGCAATTCACTTAAATAGTAGCATGCTCTTTAACCTCTTTCTCCTTTGCAAGGTGGGTTTCAAGCACAAATGATTTTGAAAATAAGAAACTTATATTCACATCTTAACAGACTGAATTGATTCCCTGCCTGTCTTTTTCCCTTTCTCCTCCTTGTTCCCCTTAGGAGTGTGATCAATGCACATGTATTTACTATCATTTGGATTACCATCAGGAAACTGTTCAAAATTCTTAACCTCCAATTTGAATAATTCACATAAAGAAGATCACAGAGACATCAAAGTATGAACCACATGTAACAACCCTTCCTATAGAATTCTTTCCCTTCACTGTAGTCCTTATTTGGACTGGAGTAGGCAGGGGATCCCAGGGATTTCTCCGCAGCTTTTTTTTTTTTTTTTATGTTCTGAAGGAAGGCAGACAGAGAGAGATTATGCCTGGCTGGCTAGCCGCAAAACAATGTCTGTTTTAAAAAAGGGACCATTAGTAGGATGACAAGAAATGTATGGGACCTGAGGGAAATTTATTTTTTTAAAAGGGAACATCAGGAAGGTGGAAGGAAGGAGATGATGACTGCAGGACAATTGCCATTTTAAAAAAGGAGCATAGGGGGAAGGGGATGGATTCCCAGGGCTCACGTTTAGGAAAAAATGCACATCAGGAGGATGGGGGGTGGTGGCCCCATGAAAATGGGCCATCATCAGATGTTTTTAATGTTTTAGCAGCACTATTTTTATCACTGCTTTTTTTTGCAGTAATAAATATTGCCACAAAAATGCCACAATATTTTTCAGGGGGGGGGGCAAAATATTTCAGGAATGCCACCTTGCAATATTTCACCCCTCCCCACAATAAAATATCATGTCTTCATATATCTCCCCCTAAAATGGTGACACATTCCATTTTTATTAAACATTGCATTTTTTCAGGGAAGCTGGAGGCAAGTAAGTTTTTCCAGGGGCAGTATTCCTAAGGGAACATCCCTGAATTCAACACAGGAGAGAGTTGATGAAGGACTAGCTACTTCTTTACCACTGGCCATTGATTAAAGTAAATCTCAGTGGTGACCACATTGTCTTTTTCCAAACACACCCAGACCTTAAGAAACTCTTGAACTTCATACTGAGGTTGTGCATGAGATATTTATGTTAACAAAAAGAACGCTTAATGCACTTGATGGTTTAGGAGAAAGGCCCTCCTTTCTCCTAAACCATCCCCTTTCTATCTGTCTCTCTACTTTATACTGTTCACGCCTTGTACTGCTTCAGCTTAATAATTTTTTCTACCAAAGTTGTTAATGGTTAGGGCTATTCTCATCCCACCACCATCTCTCTGTCTCTGGCACTCATTGTTGCAGTTGCTCCATCCACAGATGAAATCATCAATCATTTTCCGTGTTTTTCATCTTAATGCATCTAGCAATGTATGCCAGATGCTCTGCTAATTCCTTTGGTGTCTTTACCTGTTTTGAGTTTCTTTGTAGACTGAAGAGAGGAAACATTTTTGCCATAGTTTAAATGCCACTGCCAATAGAAGCAGCCTTCATAGAAATGTATTTAACTTTGACACCTTGAATAATATGATACAATGCTTTTGGCATACTACTATATAAGTTGTTTTTGTTCTGTGGTAAAACAAATATTTCATCTACTCTGTCCTGATAGAAAATATGTAATTCACAAAAGTTATTGCCTTTTGTAGAATGCTAACAAATGTTCACTATTTTTACTTTTCAAGTTTCTCTCGTTGGGTATGTTGTGGCAGACTGGCCTACCCCAGGATCCAGAGACACTGAATAGTTTTCTTCAGCCTGAGTGTGAGGCATAGATCACTCACTCAGGAATTATAGTAAGTCTTTTATTGCTGTAACAGCATATATACTTGTACAAGTGGAGATAACCAAGGGCTTATATAGAAAAACAGTACAATCATAGAACATTGTCATGCATGCAGGTCACGTAGTTTTCAGTAACTTGCAAGTGCACAAACCACATACTGGGTTAGGAGTCAGAGGTGTGAGGTGTCTGCTTGATTGCAGAATCAAAGTTAAGACCTATTTCCAGAAAAAAGCAAAGGCTACAGTGGGGCATTTAGGCACTGGGACTTTCCACGCTGTGCAGGTGCAAAAAGGTCACCAGTCCACAAGCTACAAGATGGGCTCATCTATGACATCATGGACGCTTCTACACCTCTGACTACCTTGGTGCCTCGAATAGTATGGGACTTGCCAAGGTTCCACACCTACGTTCTGGATATTTCTGAGAATATAAGTATATATATATAATTTCCAAGAAGCTATAAATATCTTTTTGAAGATATAGAGCTAAATGCCAGTTGATTCGTATCTGTATTTTTCTGAGCTGTAGAAGCAATGTCTATCTCTGAGTTACAACCTTAAGCATTATTATACTTAATGACCTATTTTCTTGTCTACTATATTTAACTCTTAGCAGTGCTCAGCGCTGTATTGCTAGGCTAGAAGAATAACACGGCCAAAGTCAACTGATATTTGATTCTACTTAACAATTCTCTCCTTTTTATCTTGATGGACTAGCAATACGTGTTTCTTTTTTTTTTTCTTTTTCTTTTTATTGCATTTTAAATTTATTACACAAATAAACCATTGTGATTGAAAAATTAGATGGTTTACATTGAAATTATTTCACAAGATAAATGATAAATTCAGTAATAATATACCTTAAACCATTCAATTTATAATAAGAAATATGTAGAGGGTGGATACTAACAAATCTTAGGAGCGAACAAATCTTAGGCAAAATAGAAAAAAGAAAAGACAGTGGCTGAGTGAACTTGCCTACTACATGCCATTTGTACTGTCTAAATCACATTTGGGTGTGAGTCCAAAAAGAAGCGAAGTTGTGACGGCTCAAAAAAAACATATACTGAATCACAATATTTAACTACACATTTACATGGGTAGCAAAGAACAAATTTTGAACAGACAACTAGAGCTTCTATTCTCATTTCTATAAAGTTTTTCTCCTTTCCTGCATTGACTGGGAAATATCGGGAAATAGCCATACTTTTTGACCATAATACTTTTCAGATCTATTGCGAAAAAACATTCTCAATACGTTTTTTTCTCAGTAATAAATGCGAAGGTCACAAATAAAACTCCTCTCGTTGAAATAGTATCCTCATAAGATAACTCAAATAACTCGGATATATTCAGCTGAACTTGAGGTTCCAAATTCTCTTGGCTTTCTTCCCTTTTTTTGTGGCAAATAGTAGGCCTTTGAAATTAACGGTAAAGCCTCCATAGGTATTTTCAATATTACATTTAGATATTTCTTAAATAAATCAATCGCTGAAATTTGGGTTATGACCGGAAAATTAAGAACCCTTATATTTAAACTGAGGAGTGAGTTCTCAATATTTTCTATTTTCTTATTTAACACTGTCTCATGTTGGATAGCATGTTGTTGGTAACCCTCCACCATTTTAATTTTCTTTTCCATTTCTTGCAGTTTCTTATCCTGAGCATCCATTCTTTTTACGTTCTCAGTACGTTGTTTATTTGATTCCATGCATGTTTTTGATAAATTGATAACAGCTATTTCAATTGTGGCCAATGCTTCCCATATCGAATCCATAGTTATTACCGCTGGTTTTACAAGAAAGGAGGTTAACTCTTGTACTGACTCACCCCCTCCTGAGGTTTCAGTATCAGTGTCCCATTCAGCTTCCAGCGTCGGAGTTGCAGAACTGGTGTCTCTCAGCATTGATGGTAAATATCCTCCCAGCTGAGGTATTCCTCCCAGTTTAGCCTCTTTCAGGCTTCCAGGCTCCACGGGGTTCTCCGAAGGACCTATTGGTATTGTCTCCCATTTCTCTGTCTCACGCTGGTGTGGGGACAGAGCCTCTGGCGCGCCGGGAGCAATACGTGTTTCTAATGAAATATCACATTGAAAGGTAAATTAATTCAATCCTTTAAGAAGCTGGTGGGTTTCTTCAATCTCTAGGACATCTTCTGCTAACTTGAGTTAAAAAGTTGGATTGGATCACCGTCTTCCTGTAGAGGGAGACAAAAACAATGGACACAAAAACAAAGGCACAGCAGTAAAATAAATACGATAACAACTATAAAGACAAAGGAGTGGCATTAAACTCATGTGCCTGACGGGCCAAATCGTGGAAAGTGGTGATATAAGGATGGCAGTACAGAGTGAACAGAACTATTAATGAGCAAATTTGTTTGTTTTATGAGTCCCATTCTTTAGCCAGTCTAGAGAAAGTGTAAAGAATTCATCTGAGTAAAGCCTTAACAATCCAGGACTGTGAGGAATCGACCCTAGTGTCCTCTTGTGTGCATGTGCAAGACCAGGCTAAGAGCTTGGTACCCTTTAAATCCCCTAGAGGGAGAATGTCTATGGGAGGGACCTTGCTAGGTGGGAGGTGCTTGGAAGGTATGCTCAGTACAGGGGAGGATAAGTTGTTGAGCAAGTGGGGAAAGGATGGGCCCCATGGATCTGGGATCAGGAACTCCAGACCTCTCTCTGGGAGAGGGTAGGCAGACGTCTGGGAAGTGCCTAAGGATCTGTGGAGGTAGACAAACTCCTGAGAAGTGCCTAGGTGATATTGTAAAGGTGAAAAAACTTCTGGGAAGTGCCTAAGAGATACTGTGAAGGTGGGCAGATGTCTGGGAAGTGCCTAGTTACTTTGAGTTATTGAAAGAAGAGACAAGTCTTAAGTGTTTGCATTTGTGTTCTCCATTCTGACCGTGAGTTTCTGTGGCACTGTAAATAAATGCACTGAAGATACAACAGAGTCTGGGTATGATTTATCTGGCTGTATACAAGTCTTTGACTGTTCGAGTGCCACAAGGACCATTAGGGTAATGTTCTTCTTTGAGAGTTGCAGAAAATTCTGTGAACATGCAGGAGTGTAATCAACTCCTGCTGAATGGGGAATGGTGCTTCCAGTAAACCCAGCTTAGGTGTTTACTCAAAGCATCATTCCACTTGATATAGGACTTGAGTCACCACAAGCTTTAAGACTTTGCTTGCCTGCCGCCTGCCCTGATCTCCGGAATGTTGCCTGGCTCTGCCTGATTGCCGCCTGCCTGACCGTGGACCGTCTGACCTTGTCTTCTCCTCTTGCCGTGGGATTCCTCTTCATCGGAGTTCTGCGCCTAAGTCCAGCTGGCCCCGGCACCCAAGGGCTCAACCTGTGGGGAACGAGGGCTGGTAGTGGTGAAGGTCCAGTTGGGTCTCCACACCGACCAGCTCTGCCTGCCGATGGCGAGGACCTGCAGGGGTTCCCCCTGCAGGTAGCGCCAACCTCGTCTTGGTCCAAGGGTCCACTCCATAACATAGCATTTGGATATGCTTCTAACTATTGTCAACACATATTTCATTTGCATAATCTGTAGCATTTCTCATTTCTATGAAGTTCATTTGTAGTCTCACAAATTGGCCCCAAGGGACATTCAAATTTGAGAGTGCAACCTGTAATCTTTTTCCTATGGTATACACCTTTCTACAATTGGGCAATGCTTTGGGCCTTTCTATATGAATCACCCCATTTTTTTTTTTGCTTGAATTTGAACCTTGGTGAGCCAATCAAGCAAGGAAAGGGAACAGAGAGGGTGGAGCAACAGGGAGATGGTTGGCAATAGTCAATAGGCCAGATGGAGTGAGAGTGTGAGGGTGCATCCTTGAAGTCTCTTTAGCTTCTTTCTGTAGGGAAAGAAGGGAAAATGAGAGAGATTTGCTCCTCAACCTGTAAAGAAACTAAAAGGAAGTTAGTGCCTAGAAAGATATCTGCAGTAGCAGTCTGAGCAGCTTCATCAGCTAGAATATGTCCTTTGCTTTTGAATACATCCTGGAAATTGTGGGCAGCACATTTCAGAATTGCCACCCATGAGGGAAGAAGAGAGCCTGTAAAAGGGCATGAATAAAAACTGAGATCTTAATTGGGTTCCAGCTGATGTAAGTCCACCAGATGGCCCCAAAAGTCATGGAAACCCCTGAAGGCATAATTGTAGTCAGTCTAGATGTTTACAGAGTGAGAGACAGCTCTAGTAAGGGCACAGAGCTCATAAACCTGTGATGAGTGGGCAGGAGGGAGGCGGAAAGTCTCAACCACATCATGGGGAACAAAACGTATAGGATGCTGCAAGGGTTCCTGAGGAATCTCATAGACAGGAACAATACCACAAGGAAGATGAGATCAAGACTGGATATTGCAGTGATTAGTAAATCAAGGCAAGATTTGCCAAAAGGGAGTAGCTGATGGGGTTAACTGTTTCACCAGATTTAAAAACATAAAAACATTAGAAGTTGCCATACTGGGTCAGACCGGGGGTCCATAAAGGTCAAAATCCTGTTTCCAACAGTGGCCAATCCAGGTTACAAGTACCTGGCAAGAACCCAAACATTAAGTAGATCCCATGCTTCTAATGCTTGTAATAAGCAGTGGCTATTCCCTAAGTCCAACACGATTAATAGCAGTTTGTAGACTTCTCCTCAAAGAATTTATCCAAACCTTTTTTAAATTCAGCCTCACTAACTGCATTAACCACATCTTCTGGCAACAAATTCCAGAGCATAATTGTGCATTGAGTGAAATAATTTTCTACAATTTATTTTAAATGTGCTACTTGCTAACTTCATAGAGTGCCCCTTAGTCCTTCTGTTATCTGAAAGAGCAAATAAGCAATTCACATTTATCCATTAAAGTCCTCTCATTATTTTAAACACCTCTATCATATCTCCTCTCAGCCATCTCTTCTCCAAGCTGAAGAGTCCTAACCTCTTTAGTTTTTCCTCATAAGGGAATCGTTCCATCCCCTTTATCATTTTGGTCATCCTCTGTACCTTTTCTAATTCTGCCACTTCGATATCCAATCTTCCAGGATTTCAAGGTCCTCCTGCAAGTTTTCAAAATCCGCTTATGTTTTAACTACTCTGAATAATTTTGTTTCATCTGAAAATCTGATCACCACACTCATCGTACCCCTTTCAAGATCATTTATAAATATATTAAAAAGCACCAGTTCAAGTACAGATCCCTGAGGCTCTCCACTGTTTACCTTTTTCCAGTGAGAAAACAGGCCTTTTAATCCTACTCTCTGTTTCCTAGAGATGTGAATCGTGTCCTCGATCGTCTTAACGATCGATTTCGGCTGGGAGGGGGAGGGAATTGTATCGTCGCCGTTTGGGTGTTTAGAGTATCGTTAAAATCGTGAACCGGCACACTAAAACCCCCTAAAACCCACCCCCGACCCTTTAAATTAAATCCCCCACCCTCCCCAAATGCCTTAAATTACCTGGGGGTCCAGAGGAACACTAAAACCCCCTAAAACCCACCCCCGGCACACTAAAACCCACCCCGACCCATTAAATTAAATCCCCCACCCCAAATGCCTTAAATTACCTGGGGGTCTGTAGCGGCGGTCCGTAGCTTAAATTACCCCCGGGTCCGTAGCTAAATCGGGGGAAGGGGGAGAGCAGGAAATCCGGCACACTAAATCGTGGTGTCTTCAGCCGGCGCCATTTTGCAAAATGGCCGCCGCAAAATGGCGGCGGCCATAGACCAATACGATTCGACACAGGAGGTCGTTCCGGACCCCCACTGGACTTTTGGCAAGTCTTGTGGGGGTCAGGAGGCCCCCCAAGCTGGCCAAAAGTTCCTGGGGGTCCAGCGGGGGCCCTGGAGCGATCTCCTGCCGCGAATCGTTTCCGTAAGGAAAATGGCGCCGGCAGGAGATCGACTGCAGGAGGTCGTTCAGCGGGGGTCGGAACCCTCGCTGAACGACCTCCTGCAGGTCAAAGGTAGCGCCGGCGCCATTTTGTTTTTTTGTCCCCCGACGTCAGGAGCGTAGGATATCGCTCCCGGACCCCCGCTGGACCCCCAGGGACTTTTGGCCAGCTTGGGGGGGCCTCCTGACCCCCACAAGACTTGCCAAAAGTCCAGCGGGGGTCCGGAACGATCTCCTACCGGGAATCGTTTTTCCGTACGGAAAATGGCGCCGGCCATACACCGTATGGCCGGCGTGTTGCCGTACGGCCAGCGCCATTTTGCGCAAAATGGCGCCGGCCGTACGGCAACACGATTCGACTGCAGGAGGTCGTTCCGGACCCCCGCTGGACTTTTGGCAAGTCTTGTGGGGGTGAGGAGGCCCCCCCAAGCTGGCCAAAAGTACCTGGGGGTCTAGCGGGGGTCCGGAACGACCTCCTGCAGTCGAATCGTTTTTCCGTACGGAAAAACGATTTGCGGTAGGAGATCGTTCCGGACCCCCGCTGGACTTTTGGCAAGTCTTGTGGGGGTCAGGAGGCCAGTTTCCCCCCCCCCACTGGACCCCAGGTAATTTAAGGCATTTTGGGGGGTTCGGGAGGGTGGGGGATTTATTTTAAAGGGTCGGGGTGGGTTTTAGGGATGTTTTAGTGTGCCGGTTTTCGATTTACACGATTTACACGATATTTAAAAAACCCAAACTGCGACGATCCGATTCTTTCCCCCTCCCAGCCGAAATCGATCGTTAAGACGATCGATCACACGATTCACATCTCTATTACCCAAACACCAAGAAGATCCCATGCTACGGATGCAATTAATAGCAGTGGCTATTCCCTAAGTAAACTTGATTAATAGCCATTAATGGACTTCTCCTCCAAGAACTTATCCAAACCTTTTTTGAACCCAGCTACTGGGGGAGGCAAGAGTAAGGGAATCATGGGGTGGCAGGGAGCAAAGGAAGATGAATGAGGAGATGATGGGCAGTAAGAGCAAAGGAGGTTTAGTGAGGGGACTGTGGAGGAGTGGGGCTAGCAGGAGCAAAGGAGAGTGAGTAAGGAAATCAGGAGGGATGGAGTATGGATAAGGGATGTGAAGTGAGGAGATTGAAGTGGGTGTAGGAAGTGAGTGAGAGGATTGGAGAGGGTATTAGGGTATGGGGAGGTCAAAGAAGTTTTGGGAGATAAGGACTGTGGCTTCCTTCCTTCTCCAGGCCATCCCAATCTCTCCTCCTTTTCATTCTCCTCCACCCCATCCCAGTCCTCCCTCTGCCTCTCTCTTCTGGCAACAAATTCCAGAGCTTTATTGTGCGTTGAGTGAAAAAGATTTTTCTCCGATTAGTCTTAAACGTGCTACTTGCTAACTTTATGGAATGCCCCCTGGTCCTTCTATTATTCGAAAGTGTAAATAACCGAGTCACATCTACTCATTCAAGACCTCTCACGATTTTAAACACCTCTATCATATCCCCCTCAGCTGTCTCTTCTCCAAGCTGAACAGTCCTAACCTCTTCCGCCTTTCTTCATAGGGAAGCTGTTCCATTCCCTTTATCATTTTGGTTGCCCTTCTCTGTACCTTCTCCATTGCAAATATATCTTTTCTGAGATGCGGTGACCAGAATTGTACACAGTATTCAAGGTGCGGTCTCACCATGGAGCGATATAGAGGCAGTATGATATTTTCTGTTTTATTAACCATTCCCTTCCTAATAATTCCTAACATTCTGTTTGCTTTTTTGACTGCTGCAGCACACTGAGCAGATGATTTTAAAGTATTATCCACTATAATACCTAGATCTCTTTCTTGGGTGGTAGCTCCTAATATGGAACCTAACATCGTGTAATTACAGCAAGGGTTATTTTTCCCTATATGCATCACCTTGCACTTATCCACATTAAATTTCATCTGCCATTTGGATGCCCAATTTTCCAGTCCCACAAGGTCTTCCTGCAATTTATCACAATCTGCTTGTGATTTAACTACTCTAAATAATTTTGTATCATCTGCAAATTTGAGAACCTCACTCATCGTATTCCTTTCCAGATCATTTATATATTTATTGAAAAGCACCGGTCCACGTACAGATCCCTGAGGCACGCCACTGTTTACCCTTTTCCACTGAGAAAATTGACCATTTAATCCTACTCTCTGTTTCCTGTCTTTTAACCAGTTTGTAATCCATGAAAGGACATCACCTCCTATCCCATGACTTTTTAGTTTTCCTAGAAGCCTCTCATGAGGAACTTTGTCAAACGCCTTCTGAAAATCCAAATACACTACATCTAATGGTTCACCTTTATCCACATGTTTATTAACCCCTTCAAAAAAATGAAGCAGATTTGTTAGGCAAGACTTCCCTTGGGTAAATCCATGTTGATTGTGTTCCATTAAATCATGTCTTTCTATAAGCTCTACGATTTTGATCTTGAGAATAGTTTCCACTATTTTTCCCGGCACTGAAGTCATGCTCACTGACTTATCTAAAAATAGGAGGAGGACAGCAGCGTTGCTTGCAGCACCATGGGCCCCATCCTCCTCCTTCGGTAGCTGGCTCTGAGTCATGCTTCAAACCATGTGGTTCAAAATGCAACTCAGATCCAACAGCAAAAGTGAAGGAGGAGAATGTGGCCTAAGGCAGAGCAAGGTCACCATCCTATTCCTATTTCCAGATAAGTTGGGTGAGTAAGAGGATCGGAGGAGGGGGCAGCAGCAGAGAAGCAATGCACTGCCCTATTTCCACCAATGTGTTTTTCTTCCGGGGGCAGGAGAGAGACTGGAAAAGGAACAATGCACCATCCCACTGTCACCAATTCATTTTTGTTCAGACCTTGGTCTCCTGCGGTAATTTGGTCAGGATAGGCCAGTGCTATGGCAAGGGCCTATCCTGACCAAATTACCAAAGGGCAGAGGCAGCAGACGTGCAACACCCAAAACCAGGATTGCACTCTGCAATTCTTAGTTAATGGAGGCAGTATTTGTAAAAACTAATTCAGAAGATGAATGTCCTAAATTCTCTGAACCGTGGATATTGAACAGCTATCAATATCAGGCTGAAGAGAAGTTGGTGCCTCTATTCAGTAGCATCTTAGTCTCTAGTGAGGAGGTGGAGGAAGCAGATGATACTGATAAGGCTGAAATTATAAGCTGCAAAGAGAGAGATCAACTCCAAGCCTGAACAGCCAGCCCTTCCCCTAATTATGCTACATGGGAACAAAATCAGGCCTCCTTCAGGGATTTCCTCTGGCTTGTCCATGCCTAGGACTTTGTACCAATTTAGTTGGTGCCCTTTGACCCCCTATTTTAAGTCTTGGGGTGCTGTTTCCACTGTGGATGGCTGACTTGCATTTCTCATGATGCTTTGGGGTCTTCATGCCGCTCTTTCTGCTGCTTTGATCCTCTATCCTTGGAGTTCTTCATGCCTTTCGGTGCTTTGTTCCCCCTTCATAATGCCTTGAGCTCTTCATGCCACATTTGGTACCATTTTGCCCCTGTCCTGCAGCCTGAGGGGGGGGGGGGTTATTGCCACTGTTGATGGTAAATTTTGCACCACTTTTGGAGCCTTGGAGTGTTGTGGCCACTCTTGATGATGCTATGCTCCTCTGACAGTGTCTTGGAGAACTCCTGCCACTGCCAGTATCATTTCACCCCATTGTGGGACCGTTGGGCATTCATGCCACTTTTGGTAACATGTTGCCATAGTCTTGATGCATTGGAATGCATTTATCCTTCTGATGATGTCTACCCCCAAGTTTCATTAGAAATGATTAGAAAACCCCAATTTGGGAGCCCAAAACAGGCTGCATTACTTCATCCTTTGACTTTAATAGGAAACAAACAACTAAATCAAACAAATTTTTGGTTTTCATTTGAAACAAATTAAACAAACGATTGTAACCTTCGAAATGAATAAATGAACCAGAACCAGATTTTTGCCTCTGCACATTCCCATTCTTTTTTTTTAGTCAGGTATCTGAAAAATTAGGACTGTATCTATATCTTTCGGCCGCATTTTCTTGAGCTTTGATTACATCTTTTGGTACTGGATGATCTTCTCTCTTCCCATGTATAGTACAGCAAGTTGCTTAGTACTGACACTCCTATTAGTAATGCTGTTTTTTGTTATTTTCTCCTTTATCACTGTGGCTTGTTTTTCATTACTAGGCTTTTTATTGTTTGGTCTGGGAATGAATAATTATACTTAATGAATTATGTGAAGAATGTATGTAAGAGAGAATGATGTTAACTATAAATGTAAAGTGAGAGATTGACAGTGGGAAGCTGGGGGGGGGGAGGGGTTGGAGCTGGGGCAGATTTGAGGACATCGCTATCCCAATGAAAAAGGTGTTCCGCTGCCTCTCATCTGCATGTTTTAGGCACATTATACTGTTTTATTCTATTTTACTTCTGAGGATTTCTACTGATAGCTTGAAATGTGGGATATTTTAAGCCTGCGAGGCAAACATTGAAATCCCTTTTTCTTAGAAAGAAGAAAGTGGGAATGTCAAGTAAGAAATATTTTTTAAGTGGGGGTCCAAAGCAGACAGTAAAGTGCAAAGTGGCTGCGATGTGTTATTAGGCTATAGAAATAGCAGGCAATAAGCTATTACCATCTGCATGATATGTCAGAACCCAATTTAATTGTTCCCTGAACTCCCACTCTCCTCATTTTTGCAGCCATTGGTTTCGGCAGTGTATAAAATACTGTAATATTTCCAGGAGCTCTAATGGGAATTTTTCATAGCAGCTAAGTTTTTTTTTAATGATTTTTGTGCAGCTCCCAGCTTATCCGCTCTTTGAAATGGTATTAACTACTAAAGAAAGAAAGAAATGCATTAAAAAAAGAACCTAATGGCTGGCGTTTAAAGCAGTATTGTAACCGGGAACAGTCGAGCCACGAAGTTCAGGATTTTTAATGAGATCCTGTTGCCTATGTGTAAAAAAAAAAAAAAAAAAGGCATAATTAATTATCCTAAAAATCTATTTTTTTAATCTCTCATCTGTCTTAGTTTAGTTCTCTTCTTTTTTCCACATGTTATCTACCGTGACACAACGATCCGGTGATTTCAATAGCGTGACAGTGGATCACATCATAAATTCTACAGGCATCTGTATAACCATACTTCAGCAGGGCTGGCTTAAATATCCCTTCCACCTATTTTCACTTTCATAATGCACGTGTTTTGGAAAGCAACGAAAATCTCCTCCTACTTGTATTGAAATTTTGAACTCTGGCCTAGCAACTAGTTCAAATAATTCATTTAGTAGCTCTTAATCCACATACACATTCAGACATAGCCTGATATTGTTTGCACAAGAAGGAAATGTAAAATTTTAAATTATTTAGGCAGAGTTCTTAATTACCAAAGATCAGTTGTCCATATTGTTTTTGATTCGCGAAACTTAATTGAAAATGTTCCAAAAAGAGTTACAAAATGTAACAAAGAGAAACTGATTGGTGTGATTAGTCTAATAGGACTGTGTGATAAACTCTGCCAATGCCTGGTTCTATTCTCATTATATTTCCAGTATCACTGCACAGTACACAAGATGCACACACATTTTCCAGCACAAATCTGTCATGATGGTTTTTCTACCTGATCTCCATTTTCAGACTCCTGCTTTCGAACTTTAGGTAGAAAAGTATTCTGCATGTCTAAACAGTAAGATTCCTTATTTTTTTAAAATATGATTAGTTAAAAAATTATTGCACCTATTCTGAAAATACCTCCATACTATGCTTTTGCTACTACTTATCTGTTTCTTTTGATGAGATTGTTTTTCTATCTGATTTTTTTAGGCTACACATTTAAATGCAAAGTGCTCCATTCACTCAAATTTTGGACTTAGAAAAATTTCTGACAAATATTTGCCAACTTTAGCAAAAAAAAAAAGTGAGATTCAGAGGCCTTACGTAGCTTCGGGAAAATTGTGTAAACCTCCTTTACATATCCTTTTAAACTGGCCTCCATGCATTATCATCATCATGACCCTCATAATCCCTTTTCAAATATGCAGTGTTGTCATGATATCAGTAACATCTGAAACTGGATAGATGAAATACAGTGAGCATGCTCAGAACGTGATGTCAGCTCAAACTAAAGCAAACAAGCTAAAAATGCTTGTTGATAAAAGAATCTGATGTAATGACTCATTGGATTCCTTATAAGCAACGTAACTCTTGTAGAAAGGGCATATTAGTAATGAGTGTAGGGAGTTGGTAAGATCCATTTGCTAAAACATCCCCATGGAAGATATCACAATGGATCATTCATTAATACTGTGACCCCCTAGAGTGTTCCAGAAGCAGTGTGTGTGAGTAAAACAGATAGTGAGGAGTAAAGATTAAAGATGGACCTCAGAGAGGGAGCTCTCTCTCTCTCTCTCTCTTATAGAGTTGTAAGAATGACACCAATAGTGTAAGATCTGTGGTGTTCTACTGAGAAAAGCTACTTGCCCAAAAGATGAGGCTGGTGAGTTGATTCTCCTTATTTTTGTTTTCAGCCCCCATTCAAGAGAAAGATACTGCAACCTTGCATCCCCTGATCTGGAGTCACCATGCTAAGACCTAGGATTTGTTTAGGAGTAAATGTTTATCTTTATCCTTAGGGCTTCTTTTCCTCCGTTGTGCTAGAATCCTGTTTTTGGACACGAGGAGATTTTTGTGCTTCAGGGGAGTATGCCAGTAAGAAGACTGGAAACTTTTCAGTTGCCCCTGGGTTGTTCAGTCAGTGTGACCCTATGCCACTCGGGAAGCATTTCAGAGGAAACTGCCCATTAGAAGAGACCAGAAGGCAATGAAAGAATGTGCCAACCTGATATAGCAAAAAGGCATAAGGAGCTAAGAGCAGAAGAGAGCTTTGCAAAACAGACACAGGAAGCATCCCCCAGAGGTGATGCCCAGAGGTATGCACAAAAGAAACCCATTTGGAGAAACTGCTCCACAAGAAGCACTTAGTCAGTAAATGGTAGGGATGTGTACGGAGAAGATATTTGGTTCAGTTTGTAGGGATGTGAATCGTTTTTCAACGATTAAAATTATCGTCCGATAATGTAAAATCGTCTTAAATCGTTAAAGAACACGATACAATAGGCATTCAGATTTATCATTAAAAAATCGTTAATCGGGTTAGGGGTAGATTTTCAAATAGCACGAATTGGCTTACTTTTGCTGGCGCATCAGGCGCCAGCAAAAGTAAGCTGGATTTTAGTAGATACGCGCAGAGCCGCGCGTATCTGCTAAAAAACCTGGATCGGCGCGCGCAAGACTATTGATTTTGTATAGCCGGCGCGCGCCGAGCCGCGCAGCCTACTCCCGTTCCCTCCGAGGCCGCTCCGAAATCGGAGCAGCCTCGGAGGGAATCCTCTATCGCCCTCCCCTCACCTTCCCCTCCCTTCCTCTACCTAACCCACCCGCCCGGCCCTGTCTAAACCCCCCCCCCTTACCTTTGTTGGGGGATTTACGCCTCCCGGAGGGAGAAGTAAATCCCCGCGCGCCAGCGGGCCTCTTGCGCGCCGGGCCGCGACCTGGGGGCGGGTAAGGAGGGCGCGGCCACGCCCCCGGACTGCCCCGGGCCATAGCCACACCCCCGTACCCGCCCCCAAAACGCTGCCGACACGCCCCGAAAACGCCGCTGCGCTCGGTCCCGCCCCGACACGCCCCGACACGCCCCCCTCCGAAAACCTCGGGACTTACGCGAGTCCCGGGGCTCTGCGCACGCCAGTAGGCCTATGTAAAATAGGCTCACCGGCGCGCAGGGCCCTGCTCGCCTAAATCCGCCCGGATTTGGGCAGATTTAGGCGAGCAGGGCTCTGAAAATCCGCCCCTTAGTGTGCACTAACTCCCGTTAGTGCGCACTAACCGGGAGTTAGTGCGCATTACCCATTGTTAGTGCGCACTAACAAAAAATGATACAAATTGACACTTTTCAGGTCAGTTAAGGTCAGTTTAGGAATGAATATGTATTCCTATTGGCTGCCCTCTTATTTATTGATGTTACCAAGGTTCCAACTGAGGTGATGGTTGGGGGGATGGGAAATGGAAACGGTTGGTAGCTTGACAAAAAAAGTAATGTGATCAGTCAATGTGACTAGAACTTGTGCCCTTGTGATTTTCCTGCATGCAGTGCCGTATCCCTGATACTGGGAGTGTTGTGATCTTCCTGCATGCAGTGCCCTATCCCTGATACCAGGGGTGTTGTGATCTTCCTGCATGCAGTGCCCTATCCCTAATACCAGGAGTGTTGTGATCTTCCTGCACACAGTGCCCTATCCCTGATACCGAGAGTGTTGTGATCTTCCTGCACACAGTGCCCTATCCCTGATATCGGTAGTGTTGTGATCGTCCTACACACAGTGCCCTAACCCTGATACCGGGAGTGTTGTGATCTTCCTGCACGCAGTGCCCTATCCCTGATACCGGGGATGTTGTGATCTTCCTGCACTGAGCAAGGATACGGCACTGCATGCAGGAAGATCACAACACTCCCGGTATCAGGGTTAGGGCACTGTGTGCAGGAAGATCACAATGTGTGCAGAATTGGTAACATGAATAAATAAGACTTGGTCTTATTTATTCATTTATTTATTCATGTATTTATTTATCAGTTATTTATTTATTTATTTATTTATTTATTTATTTATGTATTTATTTGTCATTTATTTATTTATCATTATTTATTTATTTATTTATTTATTCATGTTACCAAATCAGTCTTGGTAACATGAATAAATAAGAGGGCAGCCAATAGGAATACATATTCATTCCTAAACTGACCTTAACTGACCTGAAAAGTGTCAAATTGTATCATTTTCTGTTAGTGCGCACTAACAATGTGGTTAGTGCGCACTAACTCCCATTAGTGTGCACTAATCGGAAAAAATGATTTTTTAACTAAAAAATCATGCCAAACACGATTTTCTTCTCCTGCCAGACGATTTCGATCGTTAAGACGATCGGGCACATGATTCACATTCATATCAGTTTGTTCATTCAGTTTGTTTGGCTCAGTGATTCATTCCATTCAGTACACCGTCATAAAAATTATCTTTTTTTTTTTGTGTCATACATTCATTTGTTTCCCATTAAAGTCACTGGGAGAAGCAATATATAGTATTTTGGGCTCAAAAACTGGGGTTTTTCTATTGAAGTTTAATGAAATTTGCAGGCAACCACCAGCAGCAGAAGGAAGAGCACTCCAAGACATCAGGAATGGAGCAAAATAACACTAAGAGTGGCATGAATAGCCCAAGGCACCATGACACTGCAAAGTAGCATCAAAACCCCAAGGCACTGTGAGAGGAGTAAAGCAGCACCAAGAGTGGCATGAACAATCCAAGGCACCTAAAAAGGGGCAAAGCAGCACCAAAAGAACAGAAAAACAGCACTAATAGTGACATACTTCCCAAGGCATCAAAAGAGGGGTGATCTTCTTTGGTAATATGTGCCATCACAGCTACAACCAATTCTTGACTGGCACAAAGGAACATCAGAGAAACTATGGGTCCAGCTGGAGAATGATATTCTTCAGGGGATCCCTCTGGCATCTCTAGTGTGGCTGCCCCCCAGAGCTAGGCCATTACCAAACACACTTGTCACAAGGGGGGTTGCAATTAAAGTAATTTGAAGGGTTGGGGTGGGTTTGGAGTTGTTTTTTTTTTTATGTGCACTTTCTCCCCCCCCAAAAACGATAAGAAAATCACATGAAATTTAGTGGGTTTTCCTATCGTTTTGTTGGCCCCCTGAAATGCAACGAAATAGGAAATATCGTTTTTATTTCCTATTTCATTGCAAACGAATGCACATCCCTTTATAGATCTCCTATCTTTTTTAACCTTGATTTCAGTCCAGGGAACTCAAGGACCATTGCACGAAGGTGGGAAAATAGAGGGTGCTCCAGGCTTGAACACATTTGGCAGGGTGGGAAAATTAAGGATTTCTCGGCTATTATGGATAACTTTGGGATTCCTGTCACTGACCACTATTTTTAACTACAGGCATATCATTTTATTTCACAACGCAAGATCAGGTCGGATTTAAGTCAAGTAAATCCCTATTTGAGGGTTTCTGTGATAAGGCTGAGGCCATCACAAGGGTAATCTCTAAAATTTATAACCTCTTAAAATAGGGAATTAAAATATAACCCATCTCACATCTTGAACTGGGAGAGGGATCTACAAATTACTTTAGGACTTAGAAGATGGGTGCTTTGCTTCTCCACTGTTAAACGTAGTTCACTATTGGCGTCAATTATTGAACATAGCTATAAAACGTTATACCGTTGGTATATCGCTCCTTCCAAACTGCATAAGTTCTTCACCTCAATTGGCGACTAATGTTGGAGAGGGGGTGGAGAAAGCGATACTTTCCTCCTTATATGGTGGGCATGCCCTAAGTTCACCACCTTCTGCGATAGAATTGTGAAACTAATTCTCAATATGGTGGGTGAACAATCACCCAAAGACCCTTTATTGTTTTTGCTAAATGTTTATCCTGGAGATTTGGAACCGATCGATTTTTTTTTAATGCAGCAGATAATATTGGCAGAAAGGGCCAAGGTTGCATCCCGTTGGAAGCAGCCAGATGTGCCCCCCTTACAAAAGGTTATTTAGAGGCTAGCAAATGTTTATTATTTGAATAAATTGACTGCTATCTGGCAAAAACAAACAGCCAAATTTGAAAAAAGATGGCAATGCTAGAAATCATGGCAAGTACTGTTCTAAAGGCATTAGTGCTTTATATGATTGTATCAGCTCCTCAGAAAGGGTGGATCTACTGGTATGGGTTGTAGAGGGGATAGATGGGGGTCTTTACCAAGGTAAAAAAAAAAAAGAATGTTGTTGGAGTGTTACTTAACTGTTTTAAGAACAAGTTGGGACAACTGTATGACCAAACTCTCTCTCAGTCACATACCAGCGCTCTCTCTCACACTGGCTCTCAATTACACACCTATACACACATGCTCTCAGTCACTCACATATACACATGCTTTTTCTCTCACTTATATAGGTTCTTAATTACACATTTACACACATGCTATCTTTTCACGCTTACACACACAGGCTTTCAATAGAAGCCATGAAATCATTAGGATTCAATCAAATCATAAACTCTCCTACTCATAAAGCTGGCCACTCGCTCAACCTCATTTTCATCAACCAACACATTGTAACTGAATCTCTATCATGTACACCCATTCCCTGGTCTGACCATTATATTATAAGAACCACAAATATTCTGGAAAGACTCCCTCCCCCTCCTGTCATATCCACCACTATACAAATCCGCAAATCTTGCAACAAAACAAGCTAACTGCGGCTCTTTCCCACTACCTTAGCAACCTCAACCTAACTAACGCTGACACTGCTCTCGCATCATGGAATGAGCACACCCTAACAGTCACTGATAACATCTGCCCCATTATCACCAAACAACTATCCTCTCAAAAAAATATTTTAAAAACCCTGGTACAAATCTGAACTAAAAGAACTGAAACAAGCCCTCAGAAAAGCTGAAAGAAATTGGCGCAAAGACCCTTCTCCAACCCTCCTTGCGCGCTACAAAACTTCCTTACACAGCTACAATAATGAAATAAACATTGCCAAAAAGAATTTCTATGCTACTAAAATACACCAGTACCAATTCAACCCTAGAGCCTTATTTGAATATGTCACCTCACTCACCAATCTCACTCCAAATATCATTCCAGAAGAAGAAGCCAAAACTAAATGCGAACAACTGGCAACGTTCTTCCATGATAAAGTTAACAAACTTATGACACGTTTTCCCTCCATCCCTCACACACCCCAAAACAGTTACTCTGTTCAATCTAGCAACCCTTTTGTTAACTTCACAACATTTGAACACACTACTGCAATGGAAATTAAATCCTTACTCAAAAAAGCTAGACCTTCAACCCACCCATCTGATACCATCCCCACGAAACTTCTCCTTACCATACCTAAACTAATAGCCCGTCCTATATCGAATATTATCAATGCATCCATTGATTCTGGTATTGTTCCAAACCCATTAAAACAATCCATCCTTAAACCCACCCTAAAAAAACCTAAACTTGACCCAACTGATCTGACCAATTACCGCCCCATCTCCAATCTCCCATTTATTGTGAAAATTTTAGAAAAAACTATTAACCACCAACTCAGTGAATACTTAGATGAACACCAGATCCTCTCTCCATCTCAATATGGTTTTCGTAAATTACACAGCACAGAAACCCTTCTTCTATCACTATCTGATTACCTTATCAAAAGTTTAGATAAAGGGCTATCCCATCTGCTAGTAATACTAGATATTTCAGCTGCATTTGATACAGTTAGCCATCAGATACTACTCAAACGACTTTTTGAGATTGGAATATCTGGCCTTGCCCACAATTGGTTCAGCTCATACCTTTGCAACAGGAATTATAAAGTCAAATTTGGCAACCACGAATCTAAGGAAATTCCCCTTGCTCAGGGAGTCCCCCAAGGCTCCTTACTTTCATCCACTCTATTTAATATTTACCTGCTACCCCTCTGCCAGCTTCTTTCCAGCCTTAAGTTACCACACTATTTGTACGCTGATGATGTACAAATCCTCATTCCTATTACTGATTCTATACCGAAAGCCCTTGAAATCTGGCATACCACTCTCGCCTCAATCAATAACCTTTTAAACTGTATACAACTTGCCCTGAATACCACAAAAACGGAACTTATGGTCATATCACCTCCAAAACCTTTTCATACTATGCCCACAACATGTATTATCTTGCCACACACACAGTTCTCCCACCAAGTCCGGGATCTACGAGTTTTATAGGACGACCATATGACACTCAAAAAATTTATTAACGCAATACTCAAAGAATGTTTTTTCAAGATCCACACACTCAAAAAACTTAAACCACTACTACATTTTTCTGATTTCCATACAGTTTTACAAGCCAAGGTCTTTTCTAAACTTGACTATTGTAATGCACTGTTATTGGGCCTACCCAAAAACGCCATACACCCGTTACAAATCCTGCAGAATACTGCAGCTCGTATCCTTACCAACGCTACCTCAAAGGAGCACATTACCCCCATTCTTAAGGGATTACACTGACTCCCCATGCATCTTCGCATACAATATAAGGCATTATCACTCATCCACAAAGCCCTCCACAATCCAGAAATGAATTGGCTCGCTAACTCTTTACAATTTCATACTTCTAACAGACCAACTAGAAATCCATACATAGCCACTTTGCAAACCCTCTCACCAAAACTTTTTAAATATGCATCCACTAAAGCCCGAGCTCTTTCCCTAGCTGGCCCCATGTTATGGAACTCCATGCCTACTGAATTACATCTTGAACTGTCCCCTAAGATATTCAAACAAAAACTCAAGACATGGTTATTCACTCAAGCCTACACATGAATCCCACCTGCTCCTTTTTAGCCTTCCTCTGCCCCTCCCCTCATTCATAATAAACATTATCCTTTATGTGTCGCCTCTCTCACCCTTCTCTCTGCACCCCTGTAACCCTAAATATGCCTTGATATAATCGCTACTTGGCTCTATTGTTGCCTTCTACTTCACTCTTGTGCCATTTCTATGATGCAACGCCATTCATTGCATTGCAATCCCAAATCTTATACATTCACCCCTCCCACCCCTCTTCCCTTAGATTTCCCCATCAATTTAAGTTATAATTGTTTCCTTACAAGTTTTTGCCGTTAAGGTATACCTTGTTACTATTTTTAGTGTTTTATGTACTAGTTTTCAACTATTATTCTCTTGTTTTACGTATAATGCTATTGCGTATGTTGTTTTTGTTCTCTGTACACCAACGCGATATCTCTGATGAGAGGCGATATATAAAAACCAATAAATAAAATAAATAAATAAATAAATCACACACATACATGCTGTCTTTTTCTCTTACACACAGACTCTCATTCACATGCTTACAAACATGCTCTCTCTCTTTCTCTCATTTACACACAGGCTCTCAATCACATACCCACATGCTCTCTAACCTAAACCAGCTCTCAATCACACACAGACACACATGCTCTCTCTCTTTTACTTATACACACAGGCTCTTAATTATACATACACATGATCTCTGTCACACACAAAGGATCTCAATCATACATACATACTCTTTCACACAAACAGGTTTTCAATCTCAAACTTACACATACAGGTTCCCAATCGTAAATTTGCCTTCATGCTCTCTCTCTCACAGGCAGGCTCTCAATTACATACATACTCTCTTTCACATATACAGGCTCTCAATCACTCACAAATCATGCTATCTCACTCACACACAGGATCTCAAACACACATGCTTGCTCATTCACTCCCCCCCCCCCCCCCCCAGAACTAGCAGCAGCAGCAGCCTCCTCCCAACCCTAACCTCCTTCATTTTCAGCCCTCGCGCGAAGAAAGGAGTCCCATCAGCCGCAGGGGTTGACGTTCTTCTTCATTTTTCTGCGCACCGTGCTGCTCATGCCTCCAGCTGCATCTCTCTTCTGTTCTTTGGGCCGACGCTGACCACACCAGCATGGTCTCTTCTTCCCGCGCACGTACCCGCTGCTCACCACTTCCTCTTCCGGACCGCGGGGGGGAGGGGGGCAGGAAGAAGAGACCATGCTGGTGCCGCTGACTCCAGCTGTTCTGTCGCGTTCCACCCGGGCTGACAGCATTTTAAGCCCGGGCGGAGGAGGACCGGGGAGCAGCTGGGTCAGCGGGGGACTGGGACGTGTGGTGACACACCTGCATGTTCTTGGCAACACACTGGTGTGTCGCGACACACCGGTTGAGAACCACTGAACTAGACAACCGCTCCTCAGGGGTCTCTCTCTCTCTTATTCATTTCAGGATTTCCGGACTATCAGGTACTCGCTCCTTAAGGGCCTACCAGTCTATGCATCCTGCACCATGGACCTTTGTTCCCACCATCTCATTACTAGGAAGACGCCTACACTCCTGTGAGTACCTCTACGATCTGGTGCTCCAACTCCACCCACCAGGCTCGGCATTGCCCGCTCCGCGGGTTCCCACCTTTCTTGAACATCTGGGTGAGACTCTACCTCCGAGACCGTTGAATGTATTGGCACCTCATGGACCTCAGTGCCTTACGTTCCTGCTTCATACCATCTACCTCCAGCAGTACAATAAAGCCTTCCATTCATTCTGTGTCTGCTATCTGAGTTTAGCCTATAGCTGTGGTTCCCCACCGGACTCCTCCCCATGGGCAGAGTCGTCTCTACAGTGACCAAGGGTCCTCAACACCACAAACACAACAGATTGCTAACTCCATGGACTCGACTCAGCTCGCGGCCCTGTAGGCAATCCCTGGCCTAGCCCAGCGGATCTCGGAAAAACAAAAGTCTTTGGAGAGCCTAGCTTCTACCTTCAATCAGTTACATGCTCAACTGAACTCTTCAGCTCCTCCTGTGAAGGAATTGCTGTCCCCAGTGGTAACCCTCAAGACCACTGTACCCTTATCCACTCCTACCCGCTTCACGGGTGAAGCTAAGATGTGCAGAGGGTTTGTTAATCAATGAAGCATGCATTTTTTACAGAAGCTTCTAAGACCACCTACATCCTATCGTTCCTAGATGGTCAAGCCCTGGCCTGGTCTTTGCAACTACGTTGAGATCACCACACAAATTCCAGTTGTACCTCGAGTACTCAATGTGGTTCAGCAGTAGCTGCATGTTCTCATATGTTTCTTTCTTATGAATGGCAAGTCCGACGGGTATTGATGGGTAGATATTGCCATTGTGCAGCAAAACAGCCTTCAAACTTAAGATTGATGAATCAATAAACAGTTGCCATTCTGTTGGGTCATGGTCACATCTGAGAGCACAAAACAATCCATTGATGTCACAGCAAAAAGGCAGACTGTCTACTTTGTTGAAATATTTTGTCAAATCTTCATGGCGGCTGCGAAATACTGAAATTTTCGTTTCAGATGACAAAAGATTCCATCCTTGCAGCCTTGACCAAACATCTCCGCCTGACTCTTCGATAAAGCCAAATATCTGACCAGATTGTTCAGCTCTGACTGAGATATTAAATGAGAATCGTCGGATGTTGATGGCACAAAGTCAGGATCCGTCTCAGCTTCCATCTGTGATGGCTCGCCATCATCACCTACCTTCTCATCCTCATCATCAAGTGTCCACACCTCTAGCGGTTTTGGAACAGGAAGACTGTCATCATGTGTCACTGTTCTCATTACCGATGCAAGGTTAGGGTACTCAAACTTCCTGTTCTTTGATGAATATCCTGATACATTCATCATGCAGAATTAACAGTCAGTTATATGATCTTTCTGTTCCCTCCATATCATTGGGATGGCAAATGGCATGGATGATCGCACACCTTTCAGCCAAGCTCGCAGATTACTGGCGCAAGATGCGCAACATATATGAGGAGCCCATGCTCTATCCTGCTCACCAATTTTGCACCCGTATGCCTTCTTAATGAGTGCAGTCATACTCCTTTTCTGTGCTTTCAGAGTAAACTCACCACATACGTAACAAAATGTGTCACAGCTATTATGACATTGGCGCGACATTTCATAAAGTATATGAAATTAAATCCACAAGCTTTAAACTCAACAGTTTTAGTGATATGATTCGCTCATTCACACAGACGTTGCATAGGAGACTACTCATTGCTGCTGCTTATATAAGGCTGTGTCATCATGGAAACAAGTTGGAATCTTGCAGCCGAGCTGAGGCTTGCCCGAGCAAGTTCTGGCATGATCAGGTAGAGTTTCTTGATGTTTTTTTTTTTTTTTTATTATTGATTTTCACATAATTATTAACAAAGAATACTTTGTAAGGAAATACAGAAATCAAATTCAAAGAAAAAGATGTTAACATATCACATCTTCCAAATATAATCCGGATATATGATTTAGGAAAAACATTAACTGTATTACATTGGAAATTGTGGGGGGAGGGAAACAAAGAATACAAGGAGAAATGTGGAAATCAAATTCATATCATTTACTGCTGACTGGAACCCATCTCTTTATATATCCCTGAAATACCAGGTTATGTCCTTCCTTCTAGAAACTGTCTCAGCTGCTCAGGTAGGAAAAAGATATAGGTATTCCCCACATATTTTATAACACATTTGCAGGGAAATCATAAAAGGAAAGTCGTGCCTTTGGCTAGAACCTCAGGTCGCAATGCAAATACTTCAGATTGTCAAAAATGTTTGAAAATGGATGCTACATTGTATCACAATTTGAGGGAATGCTGTCTGGTGCAGGGCTTTTGGGTCATGGTCCTACAGGTGATGTCTAACATTAAATATTAGAGTGCCTCAAAGTGCTGGGGTTGGTCATAGGAAATTTGTGACCAAAGGGTTATCAATTGCAAAAAAATGTATAATGGCAAAATGGGTGTCCGCTGAAATGCCCACATTAGCCTTTTGGAATGCGGAGATGGTAGAATTGCTATCATTAGATTATAAGTCGTGGATGTCATAACCTCAGAACTCTTGCATATTTCAGGAAGTATGGGGTGCTTTCCTCATAGTTTACCAATGAAACACTTTTTGATATTTTTTATATTGTTAATATTGTAAACATGAATGCTGATATTGTCTCATAGTATAAAGTATTCTTAGTTTTTGGGGTAGGAGGTAATGATACCGGGTAAAGATATTGCAAGATTACCACCTATTGGACATTGAAATGAATGTTGGAGAGTTCCTGAAAAGGGGAGTGGGAAGGGTGGGAAGGGAGGGGAGGTAGGGTAGGGGAGAGGTAATGGAAGTAATAGAAGTTCTTTGTATAGTGTCGCACAAGTTTGATATGTTCTTTGGTGTCAAGTATTTGATAATATGCCAATAAAAAGATTTACACAAAAAAACTGAAAGTCTGTGAAGATGTAAGGTAATCTGAGGATATGACTATTCAAAGCTATAAATATATCCAAGCCATGCATTCTGGTAATTGCTGAAAAAGCACAGACAGCCGGAAAAATTCCAGACCAGCACCATGGCATGAAAGGCAATGCTCAAATTTAAAACTGTGGAAGAAATATGGTTTGCGGGGTTGAAATGAGAGTTTCTATTTCCTCCCTATCAAGGCATGATACTGTAACTAGCTACTGTGTACATGGGGGTTTTACAAGATGGGAGGCATGAATTTTCCACAGTTCATACAATTAAGATTGGAGCCTTGAACATAAGGGTAAGATCAAGATTGAAACCGTTAATCGTGTCCTTCTGAGTTTCATTTAATTTGCATACTGCATTTGTAGGCCCATAAGGTAACTCGTGCTGGAAACTTATAAAAATGATTTGTGTGTTTGGGTGTGTTGCTGTACTCATTAGCATAGCTATAAATCTTTAAAAAATATGAATTACCTTACTGTTTTCATATGAGATGTCTAGATTGGTGTGCCTCTAATTTCATGCCCCTAAATGCAAGATAAAAAGGTGATGAGCTAAAATAGAACAGTTACTACAACTAATTGACGTTCTCCATTTGATTCAATTAATCCCTGTAATATTATTTTCACATGACTCTTTAAAGTTAGAATTATTTTGGGCATGTGGAAATCATTTTCAAGGGCTAGTAGAATCAAAACAAGAACTTCCATTTAGCCCCATTTACAACATTAATACTTTTGCAAACTGAAGCCTAGAGCCACCAAACCACAATGTATTTTCACAGGAGGGGGTCCTACTATCACGGGTGTCACCACGATATTGGGACCCCTCACCGAAGAAAACATTGAGGCTCTGTGGCATGTTCTTTTGTCTCAATTCCAAACACTGTGGAACAAAAGAACGTGGCTAGCGATCCTTTAACATGATGGCGGTACCAACCTCAAAGGACTGCCATCAACTTAAAGGGCCACTGTCAAAACAAATCCTGCAGCAAAAGAGGAAGTTGAGCAGGGGTCAGTGCTGACCCCTGTCTCAATCTGAGGCAACTATTTGATCCCCGGGCATTGCCCCAGTCACATGGCTGGGACCAGTGATGGCTTGGTAAGGTTTGGGGGGTGCAGGAGGAAAGCAGAGCGAGCCTGGGCCAGACCTTTTATTTTTACTCACCTTGGGGGGAAGGGGGAGGGGTGTGGGGCATTGAACCCCAATGACACTATTGTTACACCTTTGGGAGAGGGGTTGTGGTACAGGCTTATTATTATACTTTTTTACTTTTGGGGAGCCAATGCCCCCTCAAGTGGCAGCCCTGGATAGAGCCGGGGATCAGCACTGACCTCCGCTCAACTTCCTCGTTTTGCCACGGGACTTATTTTTTGGGGCAGGCTCTTTAAATGTGAGGCGGGAGCCTTGGGACCCACGTTAAGATTCCAGTTATCCTGCCTCATATTTACTGCGTTTCAAATAGGTGTTGTTATTTTATCGCAGCTGAATACCTTCTCGGTCGACCATGATAAAATATGTGCATCACTTTGCCTATTAATGACCTTCTTTGCATGCATTTGTATTATTCATGCATGTAAAATGTATGCAAAGAAGGTCATTGTAATAGGGGAGGTTACCAGGGCAGGGACATGCAAAATATTATGTATATTGCGCAATATTGCTGCAATAGTGCTCTATCACATGATGTACACTATTTAATGCATGTTAGAGCACTACCGCAGCTTGATGCAGCTCCCAGTGAAACACATATGTAGCCAAGCAGTGCTACTATGGGAAAAATGCAATGCCCACTTCATGTGACAAATTCTTTTGATATAATTTGTTTTGCTAGGAATGTTATACTAGATGATAAAGCATGTCGCTTTAAGTATGAATACATTTTAAATATATAGAAATGGAATCTAGTGGAGGGCTTACCAAACCTGTCCTGTGAGACCCATAGCCCAGCCAGTTGGGTTTTCAGGATATCCAGAAAGAATATGCATGAGATAAATGTACTTGCATTGAAGAATCTTATGTATGCAAACTTATTTCATGCTTATTTTTTTATGCATATCCTGAAAACTGTCAAAATGTATCCAAAGCCATACATAAAGGAAACACGTTTGTTCAAGTGCCTCAAAGATCTCATATACATACACAGTGGGTGAATGATTTTTAAAAGATCACTTATTTAGTTATTGACCAACTTGGATAACCACTGAAGTGAGCAAAACACCCTTCAGAATATTATAATCATAGGTTTCATAACACTTTTTTAAACACTATAGTTGTCCTGTTGTGAAATCATTAAAAAAACCAAAGACACTATAGTACAATGTGATGATAATCCTAAGGTTACTTTAACCAAGACACATTTTGATAACGCACCTTTTTGGGCTCCTGAGGAAGGAGTGCTTCTGAAACATGAGCCGTGTCAAGCCTGTAGATTTAGATATATATGCATAAAAAAGATGTGTCTTAGGTTTTCTTAATGATTTCACAACAGGACAACTATAGTGTTGTACTGTTGTACAACACTATAGTTGTACTGTATTAAGCGCCTATACAGGTTACTGTATAGGCGCTTAATACAGCGCCTATACAGTAACCTGGGTGCGCTGGTACCTGTCATTTCAAATGACATTTGAAATGACAGGCACCAGGAAGTGTAAAAAACAAAATTTTTAAATACCTGTCGGAGGGCCGCGTGGGTCCAGGCGGCCGGCGGGCGGCGAGATCCGGGGGGCCGGTGGTCGCGTGTTAAATCTAGGCCGCGGGCGGGTGGGCGCCTGTTCCAGGCGGCGGCGGCGGTGGTGGCGGGGGGGGGGGGGGGGGGGGCGGGTGGACGCGTGTTAAATCTAGGCCGGGTCGCACAGGCGCGCATTCATTCACTGCCGGTGGGGGCTGCCGGAGAGGCAGCCCCCACCGGCAGTGAATGAATTCATTCATCCAGGCGGCGAAAGCAGCCGGCTCCTCCGCCTGGATGAATGAATGTTTTGTTTTGTTTTTTTGCTTCGGGAGGAGGGGACCGGACGGGGCTGCAGGAGACCGGGCTGGACCGGAGACCGGACGGGACCAGGGCAGGTAAGCAATGTTTTTTACACTACACTAACTCCTACTAGGGGGAGGCGGTAAACTAGCACGTTAAGGCCGCGGCAAAACAGCGGGTTACTGAGGAGATAATATCAGCGCCTGTTACAGTATCGGAGGGGAATAGCTAATTCCTTCATTATACAGCTTTTTCGTTCATTTACATGCTGGGTGCGGAAAGGGTTATGCGTCTGTTTTAGGAAGCGCTAGGGACGCGTGAAACTGGAGACTGTATCGCTGAATCGCCTTACTCGTCTGTATTGTGCGCTCCCAGCACGTTACAGACAGGCAATCTTTAACTGAACGTTACTGTATCGACCTGATAGTGTTTAAAAAAGTGTTATGAAACCTATGATTCTAATATTCTGAAGGGTGTTTTGATTACTTCAGTGGTTATCCAAGTCGGTCAATAACCTAAATAACTGATTTTTTAAAAATCAATCACCCATTGTGTATCCATATAGCACTCTCTGAAGCACTCAAACAACCGTGTTTCCTTTATGTATGGCTTTGGATATATTTTGACATACAAAACTCAGTTCCTATTAAGCATTGTCAAATATCCCGAAAACTGGACAGGCAGTCAAGTCACCAGGACAGGTTTTGGAATCCTTGATCTATCATAGTAACAGATAATAGCAGAAAAGCACCAACTGGCTAATTCAGTCTGCCCAGCTATGTCCATCCACATTGTAAGGATATATCTCAGCTGCCAATGAAAGAGCTTGACTGCTTGTAAGATATCTCTCCTTGTCCAGGAAATTTTCTGTTGTCTTTCTTATCTATACTCCACCATCCTGGATGGATGTGTATACTCTTTCCCCATGTTTGACCACAAATCATTGTAATGATCTAAATAGTAACCAATAATAGCGTGGCTGTTGCCCAAACATTCAGCATCATACGTCCCCTCTGTAGATTGCCAGAGAGACCCAGCTACATGAGCACCAGTATTTCTGCTAGGACTTCCGGTATTTTCTATACTTGTAACCTGCAAGACAAATCTAGCTGCTAGTTTAATTGTATCATTAGAGCCTAGCGCACCTGTTGCCTGAACATCCGGACTCCTGTGTAGCCTACCAGACAGGCTCAGGTACGTGAGCACCTGCATTTTTGCTAGGACTGAGTTATACTATGACTATATAACAATACAATGCCCAGCACCCCTATATCTTACCACTAAAATATGTAATCAGGGCCTGTGCAAAGGAATTAGGCAACTAGATAAACCTTATGGCCTTGCACCCCTCCTCCCCATACATAATTAAAAATTATGCATTTACAGTAGATTTAATATGCAAAAGGAGATGCTCAGATAAAAATAATCACAATATATATATTCTATTTATAGTATATGCATTACTGTGGTACTAATCAGAAAACCCTGGAAAAGAGACACTTGGAACTCATATGGTATTAAGCCTATGATAAGTCTTTCTATTAACCTCCCTGGTTACATAGGGGTAGATTTTAAGACCTGCGCATGCGCGTCCATATGCGCTCACTACCCGGCGTGCACACGTGGACACGCGATTTATAACAGGCGCATGCATGTTATAAAATCGGGGGTCAGTGTGCGCAAGGGGGTGCACAATTGTGCACCTTGCACGTTCTGAGCCCGCGCTGAGCCCTCTGCCTTCCCCCGTTCCCTCCAAGGCCACAATCGGAGTGGCCTTGGAGGGAACTTCCCTACTCCCCCACCCCACCTTCCCTTCCCTTTCCTTAACTCCTCTGCCCCCCAGCCCTAAGCTAAACCCCCCCAAAAAAAATTGCCTTACCCTGTTGCGCCTGCCTTCGGCGCAAGTTGCACGCGCCGGCAGACTGCTGGCGTGCGATCCCCGGCACAGCGGAAAATGGCCGCTGTGCTGGGAGCCTCTGACCCCGCTCCACCCCTAGACCACCCCTTTTTGAAAGCCCCAGGACTTAGACGCATCCCAGGGCTTTACGCGCGTCGCCGGGCCTTTTTAAAATAAGCCCGGTGCGCGTAAATCTGGAGGATTTACGTGCATAACGCTTTGAAAATCTGGCCCATAGCTTTCACATAAACACACACACACAAACAAACACACTCAAGTTCTCTCTCCCGCCTTCTTCCCATAATGCATAAGCAGCAGTAGTAAAGGCCTTCTTGGGCAGGCCCATAATCCTGACACATTCTTTCTCTCTCTCTCTCTTCTCTTTGCAGCCGCACAAGCCCAGCCGAAGCTGCTCCTGCCCAGTGCTCCTCTTTTCCTTCTGCTGCTGCGAGGACTAACCAAAGCAACTCCTCTCTGAGACTGTCAGGGCCGCTGATATTAGAGATGTGAATCGTGTCCTCGATCGTCTTAACGATCGATTTCGGCTGGGAGGGGGAGGGAATCGTATCGTTGCCGTTTGGGTGTTTAGAATATCGTGAAAATCGTTAAAATCGTGAACCGGCACACTAAAACCCCCTAAAACCCACCCCCGACCCTTTAAATTAAATCCCCCACCCCCAAATGGCTTAAATTACCCTGGGATCCAGCGGCGGTCCATAGCTAAATCGGGGGAAGGGGGAGGGCAGGAAAACCGGCACACTAAATCCCCCCTAAAACCCACCCCCGACCCTTTAAATTAAATCCCCCCTCCCGAACCCCCCCCCCCAAATGCCTTAAAGTACCCTGGGGTCCAGCAGCGGTCCGAAACGGGCTCCTGCTGTTGAAGCGTGTTGTCTTCAGCCGGCGCCATTTTGCAAAATGGCCGCCGCAAAATGGCGGCGGCCACAGACCAACACGATTCGACCGCAGGAGGTCGCTTCCGGACCCCCGCTGGACTTTTGGCAAGTCTTGTGGGGTCAGGAGGCCCCCCCAAGCTGGCCAAAAGTCTCTGGGGGTCCAGCGGGCGTCCGGGAGCGATCTCCTGCCGCGAATCGTTTTCCGTACGGATAATGGCACCGGCCATACGCGTATGGCCGGCGCCATTTTCCGTATGGAAAATGGCGCCGGCAGGAGATCGACTGCAGGAGGTCGTTCAGCGGAGGTCCGGAACCCTCGCTGAACGACCTCCTGCAGTCGATCTCCTGCCGGCGCCATTATCCGTACGGAAAACGATTCGCGGCAGGAGATCGCTCCCGGATGCCCGCTAGACCCCCAGAGACTTTTGGCCAGCTTGGGGGGGCCTCCTGACCCCCACAAGACTTGCCAAAAGTCCAGCGGGGGTCCGGAAGCGACCTCCTGCGGTCGAATCGTGTTGGTCTATGGCGGCGGCCATTTTGCAAAATGGCGCCGGCTGAAGACAACACGCTTCAACAGCAGGAGCCCGTTTCGGACCGCCGCTGGACCCCAGGGTACTTTAAGGCATTTGGGGGGATTTAATTTAAAGGGTCGGGGGTGGGTTTTAGGGGGATTTAGTGTGCCGGTTTTCCTGCCCTCCCCCTTCCCCCGATTTCATTTAAAGGGTCGGGGGTGGGTTTTAGGGGGATTTAGTGTGCCGGTTTTCCTGCCCTCCCCCTTCCCCCGATTTACGATTTTTTGACGATAAATCGGGGGAATTGGTATTGTATCATGGCCCTAACGATTTTTGACGATTTAAAATATATCGGACGATATTTTAAATCGTCAAAAAACGATTCACATCCCTAGCCGATATTGCTCCTACTCCTCTTTGGCCATGAAGGTTGGCTGATGCTGCTGTACCCCAGGAAGACTTTCTTCTAGCCTGCAAGGTCAATTCTCTTCCTATTCCTTTGTGCTGTTGCAATCGGACCTCCTCCACAGCTGCCTGCAGCCGCCAGTTCTCAGCTTACTCTGCTGCTCAAATG